>NC_133027.1:2622500-2932500 GCF_048771995.1 Taeniopygia guttata | reverse complement strand
AAGAAAATAGTAACATCAGCTGGAAAACAACTTCAGCAGGGATGAATTGTCAACACAACTGGCTATCAACCATCTGGTTATCAAATCATGGGGACCTGAGTGTTTAAGTGGACCCTCCTATGTCCATATTCAGAGGCCTGAGCAGGATAATTTATAAATGTTGAGTATCTGTCATTTCCACATGAGAGCTTTGTGGAACTCAGAACTTCCTGAAGTGTCATCATGCTCCGATACATTTTTTGCTTTGTATTTCAGAGTTGGGTAAACAGTGGGAAAGTGTTCCATGAGCGTTCATTTGAATCCTGGCTCAGGCACACTTCTGTCCCTGAGAAAATGAGGTTTGAGGAGTGTTTTTGGATCCCACAGCTCAGCACTAGAGATGAACAAACTGTTTGGAGAGCAGAAGTAATGCTCCCATGCTCATTAGAAATGTCACTTTAAAAAAAAGGCTTTTTCATTATTTTTTTAGTTTGTATGGAAACCTCAAACTAGGCCAATCTCTCTCCCCCTCTCAGTCCATACAGAGATTCCCACTTCAAATTTTATCCTTCACCTGGACATGGATGGATCCAAAGAGCAGAACAGAATTAAGACACATTTTCACACATGATGAGACTGAACACATCTGAAGATGATTCCTCAGGTTCATTTCCTGGAATTTTTTTCCTTAGGTCAGTTTTAAGGTCTGTGTTTAACCCAAAGAGAACAAGAACAGCACCAACTAATGACCATCATGTTCCTTTTACCTTGACTTTTTTCTATTTTTATCCTGTCCTCCCCATAACTAATCTCTCAGTTAAACTAAACTCCCTGAAAGCTTCCTGAAGAGAAGGAATTCCATTCTGTTCCCTGTAAATCCTGTGTTCACTTAAACCACCATTATTAAGGTCATTATCACATTTATGCACCTGACATATAATGTGCTTGTGACACTTCCAGAATGCTGTAACAGATGCACAATCAACATCAAGGAATTCAAAAGCCTGGACTAGAAGCTCTTCAGAAGGATCCCAGATACCACTGAACAATATCAGAAAACATTTCCAGATTGATAGGAAGGGATTTAACCTCTGTGTTGGTATCAGTGCACATTCCACTATTTTTCCTTGGCACTGGGGTGACCCAGGTCCCACAGGAGAGCTGTGCCCAGCTGGAGGCCAGGTCACAGAGGGTAGGACCCCTCAAACAACAGCTCAGCCCTCTAAATCTTCATTTTCTGAAGCAACATGAGGCTCTGCCCTGGAGATTGAGAATTCATCTGCCTAAGGACATGAAAATGGGATGTCTACACAAATCCAGCATGTTTTTACATTAATGGCAGGCTGAACAGGGCAAGCCACACAAAGCAAGAAATGTTTTATTTACAACCCACTTTTTGAGTCAAATCCATTTGATATTTACATTAGTTTATTACAGGGCAATTTCTAGCATTAGTTTAAATGTCCAATATACTTCACATTCCCAGTGCAATAAAGCAAACGGCTCCTTCAGTGACCCCCATGACCTCCCAGATGAAAAAAAAAGATTGCAAAATATAAACTCGGGTTTCATCCTGCTCTTCTTGGTTCTAAATCCAAATACAGGATCAGCTGTATTTGCAACAGTCAAAGGGCCAAATGAAATGCCTGGCCTTTATCAAGTGAAGACAATAAATGCAGAATTGAAAGCTATAAAAACCTTGCTTTTCTCAGCATTAATAAAAACAAGCACCATGTGCTGCATTCCTGGGGAACAGGAATAGTAGCAGAATGCACTCAGCATGGCATGGTGGCACTTCTCTGCCTCAGGGAATGCCCATCCCTGGAAGTGTCCAAGGCCAGGCTGGACAGGGCTTGGAGCAACCTGGGACTGTGGGAGGTGTCCCTGCCCATGGCAAGGGATGGAATGAAAGGGGCTTTAAGGAATCCACCACCTCCCTGGGAAGCCCCTTCCAACTTCTAATCACCTTTTTCATGAAGAAATTCTTCCTGATGTCCAAACTAAACCTTTCCTGGCACAGCTTGAGGCTGTTCCCTCTCATCCTGTCCCTGTTCCCTGGGAGCAGAGCCTGATCCCCCCTGGCTGTCCCCTCCTGTCAGGGAATTATACAGAGCCACAAGGTCCCCCCGGAGCCTCCTCTTCTCACCACCAGCCATGGGCTGCTGGGTTTTCCAGGAATAAGCCATGGGAGATGCTGTCAAAGGCTTTGCTGAAGTCCAGGTAGACACATTCACAAGTTCACCCTAAGTTCATGCTATTAATGCTTTTATTTTGCTGCCACTGTCATCAAGAAATGGATTAGGATTAGTTTTGAGAGATTTTCCCGATATGAGTTGCCTGAATTTTATCAGAGTGGCAAAGTCAAATTTTCTGCAGCTACAGTAACATGAAAAGAGTTCACAACTGCTCACACAAAACCTCCTCATCCATAGCCAAATGCAGCTTTCTCCGAGAGGGATGAACATACAAAGAGTATTTCTGCAGCACAGAAAAGTGATTACAATCCAAAGAATGGCTCAGCTTATCAGATCAGCTTTGCTTGTCTCCACAAGAGCCACCACCATCAATCAGGAATCAAGTTGTTGCCATTCACAGCAGAGTGAAGCAGAGATAATTTGACACATAAAGCTCTGAATTAGACATAATTTGAAGAGGAGTAAGCAGGTGTTATTTTTTTATTGACTACTGTATTGCTTTAATAAAAACAATCTCATTTTTAAAGAGCTATTTAACTTCTCCCAGCCAAAAATCACATGAAAAACCGCCTCCCAGGCAAAGCCTGCTCTGAATTCACACAGCACGTCAGATAAAACACAGATGAAGGTTGTGAATTCCCACCGCCAGGCATTCCTTCATGGAATTGACTACTCAGAACTGCAGATCCCAGAGGTCTGTAAACAGCCTTTCCTCCAGCTTTGACAAATACAATCCTGACCACTTCACCTCCTTTGCAGGTTGCTGCTCCAAAGCTCATTGATTTTGGAATGCTTTGGGAAACTCCAGCTTTTCAATCTATTTCCCAAATACTAAATGCAAAAGTCTTATTTTTGCACCTGAGCGTTTTGTTGGTTTGCTCCCACATCCTATCACAGAAAGCTGATGGAAGCTTCCCAGTGTCTGCTAAAGTGCTGTGCTGCAAGGATTGCTGCATCTTCTGCTAATTCCTTGTGTTCCTTATTCCACGGAATGCATCCACCCAAAACCTCTGCTCTGGAGCCAGGCTGGGAGAGCTGGGGGTGTTCCCCTGGAGAAGAGAAGGATCCAGGGAAACCTCAGAGCCCCTTCCAGGGCCTAAAGGGGCTCCAGGAGCACTGGAAAGGGACTTGGGACAAGGGATGGAGGGACAGGACACAGGGAATGGCTTCCCACTGGCAGAGGGCAGGGATGGATGGGATATTGGGAAGGAATTCCTGGCTGTGAGGGTGGTGAGGCCCTGGCACAGGGTGCCCAGAGAAGCTGTGGCTGCCCCTGGATCCCTGGAAGTGTCCAAGGCCAGGTTGGACAGGGCTTGGATCAACCTGGGACAGTGGAAGGTGTCCCTGATCATGGCTGATCTTTAAGGTCCCTTCTAACCCAAAACATTCTGTGATTCCATGAAAGGGAGGTACTCAGTGTATTCCTACCTTAAAAGTCAGTGATAGTGCTTGACAAAATAACTGCAAGGTCTGATTCTGAAAATAAAAATGAATACAAACTTCTTCCCACCCTGATTTCACTCTCTGGATTACAATTGCCTTGATAATTCATTTGAAAACTAAACCCAGCTGAGCAACCATCTTGAAAATTGAGTAACCTCAGGTTCACCTGTATTAAAAAAACCTCAGCTTCAGGCAAAACTGCTCATTCGCAGTGATTTCACCAAGGTCTGGCCCTCGTTTGATGGTTTTCTGATTATAGTTCCATTGTGTCACCATTTAGCAGCAGCAGTATTGTATTACAGTCTCTGGGACCAGGAGCTGACTCTGACTCCTGCACTCGGCTCCCTCAGCAGCTCCAGCCCCATGGCTTGATGTGAATTCAGTGCTCTACTGCCACTTCTCAGCTCTCAAAGCAGCTGCAGGAATCAGCAACAAGTTCAACAACTTAAAATAGACGTGACCTTGCAGGATACCTGGGCTCGGGGCACCCCGAGGGTCTCACTCACAGCCTGGTAATAAATCTGATTATTGCCACTTAAAATTGAATCCCAGCATCACCGAGGTTGGAAAAGCACTCTGAGATCATCGAATCCAAGCATCCCCCAGCACTGCCAAGGCCACCACTGATCCATGTCCCCAGCTGCCACATCCATGCAGCTTTTAAATCCCTCAGGGATGGGGAATCCACCACTCACCTGGGAAACCCATTCCAATGCTTGCTCACCCTTTCTGTGAAGGTTTTTTTCCCTAATATCCAATCTAGACCACAACTTGGCACAGCTTGAGGCTGTTCCCTCTCATCCTGTCTCTTTTCCCTGGGAGCAGAGCCCGACCCCCCTGGCTGTCCCCTCCTGTCAGGAGTTGTGCAGAGCCACAAGGTCCCCCCTGAGCCTCCTTTTCTCCAGGCTGAGCCCCTTTCCAGCTCCCTCAGCCCCTCCTGGTGCTCCAGCCCCTTCCCCAGCTCCATTCACTTCCCTGGACACCAGGAGCCAGTTAGGAAAAAAAAACAAGCCTCATCTAGCAAACTCATCATTTTCTGGTTGAAGGTCGCTTTTAGGGCTCTTTCAGGCCCTCAGCTCAAAACACATCTAAGAGCACATGCACAATTATTCAGTTAACAAAAAAAAAAAAAAAAGACATTCTGATTTTATTTTTCTTCCTTTGCAGTGCCAAAAAACACTGGAGTCACCCATGCACACTGCAGTTATTGTAATATTTGTCAGTCCTTCCTCCCTTGCTGCAGGCACCACTGCTTATCACAGAAAAATTGTGCCTTTCCCACATTTTTATCCATGATTATCTGGCATGTGTCACTGCCAGAAAAGCTTGATATTTATTTTAAATTGCTGCAATAATAAGGAAAGTGGCTGTATTACATTTACATTAAAATAATGGAATGCACAGCATTTAATATGAAAAGGGATTCCTGAACAAATTGTTTGCTCAGTGTGTTTCCCACACAACCATTCCACTGCTCCTGCAATACCCCAGTAGATAATATTGGAGAATATTGTTGTTAATAATACATGGGAAACACACATCCCTAAGGAATTTCAGTGCATATTTGCTGGGTTTCCTTAGCTGGCAACACCGTCCCTTCCTTCCCCACTTCAGTGCAAAAACAAACTCTACATGTGCTCACTTACAGTTGTGCCTAATTATATAAATGTACTAATTACACACACTTTTCAAAGTAGGTAAATTTTAAATGGTGCCATTAAGGAAATCTATTTGATGATGGAAATTTCTGTAATATCATATTGCAATCTCACACATGGCAATTTTGCTCTCATGTCAGTATTTATTTAATGACAAATAACAGCAGAGGATAATAGAGCTGGGAAAGCAAATTAAAACTGTAAGATTTGCAGGGTGATGTTGGTCAGCAGATGATAAAAGAAAGGAATAAAAGGAATTTTGAAAAGCAGTGGGTCTAAGGTAAATAAACAGTAAAAAGAAGTTTTGAATAATAAATGTCTTCCAAAACCACCAGATAAACACCTGCAAGAGTGACTTATCCCCATCAGAAACAAATATAAGTCATTGAGCACTTCATTTACGCACACAGTTGTCAGATCTGGAAATCACTTACCTGCAGTCCTGAGCACCTCTTTGCACTCAAAATAATTCCAATTGCAAGTAGGAACCAGTGCTAGGAGCTCACCCAGTCATACCCACACTGGTAAAAAACAAACTACTGCCTTTTGGGACATTCTGGCTGATGTAAAAAGAGCTCTTTACTTTTAACATCAAATATACACCAAAACTCCTGGTTCTTTAACATAACACCAGTGAGGTGATTGTGTAACTAAACATAATGAACACTGATTGTCTTTTGGTACTACTTAAGTTTACTGTCCTGATGTCCCAGGTGAGTGGTTTTTTTTCATATAAATTAGAATAATTTCATATTTTTCTGCTGCAGAATCTGGATTTTGCAGAGCACTGGGCAGTACCACAGTGCAACAACACCGCAGGATACTAATCCCTCTGCCTTTACTTTAAATAACAACATGGCAGGGAAGAGACAGAATCCATCTTCCCCAGAAAACAGAGGGAAATCCTGTGTAAGAAAGGGAATTGGTCAATGTTCTCACACACAGATCCTTGTTCTCACACACAAATACTCTCAGTAAGTCACAGGCTGTCACATCTCAGCCAAGACATTTATGGAAAGGCTTGATAGAAGCATCTCAGAAACATCAGGTGGGTGATCCTGACTTATCCAGCTCAATTACCAACCAGAAATGTTCAGGAACTTTTGGATCTGGATTTTGGGTTCACCCTTCAGGGTTTGGGGTCCAGAGAAGCTTGAATAGCTTTAAGATCACAGATTTCTGTTTTAGTGAACCCACATTAAATAAATCTGTAGAAGAGACTCTGAACAAGGAACTATTTCTCTTTCTGCATGGTTATAAAATGACTCACACAAAAAAAAATCCTAGAAGTTGGAATTGAAAGCAACTATCATGCAAGTTGGACATTGGACTGAGGAGCTGCAACAGCAGCATGCAGAGTGCAACACACGAGGAGTGATTTTGTGCTAATTGGTGACATCTGTGACCTTGTGCTCACAGGTGAAGTAATTCCACCCCCTGCCCAGTGTTACCTTCTGATATTCTTCCTTGGATCTCAGGGCAGCCTCCATCTGTTCCTGGGAAAAGGTGTAGATGGCCGAGCGATACTGAGTGCCGACGTCGTTCCCCTGCCGCATCCCTGGGGGGACACAAGGCAGGGGGATCAGCTTCCCTCCCTCCCTGGGGCTGGGAGAAGTCCAAAACACCCCCATTCCACAGAATCCCAGCATGGGTTGGGTTGGGAGAGACCTTAAAGCTCATCTCATTCCAACCCCCTGCCACGGGACACCTCCCAGAAATTCAGGATGTTACATACAGCTGGATTAGCACAGTTTCTGCCATGCACACTCAGCAGGGAGTTTTAGGAAGTCCAAGACTTTGGTTAAAGAGTCCTGAAGGGATTCAATGATGATATCTCCTTTTAAATGCCATGAAAATGAAATATGAGCATTTTACGGTTTTGTTCCATCACACAATAGTCAAATACAGATGTCAAACCTTAAAAAATTAATCTGTAGTCACTGTAATCATGGCATTCTTTAAAAAACTGATTTTGAACCATGCAAATGGTTACCAAAAAAATGTTGATTTTATCAAGTGCTTATAATCTTTCTTGTGCTTTGAAATACAACTTAATGGGAGAAAGGCACAAAATACTTTTGGAGATAAAATAGTTGTTTTAGGGACAGGCTGCCCAGAGAGCTTGTGGACTCCCCATCCCTGGAGTTCAAGACCCGTCTGGATGGACAATTTTGGCACCAGGATTTTGTGATATTTCTGCTGATATGTGTAACCCCTTCAAAAGGCCTGATGTATTAAGTTTTTAATGGAAAAATTTGCAAAATACGGGATGGATTCTCCCTGCAAAGCTACAAAACGCTGGGCCAAAGCAGGGAGGTGACAACTGTCCCCTCAGGTGACAAGCCCAGATCTGGTTTGGTGCTGCATTCCTGGGAAGCCACTGCTGATTCCCATGCCCATTCCCGTTCCCATTCCTATTCCCATTCCCATTCTCTCCAGCCAGCTTTGCTGTGGATCATTCCCTAAACTCAAACAACAGCCTCAGAGCAGCTTTAGCATCAAGAATTATCTGGACATGCACTTTTGCAGCTGCACTGGCAGCTTTGTTATCACTGCCTTTCTCACCTTCTTCCCAGATTTGTGTTCAAGAACCCAACTTTATGCTTTGCTGGAATAAAATGTGTTAATTTTTACTTTGCTTAAGAAATTCCAACTTTTTCACTCCCCCAAGCACATCCACACCACCAGACAGGGTCCTCCCAAAAAGCTGCAATCCAAGACAAATTGGAAATCATCAGGATTGGTGTTAGGATTGCCACCAGGCTGCCAAAGCCCCTCTGAGGATTCCCATCAATTGTCAGGATTGTGGAGATGAAATGGAAAAGGAAATGGATGTCCTGATATCCCCCTGGCAAAGAACAGAGGATGGAGAAAGAGCCTGTGGTACTGGAGGGAAAAGATGCCATCAACTCACTAATCCTCATTAAATCATGGATTTATCCCTCTTGGACTCCCCAGGGCAACAAAAAAATGATTTAAAGGGAAATACAACAAACAAACAAAAACTGCCTGAAATATTTATGAACAACAAGACACAAAAATATTTTAAAATATGTATAAGGATGAAAATTCCATTCAATGACCAACAGTTACATTAAAGAATCTGATTCCAAAACATCTTCTGGAATTTTCTGCTGATTTGGATTATTTTTCAGCTGTTAAAATGTACTATTACAATAAAAACAATAACAATGTTCTTCATCAATACTTAATAGTGGTAAATGCCACCAGAGGATATTTTGCTCATTCCTTTGGAAGTTCTTCCAGGATGGCAGAGAGCTCTGGTAAAGCCAGTTTGGGATAAAATGAGGACAGGCCAGGAAAGCTTTAGTTTTGCCAGAATATGTTAATGCTGATTGATGCTTGAGCTTAAGCATTAACATTCTGCAAATCTATTTATTGCTTAACAAACTGTTTAACAACCAACTAGGGAGGAGATTACAAAAATCTCTCGGAGAGGAGGATCACTACAGAGGGTGCTGGTTTCCAGCATGAATTTAGGAGTGTAAGTTTGGTATGAGCTCAGTGCACAGTGCTCTGAGTGAAAAATTCAGATTATTTAATATCTGCATGAGCCACCATGACATAGTATCAGGGAGCCAGTCAGCTTAATTAATTTATTGAAGAGAATGTTAAGAGGAGAACTGACTCTAAATTAAAAATACATTTCTAGAGGGAAAAAAAAAAAAAACCAAACAAAAAAAAACCAGAGAAATGAGGCTCTTCAGTCTTGCAAAAGTTGTTTAACTTGGAAGGGCAATTGAAAGCCCAAGTATCCAAAATCTAAGTGGGAAATGAGAGAACATCCAAGCAACGAAGAGCACTTATCTCTTGAACAATGCACCTAAAGCCGCATTCCATTCCTGAGGGTTTCACTTTAAGGAAATACATTTTCATAGAATCATAAAACAGTTTGGGTTGGAAGGGACCCTAAATATCACCCAGTCCCATCCCCTGCCATGTGCAAAACCTGCCAGTTTAGGGACAGTTTTTAGGATAGCTCCAGGAGATCAGTCTTTTCCTCAAGGATAATAGGGAAATCTGTCAGTAGGACCTGAACCTCCCTTTTGTTCAGGACTGAGATGAAAAACAGGTTCCTTCTTAAAATTGGTAAGAAAATTTATTAACCCTGAGGAATCAGAGAATCACTGTGGGTGGAAAAGGCCTCAGAGATCACCAAGTCCAACCATCCCCCAGCACTGCCAAGGCCACCACTGACCCATGTCCCCAAATGCCACATCCACAAGGATTTTAAATTCCTCCAGGGATGAGGATTCCACCCCTGCCTTGGGCAGCTGTGCCAGGGCTGGACAATCCTTTCCATGAAGGAATTGTTCTCATCCAGATCTATTTCAGTAATATCAGTGGGGCAAGACAGAGACTGGAAAAGGCAAATCCTGTATCCCTGACCAGGTGATCAGGAACAAATCCAGCCAGAACAGGAACAAACAGACCTCTGAGGTAACAGCCTGGCACTCACTGCTGAGGTCTGAAACAAAGAAAATCGGCTGATGTGCTGGGAACAGCCAGAAATCCTCATGTCAAAGAGATGCTTTGATAGAGAGGTTGATTTTAGAACAAGAGAGAAAAGCAAAGAATTTGCACTTCTCTGGCAAAACACAAATATATGTGGAGTTTGGATATGGTTGTGTGATGCCAAAGTATAAAAAAGTCCAAAATCCAACAGCCCAGATCCTGTGTGAGCACTGGGCTGTCATTGCAAGCTCTTGTCTCTGGAGAACCAGAGTAGATGAGGGCATCTGCAGCTCCAAATATGTCCAGATGTTGGGCATGGATCATATTTAGGAATTTCCCTCTGGCTGACCAAAGCATCTCTGCAGAGCTCAGCCCTGACCACTCTGGAGAACATAAAATGTCCTCATTGTGCCAGCAGAGCCCAGAGCACCAATTAACCACAAAAAGCCCTCAAGAGCTGAGCTCTCTTGTATATGAAATGGAAATTTGTGGTGAGAGGATGGTGGCTGGAGAGAAGAGGGGGCTGTGATGAGCTCCCAGATCCTGTCAAAGGAACAATCCCCAGGTTGAGACTGACACGGAATATAAACACACTGTTACTGGGAAAGCTGATATTTGCCAAACTGTGGATAACAGGCAAAGAAATGGCTCTAAAAATCCCTTTCTTACCAACACTTTGGTATCTTCTGATGCCCCTGGGTAAGAATGAGTTAGTTTTGGTCTTCTTCACATTCTTTGGCATCAAAGCAATACATTCTGGCTCTCCTTTGGTTTGAATGACTGGAATATGGAATACCCAGCCCTGGAAGTGCCCAAGGCCAGGTTGGACAACACTTGGAGCAACCTGAGATAGTGGAAGTTGTCTCTGCTCAAGGGCAGGGGGTGGAATGAGATGATCTTTTAAGTTCCTTTCCAACCCAAACCATTCCGTGATTCTCTGATTAATAAAAAAACATATTTCCCAGTACTATATTTTTTTTCAGAAACTGCAAACAAGCAGATTTGTTTCCAAAAAGTCGATGTTTAATACATTACCTACAGAAAGCTAAAGCAAAAGACACTTTATTTTATTAGCTAAATCAAGGAATTCTTTCAAAGACTCAATCCTCTAATGACTTGAAAGTAACACTTATACACCACTCCTTATCTTCCCTCCATTTAAAAATAATAAAAAAAAGGTAATGGCATAATCCGTCAACTTTGCTATTCTCAGAGGATCCCAGGAATAATGGAGATAAATGGCTGAGGTCTCTTCGACTCTTCTCTGCCATCCAGTGAAATTTTAAAGGGCAGTTCAGAGCTCTTATTTTTATCATAATTTTTCCCATGATTTATAGACTTTTCTGCAGCTGTCACTTATTTTCTTATACCTGCAGCAACCTGAGATACGGATTGGTCATTTTCTTCTCCCCAATCAATCCTTGCAGAGTTAAGACTAATAAAACTCCTTCTTCTAGCTCATCATATCATTATTTAGTAAAAATCAATGGCACCATGTCAGCCTGGCTTGATGTCATCACTCACTCTAATGATTACATCCATACAGCTTAAAAGTTGCCAGGGGAAAGTAAAACTCTTTATGGCACATGATTAAAGGAGAAAAATGTTAATAGGAAAGAATTCTGTTGCAGTGCTGTGCATTGATGGTTCTGGATGATTTTCAAGGTTCTGTGGTGCAGGAAGTATAAATTATATAGAAAATAGTTTCTTCAGGAGGTTTAAAAGAATTAATGAGCTTGTACATAATAAAGAAAAGTTTTACATTGTCAACAAGGTTTAGAAAGTTTTCGATATACACAGTTTTTAGTGTCAAGGAGGAAACTCTGGTTTTGGTCCTCTTTTGGCACTAAAAGATCTTTGAGGTCTTTTCCAACCCAAACTATTCTGTAATCCATATTGCAGTAGCAATACTGCTCCTCTAACACTTCAAATATTTTATCCATATTTTTAAAAACTAGGAATTCTCCAGGAAGGCTTGGTTTAGAAGAAAACTTCCCTGTATATCCATTATTTATTAGTTCCCTCAGAGATAACAATGCATAAATGGATATTTGAATGCTCTTTGACCTTTGAAGGAAGTACATCATCAACCTGGACCCAGAAAAAAAAAATTCTCAAATATTTGTTTTGGATAAGTGCAACAAAGCTCAAGTATTACCTCAAGTATCACTGGCAGGCAAAAGTGTTAATCCATTTTTAGTTATTAATTGAAAATTCATATTTACCAGTAGTGCACAGAACAGATGAATAGAACAGTGAATTATGCACATAAATCATCCTTAATGGCACTAAACTTATTGTAGGGGACTTTTGCTTTAATCAAACTTGACTTCACTTTAATCAAAAGTTAAATAATTTGGTTTAGGCAGGATTTTAGACTATTTCTCCCATAAACATATATTAGGCTTTTTCAGAGGTACTTTCTCTTAAAAATCTGTTTGGGAGCTGGATGAACTTCAACCTGCTGGAGAAACTGTAGAGGAAACTACAAAGATGCTCCAAAGCCTGGAGCCAGGCTGAGAGAGCTGTGAATGTCCAGGCTGGAAAGAGAAGGATCCAGGGAGAGCTCAGAGCCCCTTCCAGGGCCTAAAGGGGCTCCAGGAGAGCTGCAGAGGGACTTGGGACAAGGGATGGAGGGACAGGACAAGGGAATGGCTGCCCACTGCCAGAGGGCAGGGATGGATGGGATGCTGGGAAGGAACTGTTCCCTGTGAGGGTAGTGAGGCCCTGGCACCGGGTGCCCAGAGAAGCTGTGGCTGCCCCTGGACCCCTGGAAGTGTCCAAGGCCAGGTTGGATGGGGCTTGGAGCAACCTGGGATAGTGGAAAGTGTCCCTGCCCATGGCAGAGGGTGAGATGAGCTAGTTTTTAAGGTCCCTTCCAACTCAGACAATTCTGTGATTCAATGAACATGGGAAGGGAATGAAATTTTTATCAGTATTTATTGGTGTTTTAGGCAACCAAAACTGACCAAACATTGATGCCTCATTTGAGTCAACTTTGTTGACCCGTTCTTCCCACACCCATGGGAGCTGAGCCACTCCCTGCCCATGGAAACATCTAAATTTAAGTGGATTTAGCTCAGCCTTTATCCCTCCTGGCTGTGCTGGTGAGACAAGACTGCCTGGAGATCTTGATAGCCTTCAATCCCAAATAAAATGCATGCAGCAGGGATGTGTGGAAGAGATTGGAGGACATGACAGAGGGTAGAAATGAGCTCCACATTTTCTAACTGCTGGAAAACAGGAATAATGCCCAAAAAGCATTTGATGTGGCAAAGGCGCTTCTCTTTGGGCATCAGAATCAGGCCCTCATTTCTGATTTTCTTCAGGGATTAACTTTGCTGTGATGTTACCAAAAGCTGGACAACAACTGGTGATGGGGAAAAATGTAATTAAGAAATGCAGGGATTCAGACCAGTTACCACATGGGCTCAGCTATGGAACCACACAGATTTGCTTTATTTTTCTTCATGTGCCTTCTCCTTTCTCTTTGTTTATCTGCTGTTCATTAGTGCGTTGCCTCAATTTAGGCATTCGCCAGCACTACGAATCCAAACCCACTCTGATCCACCAGGTGCTGTTGCAATAGTAATAAAAATAATTAGTGATAATAAAAATAATAGTGTTGTCATTTGCTTTTATCAGCAGATAAGCTCATGGGACACTGCTCTCTCAAAACACAGACAAGTGTGCTCTTATAAATATGCACAAGGAAATTGCAGGCAGAGAAAAACAGTCATTCATTGAAAATATTGTTGTTCAGAGGAGAGTCAGCTTTGACCTCTTGTACCTAATTATACATGAAAACAAAGATTAAAAGCCTACTAATAATCACCATAAACTATGATTAATGATGCCACGCTTCAGTGCCTCAGATTTCCAGACCCAAGTACAGTAAATTCACTATTATTTGAAGAAGAAAACAATGTTTGGTATCTCTTTGTTTTGACTTTATCTATTGTTTTCCTTGCCTAAGGATTAGGAACAATCCATCAAAAAATCCTGCAGAAACAGACTTTCTAAGGTTGCCCTCTCCTAATTCTACAAACACATTAATATCTAGATGCTGTTATTCCTGCCACATTCCTGTCAGCTTCATGGACAGAACCACAGCATCATGGAATGGTTTGGGTTGGAAAGGACCTTTAAAGATCATCTTGTTCTTGTATCACAGAATCACAGAATATTCTGAGTTGGAAGGGACCCACATTATATATATATAATATATATATAATATAATTCTTCCTTATATACAGTATAAACCTCAGCTCCCTCAGGTGGATTCATGTTTCCCACAGTGCCAGAGTTTTAATTTTCAGTAGTTCTGGGGAAATGGTCCACACATCCTTGTCAGGTGTAAAATAAAGAACCTAAAAGCAGTTGAACGAGGAATTCAGAGCCCAGAAGAACTTTTGCCCTTGAGCCAGAATTGATTCAGCACCACTCACTTCCAAATTCAAAGTGTTCAGCCCACCTCAGCAACCACTGCTCTGGTAAATAATCCCTTTCATTAAGAAAGATGCAGAGAAAACATCATCTCCCAAACTGCAAATATAGGTCAGGAAAAGTCTATTCTAATTTATATAGAGAAGAAGAGTCTAACGTGCAAATTAGGGCATGGCAGCTGAAATTTCTGGGAATTCAAATCAGCCTAATAACACCTATTTATTTTTAATGCCTGTTTACTCCTGGAGAAACACAAAGAGTGGGAGCAACAAAACACAAGATTTTGGTTCAGGAAGGAGATGAAGCTGCATTCTCAAAGTACAACTCTGGCAAAGACTTTACTACTTTCACAAAAAATACAAACCACAGGTATTTTGGAGGTGTTTTTGAGGAGAGTACTAAATTCATTGCTTGTGGGATGAGTCAGCATCAATCAACTGTCCCACCAATGGGATTTCATTGGAAAGAGCAGGAATTAGAAGAAGAAAACAGAAAGACTCCTATCAAACAACCCAGTTCTACTCTTGAGTGTCCATCCCTGCAGGAACCACCTCACATTTATCCTTATTGTGTCCTGGCACATCGATTTCCATGGCTTTTGTTAATTTATCAACACAGAGCTGTGCTTTATTCGCTTCCTTCAAGAGCCTCCCAGCAATGTCTGTACCACTGATTTAATTAGCATCCTCCTTACTGTATCCTCCGAGTCATTAATGAAAATATTGAGGAGTATTGGACCAAGAATGGCTCCCTGAGGGGCTGGTAATTCTATTTTGAATATATTTAATATGCCTGGTGACAATAGATTTTATATTTCTACTGGTTTTTGTTACACCTTGTAATAATGCTGAGACCATCAAGGCTCTTAATAACATTTGAAATACACTACAAAAGTGCTTTAATCGGAGACTCACAAATCACACTCAAATTATAAAGGGAAGCGAGTTACAAAAAAATGTAAAGGCAAAGCATAAAAATGGTTACATTTTACAGGGAGAGATTATTTTTTTCCCTTTAATCTCCAAATGGAGTTCCAGGCCTGTAGCAGAATACCAAATGTTGGTTTAGGGTGGCTGCAACGTTTTTTATGTGTACAGCTGTTCTTCCACTGGTATAAGTAGACACATCTGCTCATTAGCAACACAATGTCATTTCTAGTGTCTAATTTTAATTATTTGCAGATGATAGATTCCTTATGCAACGTCTAAAAAAAGTACAGGCCTTCAAAGCTGGGGAGAAATAAATATCCCCTCTGCAAGCAAACTGGGTCAGCACAACGAAAAGCAGATATTAATCTGGAGAATTCCTGTATCAGCACCAAGGCTAAATGCCAGCATGTTTGGAAGGTCACAGGGAGGAGAAATGGCTCCTACATTTCTTCTTTATCATGGATACACAAGACATATGGACTGAGAGATGTTCTGAACAAGTCTGGCAGGTGATGAGTTTGTTGTAGGACAGATGGTCCTCAACTGCTGGAAAAACATCAGCCCTGCTTACACTTCCTGCACAAACACAGGCAAGATAAGGACTTGTCCCTGACAAGAAAGGGGGAATGAGATGCCTTACAATGACTTTGGCTCTCTGGGTATGCACAATGGATCAACAAGACTGGAGAGGAAATTCCAGCAGCCCCTGAGCAGCAGTGGCCACAGGTTTGTCCTTCAAACCTGTGACCAAAAGTCACAAGAGTGACCAAAACTGTGGAGTGCTGGCTTCTTCTCTGCCACTAACTCAAAAATCCAAACATAAAGGCAGAAGGAATGAAAAATGATGGGATTTGTGAACAACAGGCACTTACTACAAGGAATTGTAGGTGTATCTGAGTTGTTTCCTTTGGGTTGGGAATGATGGGGTACTTCTGAGGAATGTGGGGAGCAGAACTACACAAACAAGCATCTCGTTTGGACTGTGCTCAGTAAAGAATAGAGCTGAAGAAGGCAAGCAGATTTTTCATTTCTCCCAAACACATTTTAACAGAATCACAGAATGGTTTGGGTTCAACAGAACCTTAAAGATTATCTTGTTCCATCTCCTGCCACGGACAGGGACACCTTCCACTAGACTAGGCTACTCTAAAAAGAAATTAGTTTTGTTGTCTGCTTGACTTTTGTACAGACCATGAAAGCAAGAAGGAGCCTTTCTTTAAAGTCACCTTGAACTGGCTGAAATCCCTGATAGACTAAGGGCTTCACCCACACACAGGTCATGAGAATTTCAAGAATAAAGCCCTTTACAGGACTCACATTTGCACATTTTGCCAAACACTCTTCTCTGGTATCAGATTGATTTTTCCAAAGGTCTGGAGAAATAGTTTCTGACACCCCACAAAGAGCAGCCAAACTTTCTGATCTGATCCAATATGACACATTCCTCCCTAACCAGGATCACAGCGGAGTTTGGAATTGGCTCAGGCACTGCAGGTCAGTGCTGATGCCAGAAGGGTGATCCCACCAGCATTCCTGCTCCTGGTAATTTAAATCCTGGCTGGAAACCACGTTTTACTTCCATTCATGCAGGGTTAATTTTCAGCCTGAGCAGAGAACTTTGTGATTGCCAGAGTCAACACAAACAAAGAGCTTGTATCTGGCTGAAAGGTCGAGGAGGAGAAAATCACCCTTTTTCCTAACAGGGAAGTCAAATATTACTTAAGAGAAATTGTGCCACTACAGAAGAGGCACAAAACTGATGGGCTGAAAGTCCAAGTCCCTCTGTATAGGCAGCAAGGAGGTGCAAACAGGACCATGGTCAGGGTGCAATTTTAAGGAGACAGTCAGGTTTACATTCTAAAAAAAGTCTGGAAAGCTCTGAGGATGGCCCCATTAAAAAAAAAACAGGCAATACAAGCTTTGCCCTACACCTCTGAAAAAGTTAAAAAATAAAATTATCTACAAAGATTTTTTTTTTGCAGTATGTTTGGCATATCCCTTTCATCCCTCTTTTCTGTATCAATGACAGAGAAACAACATCTCAAGCACTTACAGAGCCATCCAGAGCAATCCTCTTATAGATCAGACCATCCCTGGGAGAGCAGGAATGCTGAGCAGGGCACTGGAGGCTGAGCAGAGATGACAGCCATATGCCACTTGGCAGAAGTCAGGGGGTTGTTTGTTGCTTTTTCAGTCTCCCAATTCTAATGAATTATAAAATAGAGCCTAAATTAACAGTCAGGAGGACTTTGTCAGGGCCCCACACTTTGGAGATGCTCATTGGGGAGGATCTCTTTCAACTGCTTGATTTGATCAAAGGTTCCTGCTTTTCAATTGACTTCTGTGCACTCCAGAGCTTCCCTAAACAAGAGCCAGGCTCCTTCCCAGGGACAACTTGAATCCCAGTGAGGTGTCAGTCTCTTCTAAAGGACAACTGCTTGGAAAGCAGGAGTTTTTGAATATTAATACACTCATACAATGATAAATAATAGTACTGGCAGTCTGTATTCTTCAGCAACTTGGTACCAACTAAACCAATACTGAAAGGTCTTAATCTGCCACAGAATGTACACTTTTGATGTTTAATGACATCACAACAATGAGACAAGTCCATTATCTCTGCTGGGGGTAGAAGAGGTGAAATAGTGTTACCCCAAATTCTGGAAAAATATCAAACACACTGAGCTTTTGTATTTTTCAATGAGAGCAGTACTCAAGAAGTTCAGTACTTGCTGTATGAGACACCGGATTCACTCAAAGATTGTGCTGAATTTCATGAACAAGAAATCTTCTCATTTACCTTCTTAGTCAAAATCTTCTCATTGACAGACAGAGTCCTGCATTCCCACAAGGCTGCCTGAATAAAACTCATTGTGTGCACACAGCTCAACCACAAAGGAGAAAAACATTGCAGGTCAGAGAGGTAACTCTCACTTCCAGAGTCTTTACATAAAGCCACATTTCCCACAACCATCTAAAAAGAGGGAGTTGGTGCAAATCAAGGCAAAGAAAGAATCCCAATTTAGATACCTTCTACCATCCCTACCTCAGAAAACAGAAATTTGACACTGGGAACTGTGGTTCAGGTTTTTCTCAAATCAAGAAATATTAATGAGGTGTGAAGAGCTTTGCAAAATTCTTGGACTGAGATTATAACATCAATATCACAGAATCACAGAATCATTTACTTTGAAAGAGACCTCCAAGACTTCCAATCTCCACCTTGTCACCAGCCCAGAGCACTGAGTGCCATGTCCAGTTCCAGCATTCCTTGGGCACTTTCAGGGATGGCGACTCCAACAGGAAGGGGACAGCCCCTTCCAAAGTTTGGCAGCCCCTTCCATGAAAAAATTCCTCCTGGTGTCCAACCTCCCGTGGTGCAGCATTAACAAACCATAAAAATACCCAGGTAAAGCAAACCATGCAAGGCTGGGGCGTGCAAAGTCTTCTGAGAACAATTCCATCTTTTCCAGGGGTAAAGTGATGCTCTCACGTTTGGCAAATTATTATGGAAGAACCACGTGGAAATTTTATTGATCCAAGCTTAGATGAAGGTTTGGGAGTGCTTCCACAAAGCACTGCCGTGCCACACAGATGCCTGACACAGTCGTGAAGTACTCCGGTGTGTCCATGGCTCGGTGTCACATGGAGACAGGAGCTCATTCCCAGAAGGAATTCAGTCACATTAGCATGGCCTCCTGCCTGGGCTAATTAGGTGATATTTCCCAGCTGCCAGAAATCCAAGAGTGAATCACACATCTGCCACATTCAGCCTTCTTCTGAAAGCACAGACTGGAACGGTGCTGAACTTCAGTTGTATGAGGATATAAAGACATAATGTCATGATTTTACTTTGGTTTAGAGCCAGAAAGAATCATAAATTCAGCTGATGAGTTTATCTGACCTGTTATCACAACTACTACACTTCATCCACATATCAGTGTGCCCAGATAATGACCCTCAGTCATCCTAAAGCCCTGAAGTCCTTCAGGCACTACCCTGTTCTCAGTAGGCCGTAGGCTGTGCCCAACCACTAACAAAGTCAAGACAACAGACATGGCAAAAGATTGACTAGATGGGTGTTGTCCAAATTATTTCATCAGAAATCTATTTCTCATACCTGGAAGATGAAGAAACATAAATTCCTGACCATCAGTTCCCATCTCTGGCAATCAGGATTAATCCAAACATATGAGTAAGACACGTGGACCAATTGTCCTGATGTATCTAAACAACCAGCCCATAAGAATCATGGAAACACAAAATGGTTTGGGTTGGAAGGGATCTTAAAAACCATCTCACTCCACACCCTGCCATAGGCAGGGACACCTTCCACTATCCCAGACTGCTCCAAGCCCCATCCAACCTGGCCTTGGACACTTCCAAGGATCCAGAGGCAGCTACAGCTTCTCTGGACACCCTGTGCCAAGGCCTCAGCACCCTCAGAGCCAATAATTCCTTGCCAATATCCCACCTAAACCTACTCCTTTTCAGTTTGAAGCCATTCTTCTTCTCCTGTCACTTCAGGCCCTTGTAAATGTTCCTCTCCCTCTTTCCTGTAGGCACCCGAAGGCCTCAATGATTTCGCCCTGATGATTCTCTTCTCCAGGATGAAAGAAAGAAGCCACCCTCTGGTTATGGCCAATTTCTGATAATCCAAAGAAAAAAGGAGCAAGAAAATTATCTGAAACCAAAAACGGGTAGGTCAGGAAGAAAAACTCTTTCATAAACTCTACAAGGAAACAAGGAAGGCTCAGCAGTGTGATTTGAGGGTGGAGATTGTCTTAGAATCACACAATCCTGGAATGGTTTCGAAGACACCTTAAAGATCACCTCATTTCAACCCCCTGCCATAGGAAGGGGTCTTTCACAATGCAGAACTCCAAGTTTTTCAGGAATTGTGCAGATGAATTATCCTGAACACAGCTCTAAAGGAGGGGTTGGAAAAGGAGGCTCATAAATCATCAGCATGGGCCACTGCATTAGACAGATTCACAGGATTCCTTCTCCTGACTGGAATCAAGCCCCTCTTTTAAAATGATGGATTATCCCATCTGAAAGACTCGAAAGGACGGTGATGGAAAAAGACTCCAATGTTTAATTACACTGAGGGATGTGAAGCTGCTTCATTCCATAGTGGAGCTTTCCAAACTCCAGCTCCCAGCTACTGCAGCTTGTCCTGGTTTATTTGGGTCAGCTGCTCAACCTGTCACAGGTATCTGCAAGGATGATTTGATCATGCAATCATAGAACATCTTGAGTTGGAAGAGACATACCAGGATCATTGATCCAATTCCTTGGGGTCTCCTAGGACACCCCAACAATTCCACCCTGTCACTGAGAGCATTGTCCAAATGCTCCTGGAGCTCTGGCAGCCCCAGGGCTGTGACCACTCCCTGGGGAGTTGTTTCAGTGCCCAACCACCCTCTAAAAGAAGAACATTTTCCTGATATCCAACCCACCCCACAATGACATGGTGTTCTCCCTCTTTGATGTGTTTATTCCCAGCACTGGGGCAGTTTTCTGCACTCTGTATCTTTTTTTGTCCTTCAAAGCCCCAGCAATATTTCCATAGACCCCTGAGATGGCAACAGAGGAACTGCACAAAATATTCTGATTTCCTGGCCCCGCAGACAGAAAATTCCTGACTCAAGCTCTTTCTATACAGGCAGAAGTTGCAATAACCACTTTGGGCTCGATGGAAGACACTTATCCACAATAGTCCCTGGATCTCTCTTTGAGTTTCTCTTTCCCAGGATGGTATCATATTTTGGAGGTATCAGCTGCAATTTTTTTGTTCCCAGATGCGGTAACAAGTGGCATAATCACGATGGCTGTTCAAATATTGAAATGAGTTACTTGTGTGCAGCGTTTCTGGGAAATGGGAGAAGGGATGAGGTTTATTGGAACTCTATAAACATGCAAAATGTTTTCTGCACACAGTTTCCCATTTCTGTTTGCACAGATGTGGGTCGTGTCAGCATAAAACCTCTGCCAAGAAGGATAAATTAAATCCAAAGGTTTGGATAAGGCAGATAAGTAGAACGATCCACTGGTGCCTCTGCATAGCATCTCTAACCCCTTTTTGCTCCCTTTTTCTAATCACAAAATATACTCAGTACTATTGAAAAATGTAAAATCCCAAGTTGTGATGAAGGATAAAGGGCCTGGGTAGAAATGAAATAAAATAAAGTAAAATAAAATAAAGCAAAATAAAATAAAATTTAAAAATTAAAATAAGGTTAAATTAAATTAAATTAAATTAAATTAAATTAAACTTAAAAAAACCAAAATAAAATAAAATAAAATAAAATAAAATAAAATAAAATAAAATAAAATAAAATAAAATAAAATAAAATAAAATAAAATAAAATAAAATGAAGCAAGATAAAATAGCATATAAAATATAAGATAACATAAAATAGAATAATAGAAATTTTGAAGACGCAAAGAAATACACTCTAATTGAAGAGACAAAAGAAATTACAGAATAAATTGTCATAATCAAAGTTGAAGAGAATTTTCCATTGTCTCCCGTGCCGATCTGTGGGAATTTTCCCAGCCCAGGCAGCTGTAAGGGAGGAGGGGCACTCAGAGCTTCTGTGCTCCCATTCTCCCTCTCCCTCTCTTTCTCTGTCAATAAATGTCTGCAATCATATTCCTGAGCTCCAGTGTGATTTCAAGGTTCATCTCTTCCATGCAGCTCAAACACTAATTATCCCAGCTGTAATTAGTAAGATAATTAAATACTGGCTCGCTCATCACTCTACCTTGTGTCGGGTCATGATTCTCCCAGAAGACCTTGAGCAGTTGCTCAAAGCTGATGTTTTGTGGCTCGAACACCACCCGGACGGCCTCAGTGTGCCCAGTTCTGCCTGCAAATTCAAAATAAAATCAGATTTTAGCAATGACAATTAGCCAGAGCACACTCAGGGTTTTGTCTCTGGATTCCAAGCACAGTCCTTTGGTTTTGTTTCATGTTTTCCTGAAAATACTCCGATTTAGCACCATTTATACCTGATCTTTTTTGCACAATATGCTATATTTATGTCAACTCTGCTAAATCTGTTTGTTCAGACAGGGCCATCATGAAATAAACTGTGCAGAGAGACAAGAAGAGAAAACAATTATGTTATTACAGCAGTTTGTTAGCTTAAAGAAGAAAAAATTAATATTTCTAACAAATATATTACTGAAAACAAGCAAAATATTTTAAATATTCTAAATAGAGCATTAAAGTATGAAAACCTTTATGTCTAAGCTGTCTTGACTGGGTTTTGTTTCTGTGGAGATATGGATAATATAATTGATTGTGAAATAATTATCATTACTATAAAATATCAATAATATTGATGATGATAAAAACAAATTTCAAGGGTGTGTTTACACAAGATCACACAAATAATTCCAAACTGTTTCACAATATCCAACAGGCTCAAAAGTGTCAAAGAAAGTCTGGCTGAATTTCAAATTCTATGACAGCAGAAATACAAGGAAGATTAGCAGATCTTACAAAACCATTATTTCTATTTTTCAGTTACACTTTGAATAATTTTTTTTTTCATTTCTGATGTGTTTATGACTCACAATATTATTGAAAGATCCAACATCTGATGGATCTGGCCATGTAATTAATTTAAATTTTATTTAATAGTGATATTGATGAGTGCTCAGACTTCTCAGGTGAGAGTCCACTGCACAAAGTGCATTTGATATTTTATATATGTTATATATTTTATAATTTAAAAATGAGACATTTTTGTTGTCATTACCTATTCATGAATGGGGGAAAAGAATCCCATCCTTCAATTAAATCATAAGATGTAAATATCAAAAGAATAAACTCGATCTGCCTTTTGCTGGGGACATATTAAGCTCCTTGATCACATTAGGGAGGTTTTTATTTAATTTACACCAGCACAAACTCCAGATTTATTCCACTAATTTCAACAGAATCGAGGAATTCCACAGAGGGTGAATCTGGCCCAGTGATGGCTCCTGAATGAGCTGACCCCAACAAGAAAAATCAGACTCTGTGAGTAACTGAGGAGGGTTCAGTAAAGGCATGAGGAGAAATTTGAATTTAAAAAAAACAGAGAGAAATAAAAATGATGCTGGGAAATATTAAAGAGCCACAATGGGGCAAAGTGTGACAGCATTTTATCAGTTAACGGAGCAGCTGAAACAAAACCTAAGCGAGGCACAGAGGGCTGGGCCAGCTGATAAAAGGGATTTGAAAGACTGGGATTAAATTTAGTCTGGAATGCAGAGGAGTAAAGGAGGACACATCTGAGATACCTGTAGTCTAAATTTGATAAAATCAAATTGCTCCCTATCTCAATGTAGCAAAGATAAGCTCAGTGAGATAAAAAAAGAATATCCAGGTTTCCTGGGAGCTGGAGTGAAGCCAAGTCCCCCTGTCCTGCAGGATGTCCCCAGATGTGACCCAATTCCTCTCTTCCCTTTACAGTGCAGGGAAGCACCTCATTACCTGAAGCCAAATTCAGATGGTGGGAAGCAGGAAGGAGCATCCATTCAGCAGAATAAAAACACAAGTTAGAGATAATTGGCTTAACAATGAAGTGAAATGTTCTTCAACAAGAATTGATGGCCACCTCAGGTCAGGGATGGAATTTATTCCAGATTTTGTGGTTTAACGTGGTCCATCAGCAAAAATAATTAATTTTGGTAGTGCCCAAATTGGGACTTTTGCTGCAGCTTGAGGGAAAAAAGGAGAGAACACAACCAGTGCTGTGTCCAGCCCTCCCAAGCCAACATCGTTCTCGTCAGTCATGAAGGTGCAGGGTGGGTGTGGCAC
Organism: Taeniopygia guttata; assembly: GCF_048771995.1. Taxonomy (NCBI): domain Eukaryota; kingdom Metazoa; phylum Chordata; class Aves; order Passeriformes; family Estrildidae; genus Taeniopygia; species Taeniopygia guttata. The sequence goes on along the minus strand of NC_133027.1, from coordinate 2,908,556 downwards.
ATCTCTGTGGGTGTGGCATAGCAATTTGAGCAGAAAATGGGTGCGGCACATGTCTGTGGGCGTGGTACAGCAATTTGAGCAGAAAATGGGTGTGGCACATCTCTGTGGGCATGGCATAGCAATTTGAGCAGAAAATGGGTGTGCCACATGTCTGTGGGCGTGGCATAGCAATTCGAGCAGAAAATGGGTGTGGCACGTCTCTGTGGGCATGGCACAGCTATTTGAGTGGCAAACAAGGGCGTGGCACATATCTGTGGGTGTGGCACAGCACCTTGCGCGGCAGTTTGCACATCAGGGTTGCAGGTTTCCTCCTGATAGTGCGATTTTTAGTTTGTTGTTTGCTGTGGTTTTGTTGGTTGGTTGGTTTTGGGGTTTTTTGGGGGGTTTTTTTTGGGTTTTTTGGTAGTAATGGTTTTTGCATGATCAAAAACTTCAGTTAGTCAATGTGTATGTGACCAAATTGAACCTTCCTAAAAGGATGTGTCTGTCCAGACCCCTTCCTGTGAAGAGTGTTTGAGTTTATCAGGTTATTCTGGATGTTCCAGAAGAAGCCTGCCTGCGGTGTGAGCAGGAGAACAATCTCCTTTTGCTGGTGGCCAAGCTTAGGGAGGAAGTAAAAAGGCTAAGGAGTATTAGGGAAAGTGAAAGGGAAATAGATTGGTGGGGTTCTGCCCTTCCATCCTTGAGGGAGGTCCACCAGGAGTCTGAGGACTCCTATGCCTCCCACTGTCAAGCAGTAGGAGCACACACCTAATGTGGAGGGGTGTGGATGAAGGGATGAAGGGGAGTGGAAATGCGTCCCTACTCAAGGAGGTAACAAAAATTCCCCCAACCCCCATCACCTACTCAGGTACCACTTCAGAATAGGTATGAGGCCCTGGATGAGGAGGGTCAGCCAGATGATGGAGAAGAAAATCATTTGCCCAGTGAGCCTCCCAATTACACTTCATCTGTCGCAGAGATTGCCACCTCTGACATCAAAAAGAAAAGAAGGGTAATCACAGTGGGTGACTCCCTTCTGAGGGGAACAGAGGGCCCCATATATCAATCAGGTCTGCTGCCTCCCTGGGGCCTGGGTACAGAATATCTCTGAGAGACTGCCTGGGCTGATTCCGCCCTCTGTTACCCACTGCTGATACTCCAGGCTGGCAGTGATGAGATTGAAAAGAGGAGTGTCAGGGCAATTAAAAGGAACTTCAAGGCACTGGGTCAAGTGGTTGATAGGGCAGGAGCACAGGTAGTGTTCTGCTCAGTCCCTTTGGTGGCACAGAAAAATGATGAAAGGAATAGCAGAGACCACATTTATCAACAAGTGGCTCAAGAGTTGGTGTCATCAGCAGAATTTTGGGTTCTTTGATCATGGGGCAACTTTTCTGGCACCTGGCCTGCTGGAACTGGATGGGCTCCATCTCTCTGTTAAGGGCAGAAAGATTTTAGCTCAAGAACTGGCAGAACTCATTGAGAGGGCTTTAAACTAGGTTTGAAGGGGGAAGGGGATGCAGCTGGTCTCTCTGGAAGCAGGCCCAAGGATGGTAAGCCTGAGCTAGGGGTGAAATCACTAACCCAGCAGTGGTGGATTCACTATCCTTAGATGTGTTTAAAAAAAGATTGAATGTGGCACTCAGTGCCATGGTTTAGTCGAGGAGTCAGGGTATGGATTGGACTCAATGATTTTGAAGGTGTCTTCCAACCTAGTGATTCTGTGTGATACTGTGTGTGATTGTACAACTAAAATCAGATTAAAGAGTGGCTTCTGGCTTCAGTATTTTTATTTTTTGTAAGCCAACATGAAGCTTATGAAAGGTTTTTATCACTAAGGAGCAAATTACTGGTCTAAAATGAAAAGGTTTAGACCACAGGAAAGTTTCCTAAAGAACTTAAAAACAACAGAGGCTTTACCTTTCCCCCCAACTGAAACAGCAATTACACCTTGTCAACACTGCCTGCTCCTGCTAACCCAGAAGTTCAAAGGATCAGCCTCCTTTTTTTTCCCAGAATAAGGAAATAATGGTACTCCTCTGAGAACTATAGCCTGACCTCATGAAAAATATCCTCAGATGTGTGGCTAAGGGACTGTTAGAATAGATTTAAAATCAATATTCACCCTCAGGGGAAAAGAAAGCAAGTAATGCTGCTGGTCCTAGCAGATTCACCTCTCATTTTCCTCAAAGCCTTTCCACAATACAGTGGATTTTCTTTCTGCTGTGGCTATTCCTAATAACAATCTTGGCATTGGTGAATTTTTGCATTAGACTTGAGTCTGACTATGAACACAGAATAATCCCATTTTGTTTGTGTCACACACTTGGTAAATCCAATGCCAAAAGAACAAAGCATCAACCCAGCTCGCTACTCCTCTTTATGGTGAAAAAACAATTTAAATATTTCTAATCAAACCTTTTTTTTGTAAGAGTTATTAAAATTGAGAGGTAGCAATCAAAGAGAAACAATAAGCCCACTTGTTCTCCAAAAACCTGCGTGTCTTTAACATTCAACAGCCTGACACTGAGGAGCTGAAAGGATTTCAAATTAGTGAGTGGGAGATGTCATTCTCTCAGTGACATCCAGCTCTTCACCTTAGTGCCTCCTTCAGAATTCCTCCTGAAATGTCCACTTATATTGTCAGAGAGTCACCGTGTCCTCAGTTCACCCACTGCTTTTAATTAGCAGATCTTTAATATCCCACAGCAAAAGTTTGAACAAGTATGAACATTTCTAGAACCCTCAATGCCTGGATCACATTTTTTAAAATAATTTATGGAATTATAAATATAATTCCATGTGCTGCTCACTGTGCAAACAGAAACCCTTTGTCAGAGCCATTATCAGATTTCCAGTGCTGGCGCTCAGTTCCTTCAGCTCTGGAAGGGCTTTAACCATTGAAGAACCTCCCTGCACATAGGAAGACTTTATTACACCGAGGCAGAGTGGGCTGAGTGCCAAGAGCAGATTGTCTGTTTATCCTGGATCCATTTCCCACTTAGAAAACACGGCCGCTCCCAGAGGATTAACTCCAGCGAGCTCGTTCAGTGGGGATTCCATCCCTGGCAAAAACGTCCCTGCAAAGAGCAGGAGAAAAAGATGTCTGAGTGACACCTTTTCAATTCCTTTTCTTCCTAAGAGCATTTAGACTCTCACCTTCTTAATCATGTCCCAGGTGAGTGCCCAAACCGAGGGATTAGGGAAGAGAACTCATTCTTTTTAACTGGCTGGATCCAGGGAGCGTTTAATTATCTCCGGCAAAGTGGAGCAGCTTCCCAGGGCTGGATGGAGAGCTCCTCACCTGGGAGTCTCCCAGCAGCCACGTGGGTTTCACCTCCACCTGGCCCTGCCTCAGGTGAATTAAATTCTACAGTGCAAAAATTCCAAAACTACTCCCTCCTGCCTCAATTCCGCAATAAAAAAGGACCCAGCCCTTTTGAGAAATAATGTCCTGACTCCAGTAAATCACAGAATCCCACAATAGTTTGGATTGGAAGGGAGCACAAAGATTGTTTTGTTCCATTTATTTGTACTCAGGCCTATTTAACAGCTCTTCATTACAAGAATGGCCCAGAGTCTGAGGAACAACTTATCCATTACAGCTCCCACTCCCAATGTATTCCATAAAGAGCAGATACAACTTTTCACACATTTTTAAAGAGTTCTCAGAAAATAACTCCCTCTTTTCTCACCTCTTCCAGGAATCCCTGAACTGCCCCTGTGCTGGTCACACCAGCAACACAACCTCCTTGGGATCCCAGAATGATTGGGTGGGAAGTGACCTTAGAGATCACCCAGTGCCATGGGCAGGGACACCTTCCACTGTCCCAGGTTCCTCCAAGCCCCATCCAACCTGGTCTTGGACACTTCTAGGGATCCAGGGGCAGCCACAGCTTCTCTGGGCACCCTGTGCCAGGGCCATGATGCCAATGTGGAATGTAAAGAATCACAGCCAAACTTCAGCACTCACTGATTTGGGAGTTAAACCAAACTCTGTTATCCAAAGTCACAGCCCAAGTGAAAATGCAAATAATCCTAAAAAAAACGGTAATGGGAAGGTCTTTTGACCATCTCTTTCTCCAAACCAGCCTGGGAATTTTTACTAAGTCATAGTTATTGCTTCCAGAATTTCCAGCACCTTCCTATTCGTTAAATAAACAAACCAAAGGTTGAGCACTAAAACACTGAGAGCCCACATTCTACGTCCCCTTCGCTTTACATTATTACCTTCAAACCAATGAGGGTGAAAAGAATGGAAATAATCCCAGATTCATAGATTTTTAATAAGGGTCCACTAAAATATTTTTATTTGAACTCCTGCCCAACACCGAAAGAATTCCATGGAACGGACCCTTATTTCCCTTATTTTGTACTTCAACACTGGCACTAACATGTGGCTAATTTATTTTACCTCCTTCTTTATATTTTAAACCACTTTAATGACTTTACCAGCACTGAAGTAGGAGATAATGCTTGGTTTATTAACCACTGTGAATTTCTGCTTTAGAAAATATCATTCTTCAACTTCTCAGTGTGATCCACACTCTTTTTTTATTCAGTTTTATCAAAACATGTCAGTCCTCTCCAGCAAGAAGCCAATTTATCACTATGGGCTGGCCAGTCCTGCAGTTCTAAATCAAAATAAATTGTCCATAAATTCTAGAAACTTCCTCAAACTTCTGCCTGAACCACAGAAAATCGAGCATTTTCTAATACCTACAGAAAGTAGCTCATACAGCAGCTACAGTGTGGTGCCTCTGCAGAGAAAATGTTATTAAATTTTGTTTATTTGGTTTATTAGAGGACAGGTGAATCACCCAGACAATGAAAATTCATAAAGACAAGAAAATTTGCTGATAAAACAATGATCTTCTATTTTTGGTGCCTTCTAGAATCACTTAATTTTTTACCCCTTAAAAACAAAATCAAGAGAATAAAATTACCAATAAAAGATGGGGTTGGACATGCTGTTATTTTTACATTTTTCACAGAAATGCTCATATTTTTCAGTAAGCTACTTGAATGAAATTAAAAAAGATTGGCAGTTTTCACAAAAAAAGTGGGTTTATTTTTAAAAATCTGCCAAACAAAAGTACAAAATGAACCTGTTTCTTATTTGAAAGTATTTAAAGCTTCTGTGGCAGAGCTGTAAAAATTTTCACTGTTGTTTGCTAAAATTCTGTCTGTTCTTTAGCAGCAAAATGAGTTTGGTAAACAGAGGATTGATTGGTTTTGCTGAACAGAATATCTGGAAGCAAGACCACTGCTATAAACCCTTTTTGTTTTATAAAATGGTTGTACATTGAACAGCCAATAAAAGGGAGAAAATAAATTATATAAACCTGTAGGAAAAAAAAAGGAGATGGCAAAACTTTCCTTGTTCACTGTATTTATTGTAGGTTATGTTTTTATAGGCTGAATGTCCACACTACAAGCCCTTAAAAGGGGATTATTTTAGACTCCCTCTGGCCTGGTCCTGTGGACCAGATGCTGTTCCCAGTTGGAAAGTGCTCCTAGAAAAGATATTCTGGTTTTATTTTAGCCAAGTGAAGGAAAAGTGTCAAAGATGGGCTTATAATTAACACCATGGTCCTATGGAATACAAGGTCTTGTCAGCCAAACTCCATTTCATCCTCCCAGGAAATTACAAGTCTGGCTGTAATAAATGTGGAATGTAATAGCATGGATGGAACTTGGGCTTTATTAATGCATTTGACTTATTACTTCATGACTGATTAAAAAATTAACACTCCCCCATATCGATAGTGCACGTGTTTAGTGGATTAAGAATTGTCTAAATGACATCTCTAAAAAAAAAAAAAATGTCCAAAGGGAACAAGGCTTGAATGGCAGCATTTTTTTCTGTCCCCTCTGCAGGGACTGCTACAGACTCTGTTGCTCTTAAAGCCCTTCATCAGGAATTCCAAAGAAATATAAAGTCTCAATTTATAAATTCTGTAGATAACTCAGATGAGGAGCTGATGGGATGGTCTTACAAAGCCATTTCTTGCTGCACTGGGGCCACTCAATCAAAAATGTATTAAGGAAGTCAGAGGTAAAATCTCTGCTGAAGGGAAAAAGGGACACATGTGGTACCTGCATATGGGGAACAACCTTTGAGGAAAGGGTAAGTGTGGAAATAAACATGGAATCTCTTTGCCATACTGCAATAAAAGGAAATAGGTCCTGAATTGGGATGTCAAAGAGAAAAGGGGTTGTAGGAACAGCTCTGGTGACATCAACCCTGGCATTAAGAAATCCCGAAAAGTCATTTCAGTGACAGCCACCAAGTGCCGGATGAATTTACCCTTTCCAAAAGAAACCCCTTGAGGTGTTTAACTCAAGAAGATGAGCATGGCCTCAGGAAGGGGATTTGAGGAAGCAATGATCAAGAGTAAGTGGTAGGGATGGAAACCAGGGAATTCCAAATGGAAAACAGATTTTAGATATAGATATGGGAAATGGTGCCTGCTCAGTTGCACCAATGGATCTTGGGTTGCTCCTATAAAGCACCTCTTCATTTCCTGACATTTTCAAATCAAATCAGATTTCCTTCTGGGAGAGACACTTCAGTCAAATATCAGCTAAAACTAAAGGAAAAAGTGCTAGGTCTTGATAAAACAGAAACACAATGAAACATAATGATCTATAATATAAAAATGTCAAATTAATAATGCAGGGAGCCCTTACCAGCCTTAAATGCTGGGAATATATGAGTGAATTTCCCCTTTTCCTTTGTTCATTTGGCTTTAATGAAGCTTTTCTATGCCAAACTCATCTGTGCAAAGGGTTGGGACTTCTTCTTTTCATCATGGTTGATGAGGAAGACTCTGACCCAACTACAAGTTCTATATCATTTTTTATACAGTGGAGTTGAAATCTTTTAGCTATGGAGCTGGGAATAGGAAAAAAAAATCCATATTCTCAAATAAAAAAAAATCTCATTTAAAGCCCAAATTTAACACTTAACTGACCCATCCAGTGGATGCAGCCTTTACATTCCAATAAACTGCATTTTCTGGCAAGTGGGTTATGCAAAGGTACTTCCTGGAAGCTGGATGGGGCTTGGAGCCCAGAGAAGCTGTGGCTGCCCCTGGAGCCCTGAAAGTGTCCAAGGCCAGGTTGGACAGGGCTTGGAGCAACCTGGGAGAGTGGAAGGTGTCCCTGCCCATGGCAGGGGGTGGCACTGGATGGGCTTTAAGGTCACTTCCAACCCAAAGCATTCTGTGATTTTATGCTTAAAATAATCACATTACAGGAAAGATTTAGTGACCAACAATTTCCAATTCTATGTTTGGCAGAATTCAGTCTTGAACTGCTTCAATTTAGGTTCCTGTTGGATCTTTTGGGCTGAATGAACTGTTTCCTCTGGGGAAATAATGGAATCATGGAATGGTTTGGATTGGAAGGGACCTCAAAGATCATTCAGTCCCACCCCCTACCATGGGCAAGGACACCTTCCACTATCCCAGGTTGCTCCAAGTCCTGTCCAGCCTGGCCTTGGACACCTCCAGGGATCCAGGGGCAGCCACAGCTTCTCTGGGAAACATGTGCCAGGGCCTCACCACCCTCACATGGAACAATTCCTTTCCTATATCCCATTAGACCCTTCTCAACAGCCCAAATATTGAGTTTTACCCATTTGCTTCAACTGAGACTCGTTCTGAAGAAGGCAAATGGGAAACAAGAATTCCCTTTTGTCTGGAAAGGGAGTGATATCCCAGGACACAGCAGGATCAGAAGACCCTAATCTTAAAAAAGAATTTTAAGACATGATTTATTTCCAAAAATGTGTGCAACGTCCCCAACCAAAGCAATACAGGGGGCCTGCTCTGGTAAAGAAAAAGCTTAGATTTAAAAGTTAATAATAAATATATAAGCAACATATCTGGATTTAGTAATTCAGCTTCAGTCTATAAAGGGAATTGTTTTCATGTCAATATAACAGAAAACATTATGGATTTTTTTTTCCCTCAAAACTTTACAGCTTTTAGCTGCCAAGCCTCTGTGCCACTGTTATGCAACACAAAAGATTTCTTTAAATAAACAGGTGTAACAGAAAGCAAAGAATAATAGGAATGTGAGGAATATGTAATGCACTGAGAAGAGCTTTGAAAAGTGATAAATGGAGGTAAATATAATACCTGGGAACATCTATTATTAGCAAGCTGGAGAGTTGGAAAATATTAACTAATCTGGAATTTAAAAAACAAGAAATGAGAGTAAGATATTCTAATGTTTAATATTTTCTATTAGAATTACAAAAACTGTGGTTTTCTCCTTGTCTCTCTAGAATGAATCCAGTACGAGATTACTACTTGGAGGAGATCTCTGATTAAAAGTTTTGGTTTCTGAAATGTGACAATTCTGACTCTTTCTGAAGCTGGAAACCACCAAAGAGCTTAGAAAAAATTGTGCAGATCTTAATACCTGAGAATTGTAGACAGAAAGCAAAAAAAAAAAAAAACAAAAAAAAAAGGATAAATTTCTGTATTTGTACTCTGAAAGTTTCTCCTTCATAGCTGATTTTTATTAAACTACTCTGACAATTCTATTATAAATATAAATAAGACTGGGATCTTGTTTCCCTCCTGATTTCCCCAAAACAAATCTGCAAAAAGCAGTAGATGCATCCTGGTTTCACCAGAGAGCATCAAAGTGCAAAGAGAAGGCAATAGAGCAAAGTTTGTGATGACAAACCAACATTCAAAGGGCAAAAAGGGAGCTGGGATGAAAATTCAGAATTAATTTGCGCTAGACAAATACGTCTAAGTCCACCAAAATTAATAAAAGAATTCTAGAAAGTTCTAAAAATGCCCAAGCAACTATTTGCCAAAGAAGTCTTTAGTAGAAACTATTAAAGAGAATGAAAAGATAAAATTTTGACAATTTATATATCTAGAACAGCTATAAGACATATAACTAATTAAAATTATGTTTAATCATTTCATTTACAGTACTTTCCCTCAAAGAGCTTTAGAAATCCTGCTATTCCTTTTTAATTATAAATTACAGCCATTGCCCCTATTCAAGTGCTGTTCCTGCAAGGTTATTGAAGGAGGGGGCAAAAAATTTGCCTAGCAGAGATATTAAAAATTGTAGTAGAGATATTAAAAATTGAAGTAAGGTCAGAAACTGGGAAATCAGGATTTTGCAGGTTTGGCTGTGTGGTACAGATCTCTGCACAGAGCAAAAAAGGAGAATTCAAATCACAAAAAGCGACAAAATTGGTTGTCTGGTTGATAAATAGGTATTTAAACACCTGAAAACTCTGTTAATCAAAAAGAGTTTGGAGGCAGAAAATCATCCTGGGAATTCATTTTTGCTTCAGCTCCTTGACTGTGAGTTTATTTTTCCCAACCACGTTTGCGAAGGCCCCTGCAGGGAGAAGAATTTTACTCCACACCCGGCATCATCAGAGGCTCTATTCCAGAATATCCCATTTCTGATTGTGGAGACAGGAATTCCTCATTCCTGGAATCTGAGCACAAACCCCCACTTAGTGATGAGAAGAATTTTCTTAAGGACTTGTGCAATGTACACTCCACAAAGCCCATGAGCCACAGAACCAGATCAAACACCAGCTGAGAGACCTCTACAGCTGCACGACCCAGGTCTGAGACTATGTTTAAAAAACAAAGAGTAGATCAATCACTGGCCTTTAATAAATCTTTACAGATATTTCTCCTTTTCTTTTGTGGCCAACTTTTTAGACATTATTAGTTCTGTATTTTAATGAATGTCTTTGCAATTCTTAACCTCAAGAAGTCATGTTAAATGAATTATTCCCATGATTAATTATGCTGGGATAAACCAATAAGAGCAGCCTTTATTTCAGCCACTAATACAATTAATTAAAATTAGTTCCAGTAAACAGTGCAGTGCACACACAAAACAAAAGGTATTTTTGCTTTTTTACTTTTACAAAAATTTAAATATCATCATTCACATTAGACCAGTAAAACCATTTCCCTCCAGTTTAAGCCTAATGAACATTCATTGTATTTGATTATCCATTATTTCTGTTCAACCAGCCCCAAATCAAGACTTTTCAACTATAGATCACTTGTAGCCTTTTTATATTCCCATTTTAAGGGGATCATTTCAGCAAAGCAAAGAAGGGACTTTTAATTCAAGCGAAACCAGTATTCCTTGACATTTACCCATTCAAAAAGGAATGACCAATTTGGATGCCCAAGAGTATTTAGAAGACAATGAGAAAAAAACCTTATTGTTAATGTATTAAAAAAACCCAAATCTCAGGGAATTAATATATGGAAATTATGTGGATCACTGTACTCTCATTTATGAATTTGTACATCCCTAATACTTGGAGAACTATTGGAATTCAGAAACAACCAACAACTCTAGCAAAAGGAGGGGCACAAATTTCCTTTCTCACAGCTACCAAGCCTTGGACATTTTTTTTTTCTCATATTGAAATGAGCTCTGGTTTTGCTGCCTGGAAGATCCTGTGGCCAAAAGCTGAGGTTTGGCCATATCCCACAAGGTGGAAGGCTCAAACAGGACATTTGGAGAACCTCTATCACCAGGAGGACAATCCTGCAGAACATCCCTTCGATAACTCTGAATTCATCTGTTCCTGAATTGTCTTGATGGCCTGATGAGTGCTGGAGATGGTCCTGCTTCCCATGAGAACTTGGAGTAAAGACCTCCAAACCCAATTTCCAGGATCCTACTTCTCAACTCTAATTATGGCCACAAATCACAGCTTGTTCCCATCATCCTCCATGTTAAATCTGAGATTTATTTTAGGTGAATCAGACCAGCCAGAACATACCAAGAAACTCTGGCATCTTAATCACCTTTAGCAGAATCTAGGAGTGACTTTACTTGCAAATACACAGTACTGGGAGCTGTCCCAGGTACTGGGATTAGATCTCTTGAATGCTCCCAAGCATTGGGATTAGATCTCTTAATTTGTCAGTTTTTGGAATGGTCACTCCATGGTATTGAATCATCCTGTAAATGCTTCTCTCCCTACACACACAGTGTCCAAGGACAGGCTGGACAGGGCTTGGAGCAGTCTGGGATAATGGGAGGTATCCCTGCCCATGGCACGGCGTGGAATGAGCTGAGCTTTAAGGTCCATTCCCTCCCAAACCATTGTGGGATTCTGGGATTCTGTCATTCTACCCAATGATTTTTTGATTCCATGATTCCACATATAAATTTGCACAGATGTAATTCCTGAGTTGGAAAATAAGCCAGGACAAACAGGAATCCTCCCCACAAATGGGGTGCAAGTGTGTGAGGGATGGCCCCTCTGTATTGTGGGTCATACAAGAGCTCTCACACACTCCAACAGCACCTGGAATGGTTCTAGGATCAGAAGCTGATGTGTGCAAATAGCCATAACAAATTATCCTCTCTTATATTTTATCTCTTCCTAAGCTTTTCAGAAGTCCCAACTCCACTATGGCCTGGCCCAGCTGTTATCAGTCACATAAGAGACTCTCCTTTACAAATTTTCAGACTTAAAGATGTGATTAAAAATAAAAATAATACAAAAGAAAACCCACCAACTTACATTTAGCAAGCTTATAATAAAAATTAAAAGATACTAATAAATACTGTGCTTATAAGCTGGTCTAAATCTATCCAAAATGCCCCGCAGTGAAGTCTTACATCAGTTATTATTGAAACATTAAATGCTTTTCTTCCAGGCTTCCAGCAATCAATTTAACTTTCAGTCATCTTGTCCCCATATGTGCTGCTCCTGTTGATGAAATGGCTATTAATAAAGGAATAGATGGCTATGAATCAAAGCAAGCTCTACTTAATCACATTAATCCAGAGTATGTTAAAGGCTTCAATTTTCTAAATAATTTTGGGCTTAATGCCTCAGAGATGGGCAGACTGCTCTATTGATGCAGCATCTGGTCCAATTTAAGCTGCATTGTGAAGGAGGAATTGTTAGGCCCTTGCAAAATTAAGGAAGACTGACAGTTTTAGGGATGCAACCAAAACTGCTACAGCTGAGACAAAAGATCCTGCAAGATATTGAAAAAGGGCCCGCGACAATTAAAAGGCAGCCCCTGCTCTGCAAATGCAGCTCCAGTGCTCAGTGAATTGTGTATGATTAACTTACTCCTCCTGATGGGATGAGCACTCCACACACTTCACCAGCGCCGTATTTTCCAGTCATTGAACATCCAACAGCTGCTGCTGTGAAATATGTTCACTTACCCATTACATTGGGATACCAATTAGGGAGGAATTATTTCAAAAGGGAATGGCACCACCAACACTATCCTTGCAAAAGCAGAAATTTCTGGCTTTGGGATTTTATTTTCCGCCTGCCGCCAAGCGTTTTTTTTTTTTTTTTTTTTTTTTTTTGTTATTTATTATTATTTTGGTTCTGTAAACAGAGGGATTTTGCAATGAAATTAGATTTGCCTTGGCTTGTAGCACTGAAATGCTGCTGCATTCAACTCACATTTTTTTTCAAAAAGTATTTTACATACTTCTAGGGGGAATAAAAACCTTCATTGGAGAACTGGTTTAAAATGTTTTCAGAATATTTATGTAGGAGAATAAGTTTTAAAACCCAATCTTCATAGAAAGTTGTCATGAAGGAGACAGCATAGTACAGTCTATCTACATTTTAATATTAAAACTAACATTACCTTCACTATCACACTTTTATTATATTTAATATTAAAATTACAAAAGCTTCAGGGGCAGTAACTTGATTAGAAATTAAAAGTAAATCCAATGAACTTAGTGAATTTTCACTCCATATGTAAGGAATGAATGAAGCCAGGAAGTCACATCCTGCAGAGCTGTAAAAATCTGTCTGAAACCTTTAATTTCAATTAAAATAATGTTTAAGTTAAATATACAGAGCAGTTTGGGGGGCAGACATTGTATGTAGTTTGTAATATTAAATATTTCAAAATGTGTACAATTATAAGGTGCCCAAAGAACATTTTATATTACACACTAGAGCATCTACTTCATCTTACAGGACCTGAGAGGAATCAGAACTTTAAAACAGAGATTAAAATTAAGCAAAATATTCCGATCTATAGCACCTCTTCAGCTGAATAAAATAATTTATATGTATAAATACCAAATTATATCAGCTAAAATTGCCTATGACTCCACCAGATAAAACACAACTTCTGAGTTCCCCTTGCTGCCTGTGCTTTCCTCCAACACTCAGTCCCAGAAAAATCCATACATCCATGGATTTCAAAGCTGCTTAGAAGATGAGATAAACTATCTCCCTTTTTCATGAGTGAGGACAATGGGCAGGAACAGCTGAAGGTCACCCAAGTCATCCTTGGAGCCAGGAATGAACGGGAAGGAGCCGAATGTGCAGGTAACAGCCCAGCTGCCCCTGCTCCTCCTCCCATCCTGCTCCAAAGGGCTGCCAGGCAAATTCCAGCAGGGAACCACCACTGAGGAACATGAGAGAGGCAGGAGCAGCAAAGAGGAGGAAAACAGATCCCAGCACATCCCCTGAGACACCGGCGCTGCGCCTCGGAATGGAGTGGGAATGGCTTTGGCTGCTGCCAGGGAGAAGTTCCATTCCAGGAAGGGTTTCTAAAGGGCTTTTAGGACCAGCAGGGGAGAGGGGGATTCTGCCCCTCTGCCCTGCTCAGGTGAGACCCCCACCTGCAGATCTGCCTCCAGATCTGGGCTCCAATATCAGGAGGACATGGAGCTGCTGGAGAGAATCCAGAGGAGGCCACAGAGATGCCGCAAGGGCTGGAGCCTCTCTGCTCTGGAGCCAGGCTGGGAGAGCTGGGAATGTCCAGCCTGGAGAAGAGAAGTATCCAGGGAAACCTCAGACCCCCTTCCAGGGCCTAAAGGGGCTCCAGGAGAGCTGGAGAGGGACTTGGGACAAGGGATGGAGGGACAGGACACAGGGAATGGCTTCCCACTGCCAGAGGGCAGGGATAAATGGGATATTGGGAAAAAATTCTTCCCTGTGAGGGTGATGAGGCCCTGGCACAGGTTTCCCAGAGAAGTTGTGGCTGCCCCTGGATCCCTGGAAGTGTCCAAGGCCAGGTTGGACAGGGCTTGGATCATCCTGGGACAGTGGAAGGTGTCCCTGCCCAGGCAGGGAGTGGGATGGGATGATCTCTAAGGTCACTTCCCACCCAAACCATTCTGGGATCCCAAGGAGGTTGTGTTGCTGGTGTGACCAGCACAGGGGCAGTGCAGGGATTCCTGGAAGAGGTGAGAAAAGAGGGAGTTATTTCCTGAGAACTCTTTAAAAATGTGTGAAAAGTTGTATCTGCTCTTTATGGAAGACGCTGGGAGTGGGAGCTGTAATGGATAAGTTGTTCCTCAGACTCTGGGCCATTCTTGTAATGAAGAGCTGTTAAATAGGCCTGAGTACAAATAAATAACCACTTGTCGTGCCGCTGATTTATAAAGAACTCATTTCTAGGTGTAATTCTATGGCAACAGCTTTTGTAAGGCACTCTTTGACACTGCAGCAGAGCTCCTGTTTAACAATTCAAATGCAGAAAAGATGGGAATAAAGGAGGCAAAAAGCAACTCAGTGAGATCCCTGCTTGCAGCTCAATTGTTTTGATGAATTCTGCCCTCACACGTTATATGAACATCTCGCGTGCAGACAAATCCTGTTTCATGGCAACAATGGTTGTGCATGGAGAAAAGTCTATTATCATATGGAAAATAAAGGAATTAGAGGAGAATCAGAGGCGATAAATAGATGAATATGCAGGGAGACACTTGCCTTTCCACTCAGTTGGTCTGCAGGATTTGCCTTCCATATCTGCTGCGACACTGATTATTCCTGCACTTCGGTGGATCAAAACTGCTTGGCCAAAAAGCAGGAGGAACAAATGCAGTTCTGCTGCAAAGCTGTGCCATTTTTAATTCATTATTTTATTTTCCAGATCTGCCTGAAATAGTCATCCCTCAAGCAGGCCATAGAAATGATTCTCTTTATTATGCAAAGTTCCATGAATCTCAACTGCTGTATATGAAAGATATTGCTAATCTTTGGAGACATTGGGTTGGAGCCTGTAAATTTTTTGGGAAAGACCAGGAAAAGTATTTTGCTCTTCCTAGTTAATTAGATCCAGAACTGTGGGAGCTGGTAGCAAAATCTTGCTGAATTTTGGTGTGACAGATCTTGGTTAAAACGCCTGCCCAGGACATTTGGAGTCTGCATACCAAAGGACTCTCAAAATAAGAGACTGTTCTCTAGAAAGTCTCCTAACTCCAGATTTAGGGGAAATGTTCATTCCTTACATGTCCTGGTAAAGCCAGGCCACTGCTGAGACAAAAGTGTGAGATTATAAAAATATAAAATCATCAGGGTTGGAAAAGCCCGTCTGAGATCATCAAGTCCAACTGTTCCCCAGCACTGCCAAGGTCACCACTCATCTGTGTCCCCAAGTGCCACATCCACACAGCCTTTAAATCCCTCCAGAGATGGGGACTCCACCATTGCCTTTGACATCCCCTTCCAATGTTTGACCTTTTCATGAAGAATTTTTCCTAATATTCATCCTGAACCTTCCCTGGCACAGCTTGAGGCTGCTCCCTCTCATCCCATCCCTGTTCCCTGGGAGCAGGTCCTGACCCCCCTGGCTGTCCCCTCCTGTCAGGAGCTGTGCAGAGCCACAAGGTCCCCCCTGAGCCTCCTTTTCTCCAGGCTGAGCCCCTTTCCAGCTCCCTCAGCCCCTCCTGGTGCTCCAGCCCCTTCCCCAGCTCATTCCTTTCCCTGGACACTGTTTTCTTCTACTGCTTGAGGCAATCTGGGCAGGGAGAAGAAGAAGAGACAGAAAGGAAAGGACCTGGAATTCATTTCCACAGTTAACATCTGGGCTGATGCACCTGGCAGCAGCTTCATGCCAGGTACACTGTGGGAAGCCAAATCTCTGCTTCTCCCTGTGCAAGAATCTCATTTGCTTCTATTTCCACATTTTAGATTATTTTGATTTTTTGGATATGGATTCCATTTTCCCCTTTGGATTTCACTTGCTGCGCGTTCAGGAGAAGAAGGAAGAAGGTCCCTTCTCTGCCCAAAATCTGACCTACTTAATGCAAACTGGATCCTACTTTCCTTGTTCTTTCCAGCCTAAATTCAGCTCAGACTAAAGACACCAGATCCCAGCCTATACTTTTGCCATTTAATTTTAGCTTCACCTAAAGACTTCTGACCGGCTCACAAAGGCAGCTGGGACATGAGGGGAGAGCTCATTACACATTGCTCCTGTCTTTGAACACCTCTGAACACCTGCAGAAGGGTTGAACTGGCCCTGAACACAGAGCAACGAGGCAGGAGAGAAAATGAAACCATTTGTTAAAACAAAATAAATGAAGCGGTGAAAAATAATGGTCCCACCTGCACCTACCACTGGTTCAGGGTCAGCTCTGCTGGAGCCAAAAATTCAAAGGAGAAGGATGGAATAGAATCCTGACCACCTCCCCCACCACCACCAGCCCATTCAGATAATAATAATAGAAAAAAATGTCAATATTTAGCACTCTTGCAATGCTTTGTAGCTTCAAAACATTGCAGAAACAGGGCAGGATCAGTGAGAGTGGAACTTCTTTTTCCAAGGTCTGTTTGCTCCTTGGTAGCCACATTTTTATCTCATCATCCTATTAACAGGCAGGGAGAAACTTCTTCCCGATGTAACACCATTAACATCAGCAGAATTATGTCTAGGATCAGTTTGACCCAATTTATTACTTTTTTAGCAGACGATAAGTGTGCTATAATGGTGTTCCATTTGACTTGGAACAAAGAATTTTCACAGCATTCAGCAGAGGGAGTGACATGATTAAGCTTTGTGTCCTTTCCAAATAAAAAACTATGCCATTAGAACACCAAAAAAACCAAAAAAGTAAGTGAGGAAAAAAGATAAAAAGTAAGTAAACAATGTGTAATTATGACAGTCAATGATAATTCAAACTTTCAGTTTAGCCCATGGTACTTGTCACCTCTCAGGATGAATAAAGCAAATTTGTGGCCAGGATAAATCAGGATCTCCTTAATCCCAGGTCATGGATCACCTTTTTGTTCTCTACAACACACTGACAGGAGGGTGCAGGGAGGTGGTGTCAGACTCTTCTGGATGAGACAAAACAGCCTCAAGCTGCCTCAGGGAGGTTTAGGTTGGATATTAGGAACAATTTATTTGGAAATTGTTGGATCATCTTGGACTTGATGATCTCAGATTTTTTTCCCAAACTTTCCAACTTTTCCAGCTTTACTGATTCCATGAATGGAGGCCATGAAGTACGAGGAACAGGAATGCAGCTCTATTTTTCATGGCTCACAAGATCCCTGAGAGGAAGGATCAACCCCATCCATATTATGCTCCAGTGAAACCCCAGTAACAGCCTGGGAACCCAAAGACAGCAGAATTAAAGCTGTTTTCCATTCCCTTCCTCTCTACTCCAACCCAGGCAGTGACATTTCTCTACACACTGAAATCATTGATTTTCATATTAATTATAATCCTCCTAAGCCTTGATTTCTCCAACTGTCTGCACAATCTGCTGTCTTTTCTCTCAGCCTAACACAACACTTTGGGAGTAAAAGACCTTCTTTTTTACCTCTGCTTTCCCCACCAAGGTCCCAGTCCACACCAAGTCCAGCATTCAGAACATTAAGCCCACTTTTTTAGCATTTTTGTTCTGCTGCTGCACTCTCTTTGCAGAAAGCAAAGCTTTCCTAGAATTTATGGAAATGTGACATTAGGAGAGAATCACTTGAAGGCATTTCAGCTACAATTAACATTCTTCACTCCTCAGAAAGAAAATAAAAACAGCTTCTAATTGAATCGCTTGACTGAGTAAACACTGGATTAAACTGAGAGGGGAAAGAGTCGACAAAAAACTCCAGTTGGACAAATGTTGGGATTTGGGTTTGTTTTCCCAGGAACATTGGATGTGTGTGGATACACTGTGGGCACGTGTGGGAACACAGACACTGCCACTGCCACGATGCTTTTCTGGGCTCAGTAACAGGCACAGAAATGATTCCTCATGATTCCTTCTTGATTCTTCCAAGACAGAGCATTCCATGGATTTAAAAGGGATGGTTGGGAATGTCAGTACGGACAACACACCTCAGAAGGATTGAAAACAAGAGCAGGGTAGTGCAAAGAGTGCACTGAGCTTCTCAGAGCAAAATATTCCTTGCTAAGTACAAGTCTAGGACGAGTCCTGGCTATGTAGAATGATGGAATTAGAATGGTTTGGGTTGCAAGAGACCTTAAAAGTCTGACCCCCTGCCATGGCTAGGGACACCTTTCCCCATCCCAGGTTGTTCCAAGTCCTGTCCAGCCTGGCCTTGGATGCTGCCAAGATCCAGGAGCAGCCACAGCTTCTCTGGGAATTCTATCCCAGCTGCTCAGCACTCTCACAGGAAAGAATTTGTTCCCAGTATCCCATCTAAGCCTACTCTGTCACTGTAAACCCATTCCCCCTGGTCCTGTCCCTCCAGTCTCTTGTAAAAATTCCCTCTTCATCTTTCTTGTAGGCTCCCTTCGAGCACTTCTGTGTATTCCTTTTGCTTTTAGTGAAGAAGCTGCTTTAGAAGCCAAACAGGACAATCCTTTAGCTGCTCTATCCAAGGCAGGCAGCTTCTCCTCCTTTGGAAGGACAGGTTTATGGTCAGACACCTCAGGCTGGTCACTCTGTTCACATCTCCAGGCTGAAGTGACCTCATCCATGTAGAAATCAGGTTTGCTCTGAGTGCTGCAGGAACCAGATCACCTTCAGGTCACTCCCTAATTCCAGGATCACAGTTTGGTAGACTCAGTAAGTGGCTTTGTACCTTATTTTTACTTTTCAAGTGTCTCCGGAGCAAAAACAAGAAGTACTTCAAGTACAAGGAGTACAAGAAGTACAAGAAATACAAAAAGTAAGGGACCTCACTGGCTGTGGGCTTATTTATAACATCATTTTCACCAACTCACCAAACTCTTCTAGTGCAGGTGGCCACAGTTCACATCACAACTTTAATCCTGAGTAGATGAATAACAACAACTATTAGAACTGTTGGGTAAGAAAAAACATATCCTGACAGGAGTCTTGTGCATAAGTGATATTTTCAGACCTCCTATGGCAGATCTGCCTTTTTTACCCCATTACCTTGTATTTTCATCACTCTGAGCCCTACTGATGGTACAAAGGTATAGCACACTATGGAATACTCATAAAGAAGGGAAGACTATCAGTAAAGGAAATTTTCCCTTCCTCCTCAGAATAAATACTTAATTTCCAGACATGTTGATTTGTAGCTGCAAAGAATTAACCTTTAGCAAAATATCCTTTAACAAGTTCTCTTTGAAACTTCCTGCACAGGTTCAGCACTGGAGTTAATGAACCCCCAATTTCCCTTCCTATTTGTGAATGCCAGGGATAAAATTGTATTAAAGAGGTGGATAAACAAATTAATATGGAAAAGGTCATCAGTGATGATTAAAGACTAAATCATTAATACCTGGAATCTGGGAGGTAAATGAAGACAGAACTTGGTCGGGTTTGGGTGGGAAGGGACCCTAAAGTTGATCCAGGTCCAAGCCCTGCCATAGGCTGGATGCTGCTCCCTATCCCAGGTTGTTCCAAGCCCCATCCAGCCCAAGACTTGCTAATTTCTGCTGGAGTAAATTCTTAGATCAGCAGCATCCTTGGTGTGATTCAGCACAGCAGGTATATTCCAAACAGTCCAATATCCTCCCTTTCTTTTATTCCTTTTCTGAGATTCTCTATCCAAGAAATTTCCAGAAAAGTAGCTTAGATAAAAAGGGGATTTGGTTCCTGAGTGAAGGGCAAAATAAACCCTTGGGTGACCCAGTTATCCCAGCAATGGCCAGGGTATTCCATTAAACATCCTGGGGTCAGGGGAAGAGTGATCCACCCTCCCTCCTGCCCCTGTTGCAGGAGCAGCCAGGTCCCAGACGGGAAGACACTATTTTTGGAAAGGGTTTTGAAGGCAATGAGTGAAAACCACCAGGTGCCTCAGCTGTACTTCAATTATCTTTTGTCAGAAGCATTTTGGGTGCTTTGTGGGTTATCCCTGGGGCTCTGCAGGCAAAGATCTCTGCTGCAGTATTAAAAAGAATTAACTGAGTCTTACAAATCATTTAAGAGGGGGGTTGCACCCTATTATTGTAGGGAAGGTGCCCACAGATGGAAATGATGGAAATTCTATCACTTTGGGTGTTCAAATAAAAATTGAATGAGTCTTTTCCATTGCTTACACCCATGGCTTCCAACCTGAAAGATACAAAGAGATGGATTGTACTTTACAATAGGTTTTGATGTTTCATCCAGAAGTTTGCAGGTACCATCCTACACCTTCTCTAATCCCAGCTCCACAATCTGCCCCTTTTTAGTGCACCAAAGCTTCTGAAAGGCTTTTGTCTCTTTTGTCTCTCTGCAAAGAATTCACCTACAATGAATGTGCTAAAATCTTAGCCCACAACAAATCGATGAGGAAACCCAGGAACACCCCTGAGCTCTGGATTTCCCCAAAATCCTTCTCCAAATATCCTTTAGATTGTTGTTGCTGCAGTGCACCACAGCCATGAGGATCCAAAAGTTTTGCCTTTCCTTTCACTGGATCGAGTTCTTGTCTTCTTCATGGACTAAATTCTCCTCAGCTGGAGGAAGCTGAGGTAAAAGTGTGAGTGTCTGCAAAGGTGAGACAGAGCACAACTTCACTATCAAAATTTACTTATTAAAAGCTGAACTACAACAGCTTGGGCACAGCTGAGCAAATAGAAGTTAAACTCCTGTGGTTTGATAATTTAATTATTCATCCAACACCTAGAAACTGTGCATGTCACTTGCAGAATTATTCAAAATATTAATCACCTTGGTGGGACAAGAGTCAATTTCCAAACTTTTCTATGCCAGCACAGGAATATGTTCTATAAAATAAGCAAGTCAGAGGGGGTGATGTTTGCACAGAGTAATTGCAGTGCTCTCCCAATTTCAGGAAAAATACATTATCAGACATATCCACACTGACACCACAGCATTTCAGTCCTGTGCCTGAAAGGAAGGAAGATTTCACCTGGGAGAATGAGCAGCAGGAGCAGCAAAAGAACAGGAACACAACCACAATAAACAAGAAAAGCAGGGAAAATACCAACATGTTCCATCACCTGCTTTAATTCCAGAGTCATAGTCTCCCAAGAGCTGCAGCTTCTCCCTGGTTTCATAAACAGTGGTTTGGGCTAGAAGAGACCTTAAAATCCATCCCTTTCCACCTCCTCTGCCATGGGAACTATCCCAGGTTGCTCCAAGCCCTGTCCAACCTGACCTGGAACACTTCCAGGGATCCAGGGGCAGCCACAGCTTCTCTGGGCACCCTGTGCCAGGGCCCTGCCACCCTCACAGGGAAGGATTTATTCCCAATATCTACCACCTGTAGTAACCACCAATTCTGGGAGCACAATTTGAACACAGTCTAACTGCCTTTGTAGCTTATTTTTTCTTTACGAGGTCTCCACACCAAAAAACAAAAAGAACAAAAAGTAGGAAACCCCCCCACTGGCCACAACAACAGCACTGAGCTTTCTTATACCACCATTTTCACAAACACAACATGTTCTGATACTTAAAAAGAAGCAGCTCCATGCTGCATCTTCTATTTTCAGGCCCAGTGACATGGGGAACATCTCAGTCCAATCCTGCATGGAGCCTCCTGTGAAAATGAAGCTCCTTTGGGAGCTTCCTGTAGGCTCCAGGTCAGAAGATTTTGTCTTTGACTTGCTCTGTAATGGCTCTTTCAACCTCTGGGGCTCCCACATTTTCATCTTATATATATCTTTAATAAAGCAGGAGACAGGAAAGATGGAAACAACACATCTCAGTGGAATAAAATTCAAATAAAGTTGTTAATAATAAATAATATATTTGGTATTTATATTGCTGCTACAACACAAGCCTGTGCTTGTGGGCAATGCTGGGACAAATAGATGAAAGGAGAAGAAGACAGCAGTGAGGCTATTAGGATTTTAAATTTGCCACGAGGCACAATCAGGTATCTAAATAATAAATATCACTTAGGTTTCTTCAAGCGTGAACCAGACAAGGCATTAACCCTGAGAAGTCAAATTCTGAGATGGAAAAGTGAACTCAACCTTGATTACAGATCTCCATCAGAGCTCCCTCAGCAGAGCTGCTGCCATCCCTTGTGGACAAGGAGCTTTTTGTTTTTCAGGCAATGGCAAATTTATTTACCATTTATCTACCACGAAAAACATAGTTATTCTGCCTTTCAATTTAAATGACAAATCTACAGACCCCATTTCTGCATCCTGGATTTTAAGGTGTAATAAAGTTTCCTTGTTCAACTTCTCTGCTGAAAAAAAAACATGTCAGTAGTGTCAGCTTTGAAAATTTGGACGTAGAGCTGCAGAGGAGCAGGTAAGTAAAATTCAGTACATCTGTTGGGTTCTTGTTGCCAAGGTTTTATCATTACAACAGCATCTGCCATCACCTTTCCAAATTATTTTTGAAGTGAAATTGCTACATTCATTTTATTTCATGACTTAGCAATTCAATGGAGGACAAATTATAGTTTCTAGGGTCACATCAAGGTTTAGATGAACATCCAGGAGGATCATAGGACGATAATCTCATGATTGCAGAGATACAACTTGTTCCAACTGTTCTAGTTAACAAAAATTACAGATTTTCTACAAAATCCTGTTCTTCACTTGCTACAAAAAATACACAAAACAGTAATTCCCACATTTCATTACATTAACTTTGATTGATGCAGTATTTTGTACTTTGGCTGACCTTCGTTTCCTTTTTCACAGGTGAACTGTGGGGGGAAAAAAGGGGAGAGGTGGAGCAATTGGCCAATCCTATCAAGGCACAGATCAAGGGCATGGTGAACACTGAGATTCTTCATAGTCATTAAAATTCCTATATCCTGTTCTTATAAGGATAAAAAAAAAAAAAAAAAAAAAAAAAGACCAGACAAAGGCACAACAGGAATCTATTCTCTTGACAGCAATTTAATAATAGAAGAAAATGTTCTGAGCCACTCTCATTACTGCTTGGAAACTTTAATCTTGAGGACTTAGTTCCTGTCCGTGGAAACCTTCAGATCCCTTTTAAAAGCTACAGAAAGGAAAGGGAATATTTGTAGTTTAATTATACATTTAAACACTTTGGAGAACCACAGCCACTTTGGAAGAGTGCTGCAGTGTCCAGCTGAAGGGTTCTCCAAGGAATACAAGGCCATGCCTGAACATCAGGAGAGTCACAAATTCATCACAGCCCTGCTGCTCTGGAGCCAGGCTGGGAGAGCTGGGAGAGTTCACCTGGAGAGGAGAAGGATCCAGGGAGAGCTCAGAGCCCCTTCCAGGGCCTAAAGGGCTCCAGGAGAGCTGGAGAGGGACTTGGGATAAGGGATGAGGGACAGGACAGGGAATGGCTGCACACTGCCACAGGGCAGGGATAGATGGGATATTGGGAAGGAATTCCCGGTTCTGAGGTGGAAAGGCCCTGGCACAGGTTTGCCCAGAGAAACTGTGGCTGTCCCTGGATCCCTGGAAGTGTCCAAGGCCAGGCTGGACAGGGTTTAGAGGAACCTGGGATAGTGCAAGGTGTCCCTGCCCATGGCAGGGGGTGTAACTGCATGAGCTTTAAGGTCACTTCCCACCCAAAATCATTCCAAAATTCCAGGATAGTTGGTAGTTGATAGTTTGTCACGGAACATTCTTCTGTATTTTTAGGGAAGGGCAAATCTGCAAAGCCAAGAACTTTCCTATATTACATTTTTTTCTTTATTGCCATCAACAACTCCTGAAAAATTCCCATCAGATTTCCCATTGTTGCCTTTAATACCAACAAATATGTAAAATTAACCCCACATCACCCAGCCAGACCCTCCCCACATCTTTCTACCCTTAAATAACAACATCCCAACCAGCACCCTGCCCTGGGCTTATGGAAATATCTTGGGAAATCACCAGCTGACCACAGGAACAGAGGGTAACAGAGTAAGAAATTAATTTTCCCTTTCCCTACTCTCTTCCATCAGCTATTTAGAAGCCTTCCAGGTTACCTTTGGAAGCCTGGACATTTTAAGGAGAACTGGAAATCTAATATGGAAGAATCAGTCAAAAGAATAATTCTTAGGCAAGAGGCAGTAGTATTCCTCAGAAAAACATGGATTTTCTTCTTAGGAGATGTGAAACAACCTCACAGCCAAATATTTTACTCAACTCAGAGCAGAAACAAACTCTGTTTGGCACATTTTTATATTGAATTGCTAACTATTAGGAATTATGATTTGTGCATGAAAGAAAATGCCTCAGAAAGATGAGAATTGACAAGATTATAAATTGGTTTAATTCAGTGAATCTCAGCCTTCTAACTAATATCATATAATAACCAGATGTGCTTTATTTTTCTGTACATTCCAGTCACTGAAGATAAATAAAGAAAACAACTGAGAGTAAACCCAAATGACCTGCTCACATGTGAACAGCATGAACCACAAGCCTATAAACGACCCTGTTTTTAAGGAAATCATCGTTAGCTGCATATTTTATATGGTAATTGTACATCCCCAGTTTATGAATAACAACAGCAGAGTTCTTCCCTTCTGATTTCAGTGCCACTTGAGCTATGCAGATTTCTAAAAGCTTATGAATATACAGAGCAACAGAATTGTTCTGAACATCTGTAAGCAAAATATGAAAAGATGTTTGGTGCTGAATGAACATCCTGGGTTGTCTAATGCTGGCCAAAAATGGTGTATTTATGTATTAGGAGAACGCACTGAAAATAGCTCCAAATCCTGCACACCCTCCAGAAGGGTTTTTCAGATTGTTTTCTGTATGGCTGTCACCATAAAATGGAAAAAGAATTTTCCATTCCATTCTAATCTAATTTAATTTCCCTTCCCTTCCCCCATAAAATGGAAGAATAATTTTCCATTCCATTCCAATTTAATTCCCTTTCCCTTTCCTTTCCTTTTCTCTCTCCTTTTTCCTTTCCTTTCTTTTTCCCTTCCCTTCCCTTCCCTTCCCTTCCCTTCCCTTCCCTTCCCTTCCCTTCCCTTCCCTTCCCTTCCCTTCCCTTCCCTTCCCTTCCCTTCCCTTCCCTTCCCTTCCCTTCCCTTCCCTTCCCTTCCCTTCCCTTCCCTTCCCTTCCCTTCCCTTCCCTTCCCTTCCCTTCCCTTCCCTTCCCTTCCCTTCCCTTCCCATTTCCATCCTATTCCATCCCATTCCATTCCATTCCATTCCATTCCATTCCATTCCATTCCATTCCATTCCATTCCATTCCATTCCATTCCATTCCATTCCATTCCAATTTAATTCCCTTTCCTTTTTCCCTTTCCCTTTCCCTTTCCCTTTCCCTTTCCCTTTCCCTTTCCCTTTCCCCTTCCCTTTCCCTTCCCTTCCCATTTCCATTTCCATTTCTATTTCCTTTCCTTCCCTTCCCATTTCTATTCCATTCCATTCCATTCCATTCCATTCCATTCCATTCCATTCCATTCCATTTCTATTCCATTCCATTACACTCTGTTCCACCTCAAATCATCCCTTTTCCCACTTTTCACAATTTCCAGCAAGTTTCTGCCTTTTTGGCTGCCTTGAAGCACCTCTGCACAGGGCTCCAAGTGCCCATTATTTGCTCGTGTCACTTTTCACACTCTTTCCATGAAGCCCATGTTAGAACTTGTCACTAAGAACCTGCCCCAGTGTCAGCATTTGGCATAAAAATGTTAACAAGAAAATAAACCAAAAAAAAAACTTCCAAGTGCGTGCAGGAAAGACAGGATTTTCCCCACCAGCAGCATTAGTTGGCTGCCAGGGGTTCTGTGGTTCAGATCGCAGAAAGAAACTGCGTTGGAGTTTTGTAGTGTAGAGTGAAAAATAAATGCAAGGGTTTGGCCTGGAAATGACAGGATGCTGTGCACTGAGCTGTGTGAAAAATTAACAGATTATTAATCAGCACAGAATATCTGTTCATACATTGACTCATTAATCATTAGGAGACAGCAATGGGATGGGCATCCAGAGATTTCAGTACCATTTAGGACATAAAGCCAACCCCAAATCTCCTTAGTCACTGCAGTCACTCATTTCACTCTTTGTTGTCATTCATAATTCAGGATTCCACTCCTGATCCTTAAAAACCAAAGAGGAAAGACTCACCTGAGCAGACCTCTTTGTAGGTAGGGTTTGGGGTATGTCCTCCTGCGTAACCCACTTGAGTGGAATAGACTCCTTTCTGCCTCCAGAACTTCCTCTCGGCTCCCCAGAAACGGCCCATACCTTAAGAGGGCACAAAATACACATTGTGAGGTCAAAACCTGCCAATACTCAATCACTCATTTGCATATTAATTAATACACAGTGTAGTGGAAGGAACATCTATAGGCAGCACCGGCTGGTCAAGTGTTGTCCAAGTTTATTTATAGGGTAACTATAAAGAGAAATCCATTCTGCATCAGAGCACGACTCAAACACAGCTTGATTTATGCTTCTGAATATCAATTTATCACAGAGGGCAAACCTTGAAAGGGTTTGAAGGCCCAAACAAGGAGAAATATCATGCACACTCCAAAAAAAGTTCTTTATAAGGCAATTGTGCTGTTTGTGCAGCACCATTTTCACCTGAACTGATTAGGAAGCTGTCAAAACACAATAATTTGTATTAATGGCAAACAGTTATTTAATTTTCTGCTTTCAGGCAGAGGTGGAAGCAATAATGGATTATATTATATTATATGTTATAAAAAGGGAAAAATGCTTCAGCTTAACAATTTATGCACAGAGATATTTGATGTTCAGACAAGATTTTTGTAGTCATTCACCCCCATGGCCAATTATCAAAGAACATCAGACTGTTTAATGGTGTAAATTAAAACCTCTTCTGGTCAAAGGAATTAAGGAACAAGCATCACCAACACTGACAATTGTCTGATGGCTTAGTTAAATAAATGTTTAAGGGACTATTTATTAGAGTTTTTATTCAGAGTGTCATGGAGATTCTAGTATTGTCAGGCTGGAGCAATGATTTTCCTTTTCAATGGTAACATCCTGTTATTATTTCCTTTCTAAAACAGTTGAAATAAAGGCAGTAAAAATAAACTAAACATTAAATATACTATTTCTATATACACAGAAATCAGTGATCCATGAGTGTTTTCTCCAGGTAACACTGCAGATATGACAGATTAAAAGTCACAGAAATGATCCTTCAAAGCACAACCAGAACAGCAGAGCAGCCCCTCCTCCAACCTTGATGGCTCACAATGCTTCTTTCTTTGAACATTCAGAGATTAAATTCAAATTTAAGTTTTAATGCACCAAAAAGTACAGAACTAGGATTTCTAATTCAGATGCTTAAGCAAACTGCAGGAATTAAAAGCCAAGGCTGCTCCTGGAGATCCTGGAAAGAGGCAGGAACCTCTTGAGAACAACTCCTGCAGAAGATACAAACTGATGGTGAAATTGCAATTATTGTCCCTTGATTACAGAGATAACCAGAGCTCTTGAACTTGGGTTCCTCACCTAAATCAGGCTGGTGTCTCCAAGCCCTATCCAGCCTGGCCTTGGACACTTCCAGGGATCCAGGGGCAGCCACAGTTTCTATGGGCACCCTGTGCCAGGGCCTCCCCACCCTCACAGCCAGGAATTCCCTCCCAATATCCCATCTATCCCTGCCCTCTGGCAGTGGGAAGCCATTCCCTGTGTCCTGTCTATCCATCCCTTGTCCCAAGTCTCTTTCCAGCTCTCCTGGAACCCTTCAGACTCTGGAAGGGGCTCTGAGGTCTCCCTGGATCCTTCTCATCTCCAGGTGAGCACCCCCAGCTCTCCCAGCCAGGCTCTGAAACAGAGGGGCCATTGGAGCTCCCATGGAATTGGGCATACCAAGGTTGTATGAAACTGCTTCCAAGGGTGATTTAACTTGTTCTGGGGGCTTTTCCTTAGATTTCAAGTCTATAGCTGCATGAGACACATGGAAAATAAACTTCTGCCCAGCTCTAATACTTCAGTGCTTTGCATCCTTAATATTCCAAGGGAAGTTTGAGCTCCAGCTGCCTAAAATCCCAGCTGTGCCCACAGCAGGTGAGACTAAGGCTCTCACAGAAACAGCTCTGGAGGCAATTTATCAAACTACCACTGGCTGGAGAAACACACTGAGGGGTGGCCAAGGAGCAACATCATCCATGGCAAGGAATGGGACAGATCCACATTTTCTTCCACATCATATTCCTAGGCCAGCACCTGAGTGTGAATGAGCAGCCCAAGATTAAGAAGACAGCCCAAACTCAGGTTTGAGCTCAGATACAGGCCCAACTTCAAATACAAAGCAGCAATGCTCATTCTTAGTGTCCTATTTCAGGGATTTTAATGCTCAGTAAATCCCTAATGTTGCTGTTGAAACCCCTGATCATCAGAGCTGTGGCTGACGACATGATCAATAACTATTATTTGGGATTCTCTCATTGATAATTGTGTCTGACCCCTCTTTCCAGGGCAGGGGTGGAGTCCTCATCCCTGGTGGGATTTAAAAGTTCTGTGGATGTGGCTCTTGGGGACATGGGTCAGTGGTGGCCTTGACAGTGCTGGGGGATGGCTGGACTTGATCTTGGAGGGCTTTTCCAACCTGAACTATTTTGTGACTCTGGATTTGACCAGTGACCTGTGTCCCCATCATGGACCCCTCCATTTTTCCCTCTTCCAGCTGATGCCCAAGTTCATTGTGCCGCCCTTTCCCAGGGAAAGAGGGATTTTATTCTCCTGAAGAACTGCTCTCATCATTTTCTCAAGTGTGCTGCCACCTCACACAAACAATAAATCCTCCCATCCCCGAGAACAGATAAAATTGAAATCTTTGTCATAATAAAACAACCTGCTGGTAAAGAGACATCATTTACAACAATCCAGCACTAAATTGCTTTCCCCAGCATTAATCCATTCAGCTGATGTTTGTTATTCTGCTAAAGTGGTGCCACGTTCGACAGAAAAATTGTCATAAGGAGAGAAATATTAACAATAAAATCCCACATAATATTCTGGAATTAGACACGTGAGCTCATGGAGTGCCTGTTTTCCAGAGCATTGGCTGCCTCTAGCCATGGTTAATACGGACAATTATTACCAAAACAGGGAAATTATTTCAGTTCAAGATTTCACATGGTCTTGCAGTACAAAAAGAAAAAAGTTTACTTCCCTTAATTATTACTACTTTAGTAAGGAAAGTGAAGAAATAAATAATTTAAATAATAAAATTTAAATAATTAAATAAAAACTCAGAGGGGGAAACAAATAAGTAAAACAAAACAAAACAAAAAAAAAAAGGAGGTAAAGAGCCATAAAAGCAAAATAAGCCACCCATATTATAATTTAAAACTCAAAAACATGAATGTGATTTTAAACTATTCATGAAGTGATTTGCATAATACCCAGTAGTGGGGAAGTGAGTGCAGCTTTGGAGTTACAGAGGGAGCTTCCAGAGGCATTCCTAAGAGGGAAAAAAAAAAAAAAGGAAGCACAGGGAAACACTCATGCTACTAGGAAAAAAAAAAAAAAGTCTTATTTGAACATAATGGGTATTGCAGAGGAGTGTTTAAGCACTGAAGACATTTGTCACTTTTTAATTGCTAATTTGCAAAACAAAAACAAGAATAGTGATGGATGTTGACTGACTCTTTATTGAAATTTGAAAAGGTGTTTAAATTTTTTTTTTCTGGGTTTGAAGTTCAAACCCAAACAGATTCAGACAAGAATCTTTAAATGTTCAGCATCCCTATGAAAAAATATTAATCAAACAATTGGGATTAAATTATACAATCTATATTCCTCTCCTGCATCCACATCAATTTTCTCCAGCTATTCTCTTTATGGATCCATACTCCTATAGATCCTCTGAACAAGGTTTTTTGTCACCAAGGACCCTGTGTTTCCATAGGCAACCCTGTAATTTGCATGTTCCTAATAAATAGCCAGCATAAACTAAAATATTCTTCTAAAATAATGAAAGTATAGTGCTGCTCTGATAAGAGAGATAAGCACCCCATTCTTAGAGATTAAAAAAAAAAAAAATTGGAATATTCCAAGACAGAGAAGAGTAGAACCCCAGGTGTTAGCAGGGATGAGCAGCTTTATGGATTAACCACATTGACCAGGTCTTCATTGGCTGCACAGGAGCTTCAACATCCAGGGATTCATTAATTTGCCTAAATGGAGACGTTTAGGATCATTTGAGATGCCTGAGGATATCTTGGACATGGACATTTCTTGCCCTGGGCAAAATTTGTGTGCACATGGCCGACATAAATGATCTAAAACTCAGGAGAGACACGTGAAAGGACAGGCAAAACACTCATGGGCATGGCAAATGGAACTCATGGAATCAGGGAATGGTTTGGGTTGGAATGGACCTTAGAGATCATCAAGTCCCACCCCTTGCCATGGGCAAGGACACTTTCCACTGTCCCAGGCTGAACCAAGCCCTGTCCAGCCTGGCCTTGAACACTTCCAGGGATCCAGGGGCAGACACAGCTTCTCTGGGAAACCTGTGCCAGGGTCTCACCACCCTCACAGCCAGGAATTCCTTCCCAATATCCCATCTATCCCTGCCCTCTGTGAGTGTGCAGCCATTCCCTGTGTCCTGTCCCTCCATCCCTTGTCCCAAGTCCCTCTCCAGCTCTCCTGGAGCCCCTTTAGGCCCTGGAAGGGGCTCTGAGGTCTCCCTGGATCCTTCTCTTCTCCAGGTGAACACCCCCAGCTCTCCCAGCCTGGCTCCAGAGCAGAGGGGCTCCAGCCCTTGGGGCATCTCTGTGGCCTCCTCTGGACTCCCTCCAGCAGCTCCACATCCTCCTGATATTGTGGATCCCACAGCTCCAGGTGCGTCGCACCAGAGGATCCCATTTGCGTATTTTAAGGCAGGGGAAACCAGTCCCTGCCCCAGACACAGACATTACAAAACCCTGAGAGTCTCTGAATCTGAAGATGAATCAAATCTCCCAAAATACAGTGATTTGTGTCGGAGACTTGTCTATTTCTCTTCCACATCCATAAAAATCCACCAGCTCAACAAGCTCAGTAGGACTCTGTGCTGCAGAGCTGAACCCCAGACAAAATTATTAATTCCAAAGTTATCTATCCTCATAATAATGTTCACAGCTTGCAATATTGTTAATTCCTTTTTTTGGTGTACTATGTACAGAAGCCGTCAAAGAGCACCAAAAAAGCGACTGGAAAACTTATTTGAAAATTATTCAACATTCCAGACATTTTTCCCCAATCCCAAAAGGAACTCCATGATCTCCAAAGGAATCCTTTCTTCACCTTTGTTCTGATCTCTTCTCCAAAGCCTGTTCCTACCATATCTGAATGATCCTTGGTCTCCACGAAGATTCCCTGATGTAAATTCCTATTTATGATTCCATTATGCAAATGAGCACAGGCAGTAAATTTGCATCAGAAGGGTGTTCCTGATCCAAACTCCAGCCTCACAAGCTGCACCCATTCTGTGCTAATTAACATCCATTAACTCCAAGCTTCGGGGACTCTCAGCCTCTCATTTATTCCATTTATTTAAAGAAGCTCACAGCAGGTGCATTGTGTTCTATACTGGCCAATTTTCATTTCTTATAATGTACACATATACAATGTTTTCATTTATGCAATTTTTTTTAATGCCTTTTGTCCTTTATCTTTGTGGAATATCCTTCTCTGACGGCATCAGGTGCAGACACACCTGACTCCCCACTGACCTTTCCCTCCTGCCAGCTTTATTTCCACGCCTTCCCTCTCCCTGCCTTCCCAGCAGTCCAACAGGACATCCAGAAGACTCCTTTTATTTTTTTTTTTTTTTTGTCATATTTTGAAGAATGAATGCATTATTTCCTTGGCATGCCAAGCCTCTCCTGGCCCGCCGCCCGCCATCCCTACACCCACACTCCAAGGCACTTTTCCATGCAGCAGATTAAGGAGCTGTTCCCATGCCAGCAATGCTTCGCTGAGGAAGATGAACTGCAAAGGACACGGATCCTGCTCCTCCTTCTGTTAGCAGGATTTCGGGATATATTCCACCAGCTGGGAGGGGAGTGTGGGGTGGGGGGGAAATGTCAGGTTTAAATATAATAAAACGTGCTGGGAGAACAAAGAGCAGAGTCCTGGAAAACTCTTCCCAATGCCCAGAGGAGAGGAAGAAGCGGGATAGGATCTTTCCAGACAGAGAAACCTCTCGTGCCAGGCTCTGCTCGGAGTCCCTGGGAGCAGTGGCTGTGCCAGCTGCTCCAGTGCCACAGGATCCAGCCACAGGCTGCTCCCATACATTGAGGCAGAAAAGGACAGCCAAGAGCACATCCCACCGGCTACCTCAGAGCTTCCTGCCCGAGCCAGCATCTCCGGGAGCTGGAGGCACAGCTGCCAGGATCCTGCTTCCCTTGGCCAGCACAGGACTTGGCCCAGATTTTGAATACGATTGATTTTGTTCCCTCTACAAAATCTGGAGAAGGAAATGTTCAGCTGCTTTAATCTGAATTTTTTTTTTGTTGTTGTTGTTGTTTCCCCCTTCCTCGTCCTTCCTCAGCTGGAAGGAATAAATTGAGCCTCGGCAAGTTCCATCCCTATAGAATAATGCTCATTCCATACATTTCAGCCAAATGCCGAGTGTGATTGGCATTTTCCTCCTTTAAAAACTGTGGAGAGCAGTTAGTACAGCTGATTGATTGAAGACAGTCCAAGTACTGATATTTCTGAGCACAGAGCCAAAGTGATATTGATGCTCTGTGCTCTGAAATCATGGCAACCATTAATTCTTAGAACTTCTCAGGCTGAAGAGGGGACCTTGGCTTCACCAAGGAAGGTCAGGATGAGACCTTGGTGAGCACTGTTGTGTTCCCTCCCCAAAAAACATGGGCAAGTAGGTGGCAAGGAAGCTGTGATGGAAACCTGCAGATCTCTGGAGGATCTGTTGGAGAAAGTCCACAGGAATCCACAGAGATGCTCCAAAGGCTGGAGCCCCTCTGCTCTAGAGCCAGGCTGGGAGAGCTTGGGGTGTTCACCTGGAGACAAGAAGGATCCAGGGAGAGCTCAGAGCCCCTTCCAGGGCCTAAAGGGACTACAGGAGAGCTGGAGAGGAACTTGGGACAAGTGATGGAGGGACAGGACACAGGGAATGGCTTCCTACTGCCCTTCCCAATATTCCATCTATCCCTGCCTACAGAGGGCAGGGATAGATGGGATATTAGGAAGGAATTTCTGGCACAGGCACAGGTTTCCCAGAGAAGTGTTATCTGCCCCTGGATTCCTGGAAGTGTTCAAGGTTGGACAAGACTTGGAGAAGCCTGGGATAGTGGAAGGTGTCCCTGCCCATGTCAGGGGGTGGGCCTGGATGAGCTTTAAGGTCCCTTTCCATCCAAACCATTCTGTGAGTCCATGACACATCCCTCATTAGATAATCAAATAAAAATGTCCTGGGAGCCCAGGAGAACATCCAGCATATCCAGTTGACACACAGTGGATGTTCACCGGGCTGCAATAATTTTTCTGGACTTTATATAACTCCATAGCACCAATAACGCTATAGCACCAGATTCCCAAGAGATTAACTTTTGTTCTTTAGAGGAAAATACTCCTGTCAGTCCCTTTGGCTCCACTCTGATTGTGGACAAAAACCCAAGAGCAAACTGGATCTCAAATCCCTTGGGAATTGAGCGGATACAGCTTTGTTGAACACTTTGATACTGTCTGTGCACTTACACAACTCTTATTAATAGCTTGAAAATCTAAAATGATCAAAGCCATGTCCTCAAGATAAAAATATAGCATGAAACTACCCCAGAGCCTTTGTTCTGAGTTTTTTTTAAGGTCTTGTTGAGGATCTGGAAAGAATTCCAGAGTCAGATTGAAATGCACTCTCATCTTTTGCACAGCACTGAGATACGTAGGGTGCTTTGGAAGCCATCTGGATCCATATAGCATTAATGTTATCAATCAGGATTTAAAAGAAAATTGTACCATTGATACCCTCAGGGGTTTAACATCCAACAGCCCTGAATATCTGAGCAATCACAGAATATTTGAGATCACTGGGAAATAATCAGCTAAGAAATGGTTGGGAGGAATAGGGGGAAAAAACGGTGAAACCGAACAAGTTGAGCTGAAAGAAATAAAACTGCTGATGACAGATGGCATTAAGAGGATGATCTTCCTCGATGAGCGTTGGCTCTAATGCTCCAACAGGGTTGATAAATATGTTGAACAGCTTGCCTGGGGCAAGTCAAACAAAGCCCTGGGCAAGAAATTTAAAATGCAGTTTGCCTAACAGAGCAACTAAAGAGGAATTTCTTGGCTCACCGTTTTGCCAAGATGTGTTCTGTTCACACTGCATGAATTCCCAAGGAAACTGTTGGGCTTGCTTCTTTTTTTTTTTTCCATAGGCGAAGCAGAAGCCTCATGTTCATTCAAATTAACAAATGCCCAGGAAATTGGTTCCTGCCTGTGGCTGCTGACGTTGGACGCAGGCGTGGGCACGTGTTTGTGTACGGATGGATGTTTGGATAAAAGCTGCACAACAGATTATTGCAAAGGAAAAGCAGATTATCATCAGAGGGAAGGAATATTTTACTGTCAAGAGAAAAACTGCCATGTTTTCAGCATGGGAAATGTGTCAGAAGGATGACTTTGGAAAAAACCCTTGAAGACAACAGCACTCAAACTGGGAAAAGCAATGGGGAGATACAGAAAACTACTTCAAAATGTGTTTATCAAACCCATCCTAAAGCATGTTACAAGTTATAAATAATACAAACTCAAGAGGATTCAAACAAAGCTGAAGCCAATATTCAGAATGTTAATAAGGCACAAAGCACAGTTGCTCTGAACTTCCCAGGCAGAACACAAGAGGTTTCACATATTCCTATTTCAATGCAATTTTGAGCTTAACCAGCAGAGAGCAGGGACAGACCCAAGTCAGTGAATCCCAGCACTTTCCAGGGTGGCCTTATTCACTGCCTCCATATCCTTTCCTGCCCAAAAAGCAGGAATATTTAAACTATTTTTGTCCTGAAAATCCAGAGAGCTGCTTTCTGGTGACTCCACACAATAAAATTCCACCATCAAAATTCTCTGGAAAACTTACCTCTAATTCCCAGAAACTGGAAGATGCAACCCAGCCAAAAAATCATTTCTGGCGACCTGAAAGGTTCTCATCACACAAAAGCAGCAGAGGCCAAACTTTGTGACATTTGAGAGCTGGCCCAGAATGTCCCTGTGCCTATGACACTTCTCCAAACCTGGCAGAGCCAGGAGAACAATGGTGCACCTCAACTTCCACTCATGAGCAGCACCTGGATCCTCCAGAAGTTCACTGTGGATCCGAATAATCAGAATCTCAATAATCCACTTTTCAGGAAGAGAAGGAGAACTTGTAAGAATGAAGAAAGCCAAGAGCATTGTCAGTTCTTCCCTCTCTTTTTCCTTAATCTTGGGATACAGACTTTGTTTCTAATCACTGCAAATAATCAAGCCTGATATTAATTAAATTATAATATATTAAATATTATTTAAATACATAACTGAGGTATGAGTGGTACCAAAGCAAACAAAGAATCCTTTTTGGAAAAATACCAAAGCATCCCAATCACAGGATTTGTTTAAAATCTCTTTTTCATGCCTTGCCTGTGACTTTACAAAGCTGGACTCGATGATCTGAGAGGTCTTTTCCAACCTTATTGATCCTCTGATTTTGTGTCTGTTGACTAAGACAAACACCACTTGATAAAACTCTGTAATTTCAAATTTTTCCTTCCTGTATTTTGCTTGGTTTGTATTCTTCAGTAAAAACTTGGGATGAGTCAAGGGAATGGTCATGGCCCCGAGGTTACCAAGAGTGTTTGGACAATGCTCTCAGGCATAAGGTGGGATTGTTGGGGTGTCCTGGGACAGCTCATGAATTCAGTCAATGATCCTGGTGGGTCTCTTCCAACTCAGGATATTTCATCATTCTCTGAAGATCAAGCATGAGGGAACAGGAATCAGGAATGCCTAACAATAAATAGGGAATTCATCCAAAAAACAGTTCAATGTCTTACTCCCCAAGGTTTCCATCCTAAAAAATGTATTTGGTCTTTGATCATAGAAACATCACAGACCTCAGAATGGTCTGGGTTGGAAAGGACCTTAAAGCTGCTCTCATTCCACCCTCTTTCCATTAGACCAGGCCGAGGAGCAGTCTAGTCCATAGATTAGATCAAGTTTCATTCATGAAAATTAACTAAAATCTGTCTACTTGGCTTTGTATAAATCATCAATCCAATTATATTTAGACAGGTGGAGCACTGGGAAAAACAAGATGAGCAGGAGGCTTTGGGAATTCAAGGCTGAACTCAGACTCTAAAAGGTTTTCTCTCTGAAGCTGATTTTCATCATTAGTGGTGCTGCTATTTTCAAACCCACAGCACATAAAGCCTTTGCCACAGACTTGAATTCCACTGTGCTGTTCTGGGTACAAATGCAGAACAAAAGAGCAACATCCCCAAAAGTTGACATTTTCTATTTACAGGGTCATCCGTATTCCTACGTTCCATAAACATCAAAGAGAACTGTCACAAACTGTAAAATTCAGGAAGGGGAAACCAATAAACACCTGTTTCCTTTCATGTTTGGGGATTTGGGAAGGCAGCTGATTGAATGTTTGTGGCTGGGATCAACAGGCAGTATTTTTCATGAACAAATGACTGACATCCAAAGCAATATTGCACCACAAATGGATCTGACCTGCAGGAAAGAAGAGCTATTCACAAAGCAGGAACAATCAGCCCTTAAGTGCAAAGTGTTGGGATTAAAATTGCTTCTGTTTCATGTCTAATCCATTAAAGAGTCATCTTGAGGAGTTCTGTAGACACCTGGTGTTTCTTGGGCACAAATATGATGACTGAAGTGTCCCAAGGACGTAGAAAAAAATGTCAAGGTTTATGGTCAAAAATCTGATACCTCCAACTATTTGTTTACTTCTTCTAATTTCCCTCACCAAATAAATTACTTGAGCAACGAAAATGTGATGAGTAAAAGCATCAGAATTTCTTAGCACAGCCCTGAATTGCCCAAAAACTGAATCAAAACTTCTCATGGAATGGTTTGGGTTTGAAGGGACCTTAAGGCTCATCCTGTTCCACCCCCTGCCATGGGCACAGACATCTTCCACTATCCCAGGCTGCTTCAAGCCCCATTCAGCCTGGTCTTGGACACTTTCAGGGATCCAGGGGCAGCCACAGCTTCTCTGGGCAACCTTAGGGCCTCCCCACCCTCACAGTGAAGAATTCCTTGCTAATATCCAATTTAAATCTGTTCTCTGTCAGTTTGGAGCCATTCCCTCTAGTCCTGTTGCTCCAGGTCTTATTCCAAACTCCCTCTCCAACTTTCTTTCAGGTTCCCTTCAGGTACTGGAAGGGGCAAGTAGGTCACACTAAAGCATCTTTTCTCCAGACTGAACAATCCCAATCCTTTCAGCCTTTCCCACAGCTGAGCTGCTCCATCCCTCTGATCATCCTGGTGCCTTCTCTGGACTCTCTCCAGCAGCTCCACATCCCTCTGATGTTGGAGCCCAGGGCTGGAGGCAGCTCTGCAGGTGGGGTCTCACCTGAGGGGGGCAGAGGAGCAGAATCCCCCCATTCCCTGCTGCCCACTGAGGTTTCTGGGCTGGCTGAGGTTTCATGTCCAGCTCTCACCCACTGGGACCCCCAAGTCCTTCTCCCAAGCCTGTTCCATCCCCTCATCCCCAGCCTGGATTGATCCCAGGGGCTGACCCAACCCAGGTGCAGCACCTGAATCTGAATGAGCACAGCAGAAAGCCCAAAGATTCAGGTACTAATCATGCCTCAACCTGGCCACCCTCCTCTGTTTATTCAAGACGAGAACAGTTTCTTAATATATTATGTTTCCAAAGTCTGTTAGGGATAAAAAGAACCGCTGCCACAATAATGTGGTGAAGAGATTGAGATAGAGCTACACGGTCCTATCATCAAGCTGATTATTTGCTTCATTGCAAAGCATCACATCTTTAGTTCAGCCATTGATTTGAGGCTTTCAAATCATTTTGTGATCTTCTTTCACTCTGAGCATTCCAGTGCTTGGCAGAGATTCATTTTAGATCATCCCCGGTCATTTGCCACACTTTAGTGCTCCACTACTCAAGTAGAACTTGATATACACAGAAAATAAGAGATGTCATCAGGCTGTGTAATCCATTTCATATAAATCCATCTCTGCAATAACACCGAAGCCTTACCCTTGTCTTGTGAAAATCTCTCTAATCTCCCAAACCACCTTGGGGAGTTTGAGATAGAGAGAAGCAAAACAAAATATATTCCACTCTTATAAAAGCAAAGAGCCACGTTTTGTTACCAGCAAAATAGGAATCACTTCTAGGGCCTTGCTACAGAAAATAATAACTTGTTTACAAGGTTTGTTTACTGCAAGGAATAGAAAAATTGACTTTTCTTTCCTTTTTTTTCTGATGACTATTGCCGAGTTAAATGAACTGCCATAGCCACATTCAGCAAAAGTAATCTCATATTCCTTATTATATTCGTAGCCTTAGATTTCAAACAACGACAGAAAGCTGTAGGCACCCTGACAATTATTTAAACCTACAATCTATAATTGCTCAGGAGCAAAAAAATAATTACATTCATATAACAAGCAATTCAACAAGCAGCCCTTTCGTCCTCCTTTCCCCTTAACCCTTTTCGAAACCAATAAATGCCTTCCAAGAGCCCCTAGATCATTCAAATGGATCTATTTTGAACTATAGCTGTCCTTAATGGAAATGTGGACGTTCCAAGAGTTATTTTCTCATCTTTTGCAAGGCAACACAATGATGGTGAGCTCTTACTTGCAAAAGAGAATAACTCTTCCTACCCATCTCCAAAAAAATAAAAACCCAAAAGATAATTACTCAAGAAAATACCAGAGTAGATTGTTAAAGAAAAACTAATTTATATCCAGAGGGGCATACAGAGGCCAAATATTAATGTGGTTAGTCATTTACCCATCGTGCAGCACAATCATTCCCAAGAAACCTGGGCTGGCAGTGCTGGAAATAAATGAACTATAAAAAACGCTGAGGCAGAGTGGCACCAATGGCTTGGCAAAGGAATTGCCATCACTCACAGCAAAGTCCATGACCTGCAGCTCTCCAGATCCGTGGTTTCCTTAGATATCCCAAAAAAAGCAAATTAAAATCTCTTTATCTACCCCAGGGATAAACCCCATCCCATTGGGAGAGTCTGAGTGTCACCATTCTAACATTTAAATCCCTGCACTTCTCCTCTCTTGGCTTGTCAGGAAAATTCCACAGAGTCACCCAAGTGAATCCCATCCTGCTGGGCAGCTGGATATTGGAGTCAGTGATTCTCTGGAGCCTTGGGATGTCCAGAGCTGCTGTAAATTCAGACTGATGGTGCATGAGGGACAGACACAGCGCCAACAGTATCCCTTACCACACTTTCCATCCCAGAAGAGTCAAAAAAACTGGATGACCATTAGACAAACGAGGCTCCATGTCACCCCTTTGGACACCAGGAGGACACCCTGCCCTTTCTCCATCCTTGTCCATAAATGCCATCCCTAATTCCAAACACATTCCAGCATTCCACTCCAGCTCCATCCCCTCCACTCGAGCACGTGTCTGCTTCTGCATAATTCATTACATGACTCTCAGTAATTTTAAGTCAAGGTTCAAGCAGGAATATGTCACACCAGGATTAGATTATTTATGAGCATAATGTTGGATTTAAGCCAATGACACACCAATAAATTTTATCTCCAAGCCTGACACATCTCATGCTGTTTTCCCTGGCTCACAAACAAATAACTACGCCTGTCTCACAATTACTTGCATTCAACTTAAATCAGATTTTTTTTTTTTTTTTTTTTTGTGGTAAACTCTTATCTTGCTGGAAGAATGATCATGTTGTTTCATTCTTCCACAGGCTGAAGTGTGGTTTTACCTTCATTTCCCAAGTGTGTCCTGCACAGAAAACAAAGTCAGGGATTCCAGAATAAAAATCTGGAATAAGGTGTTTGAGCCTCCTACAGGGTGAAGTTTTTACTCTTTTCTAAAGAAAAAGACTTGTCTCACTCAGGAAAAGCATAGCCTGTACCAACCAGCATTAATGGCCATTGAAAATAATCTAATATGAGCACTACCCAAAATAAAAAAATAAATAATGTACCATTAATACATAAAAGCACATTATATATAAATGTTTATTAATATAAATATTGTTACATAAATATGTATCGGGACATAAAGGATTCTCATCCAACCTCATGCAAACTTAGAAAATCTGCATTTAAATCTCCACTATTTGTGTTCACATGGGGCAAAAAGTGCCTGAGCTCGCACGACAGTCACTGGAAATCCAGTTCCAATGGAATACAATGACCTTTAAGGCCCCTTCCAAACCAAACTATTCTGGAATTCTGGGATTCTATTCCAATTGAGCCCTCCATGTTTCAGGAGTATTTCTGAGCCAGTATTTTAAAAGTTGGTGAAGGTTTTTGTATCTTTGATCTATCTAATGATATATTTTCTCAATAACTTCATCAGGTGAGAAAAACTGCTGAAAATCAGGAAAATCACTCTAAATTCTCCCAAACTCAATAACCCAATAGTAAGTAATCCATATTTTTTAATATAGGACCCTCTTGCTCAATCTCACATGCCCAGATCTAAAATTTCCAGACTGTGCCAGCAGCCTTGTGAAGATAAATCCATTAGGATCCGCTGACAACACTTTGTGGATGTCACAATATATCTAAAATTATCAAAACAGCACCATCTTCCCCCTCCAAAAACCCTCTTACATATTTTTTTCATGTCTAAACAGAATAAATCATCAGCCTTCCATGTGTTTTATTCCATGTCACCACTCTCTGTGCTTTATTAGCAGGAAACCAAGGATAAATCCGATGGTAACTGTGCCCATCCCAGCACATAAACAAACACACACACACAAATATATCTCCTGCAAAGCAGCATCAATCTGATCAGGGCAGCCTCTAGTCATTAACAGGATAATTTACTTCTATTTCCAACTTAAACCAAGTCAGAATGATGCCAAGCATATGTTCCTCCTGCTCCTTGATATACTCCCATTTATCACAGGCAAGGAATTGCTTCTCTGCAAGGTTTTTGCAATTGTTCAAGGTGCTCATGCTGCCTTTTTTTTTTTGCATGGGAAATAAAACAATAAATTGATAAAGTAAAATAATAAAAAATCCTAAATAACAATGTTACAAAAATTTAAAAATTAATATTTAGATAAATACGAAAATAATGATCTTCTTCAAGACAATTCCTGCTGTTGGAGATCATCAAGCCCTATCCCAGAAGTCATGGAAATTAACAGTGTCTCTTCTACTCCTTTCTGTGGCAATACCCCCAAAACATAATTAAAAGGGTGTTTTAAGGTGAATGATGCTAATTAAAAAGCTGCAGTCTGACTTTTAAAAACCCCTAAATCTTCCCTAATGTGGAATAGCCACTCTAAGCAGAAATCCACACAAAGCTGAATTCTTCATTACCTCAAGAAACCTAAATTAACATTAAAAAACTCCCTAATGGAGAAGCACAGAGATTGTGTTTGAAGGCCACATTACTTTAGTTTTCTGAAGGAAAAAGAGATGTGGCTCCTTTGAAAGCAAAGGATGTTTTGCAGGGTTGTGTTCATCAAGGACATCTTTCACTTTGTGTTAGGGATATTTTATTGCCCCTTATTAGTGTTTAGAAATGTCAGGAAATGTCTTTGGTGAAGACAAAGCAGAACTGTAGCATTTTGTTTTTATCAGGGTCTCCTTGCCCTGTGCTTTGCCCATTTACATTCCCACAAAGCTGATGCACAATTCCATCAAATCAGAGCAGCACCATTTAAAGCACAATGCCCAGGATATTCCACGGGACAAGAGAAACTGAGTGTTGAGATTTTTATTTCAAAAGGTCCCAGAGTTATGGGATTTTTCTGTGTTTATCACCTTATTTTACAACAGGTTTAGGGGTAAATTTTCAGTTCAGGGCTTTTCTGCTTAGGCTTTAAAATCTAAACAGAAAACATTCCCTGTCAGTGACTTAAAAAAAAAAAAAAAAACCCTAGAGGTTTGACCAGCAAGCCAGAGCATCTCACTTCAGGCAAGGTTGTGAGGAAGAAGATGATCTGAGGGGAAGGATTTGGGGATGGTGGTGAAGGAAAAGATGGACACACCCAGACCATGAGTACCCCCCATGTCCTGGGCTGATCCCCCAGCATGGGCAGCAGGGGATGGGGGGATTCTGCCCCACTCACTTGCAGAGCTGCCTCCAGATCTGGGCTCCAATATCAGGAGGATGTGGAGCAGCTGGAAAGAGTCCAGATGAGGCCATGGAGATGCCCCAAGGGCTGGAGCCCCTCTGCTCCAGAACCAGGCTGGGAGAGCTGGGGGTGCTCACCTGGAGATGAGAAGGATCCAGGGAGACCTCAGAGCCCCTTCCATGTCCTAAAGGGGCTCCAAGAGAGCTGGAGAGGGACTTGGGACAAGGGATGGAGGGACAGGACAATGGGGAATGGTTTTAAACTGCCAGAAGGCAGGGACAGATGGGATATTGGGAATGAATTCCTGGCTGTCAGGGTGATGAGGCCCTGGCACAGGATGCCCAGAGAAGCTGTGGCTGCCCCTGGATCCCTGGAAGTGTCCAAGGCCAGACTGGATGGGCTTGGAGTGCCCTGGGATCGTGCAAGGGGTCTCTGCCCATGGCCAGGAGTGGGACTTGATGAGTTCTAATCTCCCTTCCCACTCAAACCATTCCATGATTCCATGTTTAGACACTGGCTGCAATAATGATGAACCAGGACCACACAGCAGGAGTTGGGATCTGGGCTGAGTTTCAGCCCTCTGGAAGAGGCAACCAAAAGACAAAATCAGTTCTGGAAGAGAGGAAAAAGGAAAACGGCAGCTATGGTTCATTTCTTTAATAAACACTCTGGAAAGGTAAGAATGGGTCCACAATTTGGTTTAGGGAGAGAGCAGCCTCCCTTTAGGCCATTTGCTTTTGTTATGCCCTGACTTCCCAGGTTTTTCTCTCGTCCCAGAACTGCAGAAATGCTGTGTCCATTTTCCCATCACTATAAAACAGGAAAAAAAACAGGACAGCATTAATTCCTGAAAACAGGACAGCATTAGTGCCTCAGAACTCTGCTATGCCAGCCAATTAATACACTTCTTTCTCTTTTCCACATGCAAAAAGAGAATTAGCACGAGGGACATGAAACCCTTTTGCAATACATTCCCTCTGGCTCTCAGTTCTCCCACAGCGTGATCCTTGCCCATGTGATGATATTGCTGTGCATGTTTCTTCTCCATTTGGGTCAGAGCAAACACATCCATTTCAACATTATCAAGTCTTACATTTTCTTCAGAGATGTAGAATTGTTTTAACTTTTCTTCTTTTTCTTTGCGAAAAAATTGCTTGTTCTATTTCTACTGTCTAAAAAAAAAAAAAAAAAAAGTGTTTCTCTTGGGGGCCAAACTTTGTTCCCTGAGATTTTCTTTTCCTGGTGAAAAATAGTCATTGAAAACTCAACTGGACCAAAAGACTTCCTAACACTGGTTCTTCTCTGACATGGCCACCAGCAGCTGTTCCGGGGTGGGGTGAAAAGAAACTCTGTATGGATTTCTCTGTTCTTGAACCCATTATCCCACTTCCAAGGGAAGTAATTTTCTTTTAGTTGAGAAGATGCCTTAATGAGGCCTTTATCCAGAGAAACAGAATGGTTTGGGTTGGAGGGGCATTAAAGCTCACCCTGTTCCACTCCCTGTCATGGGCAGGGATAAATTCCACTACCCCCAGTTGCTCCAAGCCCCGTCCAACCTTTATGGGAAGGAGTCAAAACCACCAAGAGGAGGGTGTGTTGGAGGAGCACAGTTTTCCAAGAGCCCCAAGGAACAGGCTGAGACCTCGCTGGACAATCCTGGTGGACCCTGGTTTAATTTTTAAATAACCTCTGGAAGCAGTGGGAACGCAATCGTGACAGGACACAGTAACTCAGGCAAAACACAATAATGACACAGCTCCATGGAATTACTGGAATGTGCTGCTGTCTAATAAGTGCAGAGCAGAAGGTGACCAGGCCT
Source organism: Taeniopygia guttata (assembly GCF_048771995.1). Classification (NCBI taxonomy): domain Eukaryota; kingdom Metazoa; phylum Chordata; class Aves; order Passeriformes; family Estrildidae; genus Taeniopygia; species Taeniopygia guttata. The sequence continues at coordinate 2,864,433 of NC_133027.1, read as the reverse complement.
GGATCCGTCTGCCAGCTCTGAAATATCCATAATTAGACCTTATCAGTTCCTTAACATCCTATTTCTGTCTGCACTTTGTTTACATCAAGAAACCAATTATCCCATTACAAGCCAGTCTCTGTCAAGCAAATACAGCTCACTGTGCTCCTACGTTTTAGAAGTGTTGTAATTACAAATCTGAGCTATTGCCAGATTTCACTGGAGGTAAATAAGAGCCCTTCTATGCACACACCATATGCACGATGCTTCCTGTTGGAGAAATCAGGTGACACAGAAATTTTATGGAACACAGAGGCGCTCTGGGATAAACTGGAGTCTTGCACCAGCAGCAGTTGATAATGAAAAGCAATGCTTAAAATTCAACAGAAACCTGATCAGAAATATCTCTGAGCATAATTTGCTTCCCCATGGCAGGGGGCTGCAATGAGATCTTTAAGGGTCCTTCCAGCCCAAACCATTCCATGATGATAATGCAGAAGTGCATTTAAACATGTTTAAAAGATGCAAGAGTTACAATGGTTCTGAGGAAAATACTAATTTCTTGAATTCATGAATGTTCTGCAGCTCTTCTGGGGTTTTTTTACCCAAATAAGTAAATATTAAAATAAGTAAATAAGTTGAATAAGTAATTCAAATAAAGTAATTCAAAACTTACTCAATTAAATAAGTTTAATTTAGACTCTAAACTGCTTCTCTTCAAAACATTATCACCTCCCCCTTTATATATATTCAGATTTTCAGTTTTGATTAGGTCTGGGGCCAAAATCAGTCTCTTAAGAAAAATACTTTTAACTGAATATATCCATGGCCATAAAACTTCCAAGAAAATAATCCAAGAAAACTTTCAGGACAGGCATTTATTGAAGGGCTTCTACTTTATCATTCATGACACAAACATGTAACATCAAGTTTCACTTGGTCCATGGAAACACAGAACCTCAGAATGGTTTGGGTTGGAAGAGACCTTGAAGACCACTCAGTTCCAACCCCTGCCACTGTCCCAGGTAGCTCCAAGCCCCACCCAGCCTGATCTTGAACACCTCCAGGGATGGGGAGTCCACAATTTCTGCAGGCAGCAGACAAGGAATTTGGGAATAGGCTTCAGGGAATTTCTGAGGCAGCATTCCAGTGCCTCCAGCCAGACTGTGCCTGTGCACATCGTGTTCCCTTAGTGCTTTAATCTTAGCTGGGAGCTGGATTACGAGGTCACAGGATGGGGGGCATGAAAAGATTTCCATTAAAGAATCACCCTCACCCTTGAAACGTGGCTTCTTCCCCCACTGTAGAAACAAGGACACATTTCTTTATCCTAATGAACAATAGGTGCACCTCCAGCAGCTGGGTGATGCCGAACAGACAACAGGAGAGTCTCAAGATAATTTAAATAATCCTTTGAAACCTGTGAGGTTTTGCTATGGATGGGAAAGCTGCAGGAACAATGCCCTGAGTACATTCACCTTGTCCCTTGATCCAAACAAGCAGTCACACCATCAAATAAATAATGCACCATTAGGAAGAGCATCTTGAGGAGGTTTTGCAGGAGAGGGAGCTGTGGAACGAAATCCAACTGCGTTTTGCAGCAGGTGGTGTTTACAACCCTGCATTATATTTTATTCTGCTGGTTTATTGGTGCATCTAAAACTATCCAAGCAACAGGAAAATTCACTACACATTGGCTGTCTCTAGACAACCAAATTTGGGGTTTTGCAGATCTTTTTAAGCAATCACAGGATGGGTCAGGTTGGAAGGGAGCACAGTGGGGTCATCTGGTCCAACTCCCTGCCCCAGCAGGGTCATCCTGGAGCACAGGGCACAGGATTGTGTCCAGATGGGTCTGGAATAACCCCAGTGAGGGAGACTGGAATAACCACAGTGAGGGACAATCCCCACCCTCTCTCTAGGCAGGGAGAAGGACCTCTTCTGAAGTAACTAGTGCTCTTCCCTGTGAATCCCAAGGATTAAAGGATCTTTCTGGAAGAGGGGTGTGAAAATCCTCTCTTGGTGAGGTAGAGTCAGAAACTCAACCTGCTCAGGCTCTCTCCTGCACTTACAGAGTCCCAACATACAAAGAACTTGCTGTTAACAGGATCACACATGGATATGATGAGCAATAATCCCAGGAGAGGAATTGCTAACTGATAATTTTCTTCTAGTGTTTTTTTTTAGAATCACAGAATGGTTCCGTTTGTAAGGGACCTTAAAGCTCATCCAGTTCCATGGGCAGCGACACCTTCCACTACTCCAGGTTGCTCCAAGCCCCATCCAACCTGACCTTTTATTCCCATTCACACTGGTTGGACGGAGGAAAATGAACCACAGCTCCCTTTTCCCATCCCACACCCCAGACTGGGATGCCAATGCCAGCAAATGCCAGGGATTATCATCAGAGTTGTGTTTGTGCACTATTCCAGTGCAGGTCTAATAGCAAAAATCAGGATGTGGAGGTTTTCTGTTCCTTCACAGCACAGATGGCACCAGCCTGAGCTTTCACCACTTAAGCCCAACACTTGCAATCACAGCCTTGTGGAAAATCTAGGGCAATTGAGAAAGAATGGAAGTTCCCAGGCTTGATAGGAATGTTACAGAGTTCTGCAGGAATGCTTCAAAGTGTGGTGTCTAATAAGATTTTGCACTTTTCCAACTAAATTCTGTTTCTTTCTGTGATTTTTTACAAATTGTGTACAACAATAGAATCAACACCCATCACAAACACTGAAAATCTCATCATGACACATGAAATTTTAAAAACCCAAAAGGAGCTTATTTTTTTTAATATCTAAACAGCACAGACTCCATCAATATCAGACTGTACCAGAACTCTCTGATGCTTCCTGCTGTAAGAAATTCAAAGAAGAATCTCTTAATCCATCCCAGCCTTGGAGCTTAAAAGGTTAAAATCATTTTCCGTTTGCTCCAAAAGAAAGTTATGAAACAATCACTCATTCCACCACTCCAAGAATTTGTCTATGTTCCCAAAATCCACAGAGAAGGAGACACTGACAGAAAGGCAACACTGGATTGGAGGAACTCTGAAGAGAAGTTGAATAAATCATGTTGGAAACTGAAAGGTAACACCCACAAACCATTTCTCCTCTTCATCTATGAAACTACACTAACATTAATTCCACAGGAAAAATGACACCAATATTTTTTGCCATCATCAATTTAAAAGATCATTTTTTGAGTATTAAATTAATGTGTATCAAGGAGAGATTTAATATTTACTTCAGCATCACAGACAGAGAAACATTCAATAGAATATAATACATTTCCTAAGGCACTTTGGACCATCCTGCACAGGTTAGTAGAGAAATATATCCTTTGTAAACTACTCAGTTGTATCAAAACAGCATTAGGAAATTTTTCATTCTCTGTAGCAATAAATTTTAATAATAACTCCCATAGAAATCCACTTCTTTCTTCCCAGTAAATCCCAAAATCTTGCCTTACATCAGCACATCCCAAAATGACAGCTCTGACAATTCCCAGGTTTGGGTAAAGTCCAGATCTTGGTTGGAAAACAGTGCTTTTGATCCATTATAGGATGTTTATTACTTCCAGAAGTAATTAATTTCTCTGGAGAAATATCTTTTCAAGTCTTCAAAATGGGCTCAAAGAATGACATTTTCATAGAAAATAGATATATATAGAGAAATCAAACTTCTCTTTTCCAGCTGGCCCCTTCTCCAGCTCTGATGGCTCCCGACAGGAATTCCACAGGACTATTCACAAGGTCAGGCAAAAACCAGCAGGTTTGGTTTGGGGCATGTAAATAGTAACAACCCTCCAAGTCCAGGAGTTCCCAAACAGTTGGAGTCCCTTGCATGGTTTAAAGGGTGGAGAATCATGGATCATCTTCAGAATTTTGTTTAAACTAATGAATTATCTTAGACAAATTATCATACATTAAAAAGCTATTATTTTGGAATTTCTTGGGAACAAAATACAGAATTTACTTTTTTTTTAAGAAAAATATATTTTTAGTGTATTTCTTTATATGGAAATGACACATAATGTACATCTCCAAAATGCCCTGTGGCTATAGCTGGTGTCAGTGATTGGAAAATGGCAGGAGCAGCCCAGATTCTAAAACTCAAAGAAGTCAGGCTGAAATTAAGAAATTTGGAATGCAGCAACATTTTTTGTTGCTCAAAAGTTTTGAGCTTTTATTTTCAAACTGATGCCTTACCAAACAGAGCCATCTGTGTTCCCTCTGGGAAAGGTTCAACCATTCTGTTCCCATTGACATGATGTTTATCTAGAAAGAAAAAAAAAAAAATTAAAATGAGTTAAAATGTGGTAGAGTATTTGCCTTGCATAAAATCAATAGTGTAGTTCTCACAGATCCATTGAAATCTCAACAATTCCCATGGGCAGGGACAACTTCCACTATTCCATGTTGATCCAAGCCCCATCCAACCTGGCCTGGAACACTTCCAGGGATCCAGGGACAGCCACAGCTTCTCTGGGCACCCTGTGCCAGGGCCTCCCCACCCTCACAAGGAACAATTCCTTCCCAATATCCCACCCACCCCTGCCCTCCCGTAGTTCAAAACCTTTTCACTGCCATCCCCACATTCATTTTTTGCTGCTAAGTCACATTTTAAACAACAGCGGCAAGAAACGAAACTGCCTGAATTCAAAATACAACTTTCCATTCACAAAATATTTCCCAGGGAGAAAATCAAGATGTTTTCTCAATGCATGCATTATTTTAATTCCTTCAGTCCTGATGATGGTGAGGAATAAACCAGGCCAGATAAGGAATGTGGGCTCACTTGTGAATTCTCTGGAAACAATATTTCTCATTAGCAGATAGGCACACTCCTAATCCCAGCTGGCATCCAACATTTACCAACAGTCAGTGAGAAGGGAAAATCAGGGTTATCTGCAAGTGGAGCAAGAGGTGCCACGAGTCAATTGGTGGCATTTAGGAAAATTGATTGTCCTGTGCCTCAGGAGAGAGGCTTTGGGAAGAAAATTGTTGGGAAGCTCCAGAGTGGGAGTAACATGACCAAGGTTTCAACCTCGTTAGCTGTAGCTGGTATTCCCAACATGATCTACAGCCACAGGAGAGGAGTGAACAGTCAGAAAAATTATGGAACATCTTGTAAGATCAAATAAACTAACCCTGCCCTCGCCCTGATAGCTGCCTTCATTTACAGAGTGAGTGACATCCATGATGTATGAAGCAGTTATCATTTCAAATGGCCAGGCTTTCAATATATTAAAATTAAAATTAAACTTTCAGAGGTGAGACAGGCTTGAATGAAAGTAATATTTTCAGAGTTCCCAAGTTGTCTCCCAATGTCTTCATACTTTAATTTCTAAGATCTCAGCCAGATAAAATGATTCATTTTCTTGTCATTCATACTTTGGCTCACTATTTTTTCCAGTATTTCCGTCACAGATGCATTAAATAGTAAAATATAAACCAAAAAAAACACCAACTTTAAAAGGACCTCAACAAAATACACATTCAACCTTAGGACGAAAGTAATAACACCTAAATAACAACGTATAAGTAACAGCAACTCTCCCCAAGGAGAACTAGAGAATGTCCCATTTTGGGACTTTTTACTGAATAGTTTTCCATGTAAAAATATTTTAACTCTCACCTACAAATTGGATTGACTAACTACAGAAAATCAGGAATTGGAAAAACAATAGGACTATCTCTGTATCTTGCCAACAGAAAGAATAAATTATTTTTCCAAGCTCATTGTCATTCCAGAGACAGGGGACTGCAGTAAGTAGGATAAAACCTGGTGTTACAGAGCAACGGAGAGATTTCCAATGAGCACTGAACTGGCTGTGGGCTCACTGCAGCTTCCTGGGGCTGAAAACAGCACATCCTACCCAAATACTATCAAATTATGGAGTTAGTCCATTAATGGGTGCAGAAAAGCTGAATTAGAAGGACATGGATCATCAAATCCCAGAATAGTTTGGCTGGAAGGGATCTTAAAGTTCATCCAGTCCCACCTCCTGCCATGGGCAGGAGCACCTTCCACTATCCCAGGCTGCTCCAAGCCCCATCCAGGCTGGCCTGGAATCCTTCCAGGGATGTCTCTGTATCATTTTTTTTATCTCCTTGGTCCTCAGGGTTCCGAAGTAAAGCTAAGGAATAGATTCTTACTTTTATGTCATTGATATTCACACAGAATTTTCATGAACATAAATTCATGAACCACTTCTCAAAACTTCCAAACACTGCTCCATCATCAACTGCCAAAACTCTAAATTTTCCAAACTAAGCCTGAGAGATTGCTGTGACACACTTTGCTCCCTGCTGAACAGAACCAGTAGGAGCTGAAAGCAACACAGATCCTGCAGGACCTGACATTCAATTTCAGCTTCAGGCAAAGTCTGCTTCAGACAGGTGCAGTGTCTGCCCTGTGCTCCTTAGAATTTCTTGATTTTAACAGAAATAATCCTTCACAGATCCAAAATACATGGAAAGATGATAAAAAGTAACTAAACAGATGCTCAATATTTCTTAGGCTTTACTGAGTTTTTGCACTTGTCACTGGATAGTTTCTAACGTGGTACCACAGCAGCCTTTGGCTAAAGAGTCACTGACTGCAGGTGAAGTTCTGTCCACACATGGATTATCACAGAATTGTGCAATGGTTTGGGAAGGAACCTTAAAGATCATCTAACCATCTAAAAAATCCAAAGCCTTCCATGGGCAGGAACATCTTCCACTATCCCAGGTTGACCCAAGCCCTGTCCAACCTGGCCTTGGACACTTCCAGGGATCCAGGGGCAGCCACAGCTTCTCTGGGAAACCTCTGCCAGGGCCTCACCACCCTCACAACCAGGAATTCCTTCCCAATATCCCATCTATCCCTGCCCTATGGCAGTGGGAAGCCATTCCCTGTGTCCTGTCCCTCCATCCCTTGTCCCAAGTCCCTCTCCAGCTCTCCTGGAGCTCCTTTAGGCCCTGAAAGGGGCTCTGAGCTCTCCCTGGATCCTTCTCTTCTCCAGGTGAACTCTCCCAGCTCTCCCAGCCTGGCTCCAGAGCAGAGGGGCTCCAGCCCTGGGAGCAGCTCTGTGGATTCCTCTGGACTCTCTCCAGCAGCTCCACGTCCTCCTGATGTTGGCCCCAGGGCTGGGGCAGCTCTGCAGGTGGGGTCTCATGAGGCCAAGCAGAACCATCTCCCTCCCTCCCTGCTGCCCTCACCATGAGTCTGTACCACTGAACCACTCAAAGAGAGACAGAGTCTTATCTAAAAACTATCCAAGAGATAATTAGCCCAGCTGAAATCATGTTTGATCCTATCCCAGCTATTTATCAGCATGGACAATCGAGTCCCGATGCCCAGACCTGTTCTCTGGCACATTTTAATTTGTTAGGATACATTTTATTTATCCTCCCTGTTCCATGGGTTGATGATATCACACCCGTGATAGATAAATTTAACAATGCAATATATTCAAATGGAAAAGTTCAGTAAAAAATATTTCCTTTCAAATTAGCCTGACTTAAGTTCTAACCAATTTTACAAGTCCAGGGAAATTTAAAGAACTCAGGGTTAAAACACCCCCAGTCATTTAATGAATATAATTTCTCTTTTTGTAGACCCAAATGAAGATGCTTTAAAAAGGTTGGGCTTTCAGAGAATGCTGATACAGCAGTGAATGAAAATCAGGAATTTTCTGGTCTCAAAATATTCAATCTCTAGCCATCACAGCAAAGATTTGAGAACATTTAAATTCTATTAACAAGAGATTCATATGTTCTTCATATTTATCTTTTGATTTTTTTAAGCCATTAGGGAATATTTAGATTACATATCCAAACTTGTTTTATCAGAGCAGCCAGAAAGTTATTATTTTTAAATGAAAACTGAGATTCTCGCATAATCAAATTAATCCAGGAGTAGGGGTCATATTTATATGCAAGGACTGTTAATTTTCCATGGTAAGTACAGCCAGGAATTGAATTGAAAATAGCTGATTAACCAATTACCAGGAGCCTCCTCCATCTCCTAAAGCACAGTCATGGTGGGAAAGGGGGAGAGGAGGAGGAAAAGGGATGGGAACATCCCAAAGCAAATCAGCTGCTACTTGAAGGGTTCCTTTCCCCTTTCTTTTTTGCCTTTTCTTACATTTTTCCTACATTTCCAATCACACCACCATGGTGGAGCAAATGGCCTACTAAGGGGTTGGGAATCTGGGAGAAAAAACAGATCAGGGAACATAAGAATTTTCTTAAGCAGTTATAAAAGGATCTCTTAGGTTATTATTTCCAAAAGTGGAATATAAGGCATAGTATAACTTAATTATATTTCATTCAGTTGCTTTATGAACAGGGATCTGACCTTGGTTTGTGCTTGAATAAATGAACTGATTCTAGGAACTTTTAGGCTCCAGAATTTCTCTTCACTTTTCACTTGTGAAAGCCACAGCTGGACAGTGCATCTGTAAAACAGGTCCTTCATTTACAGGCCTAAGTACCTTCAAGCCTGATTTTTAAAACCTAAGGATGTTTATTTATTTTTTCACTGTTTCCTAACCCAAGAGATATTTCCCTAAAGGAAGGGTTTAATTCTCTAAAAATGTACCTGATGCATGTGCCAAGAGGAGTCACACATGTCTCAAGTACCAGATTATGCCAAAAATGAGGATTTGGTAAATTGTGCAAGGATGGGATTGTTCCAAGTCCTCACTAATACAAACAGAGAGTGAAATAATTCACTTTATTAATATCCATCCCCTCTCCAAAGTTCTCCCAGACACCAGAAAATGCTTTTGTGGTATTTTCACAATGGTCTGCAAAGGACAAAGGAAAAGTTCGGTTGTTGAAGACTGCAGGAAGTGCTTCTGAAGGCATAGGAATTACCTGCTAAATGCCCCCTTTTCCAACCTACACTAAGACCCTCCAATTTCTTTTTGTTCCTGAAGGTGGAATCCAGATTTCAAATTCTAGGATTTCAAAAACTACAAAAATGGAGAAAACAAAAGCAGGAAATCAGAGATTCACTGGGGCTCTTGGAAGACTAAAGAGAGGCACATAAGGGAGAGGGCTGCTCTTCTTGAGTGGGATGAGATTTTTAATTTATGGCAAAATTTCATCCCTTAATCATTCCTAGCTGGTGATGAGACAGAAGCTCTTCTTTCTTTTCAGGTCTAGTTCAACAAGCAGAACTGTCAGCTCTAAAAGCTCCTGTGCAATGAGAAAACTTCCTGTCATTTCAGATGAACCCTCAAGTGTTACAGTTCAAATCCCTTTGTCTCCCAAAGGATATTTTCAGCACAGAGACATCAATCCCCAATCCTGGTCATTTATGTCTCCACCCCTGACGAGTCTTTTGGATCCTCAGCATTGGCAAAGAGATGGTGAACAGGATCTGCTGGGTTTCTTTCACCTCTCCCTTCTCCAGTTCCATCCTCCATCAGGAGAGAGCAGCTGTCAGCTCATCACCAATTAAAAGGAGAGGTGGCTATGTCACAGTAACTCAACAATTTGAATTTTGAATTATTTTAATTATTGGACCAACAACTCTTTGTAGTATTGTGGTGCTGTCCTCACATGAGGGATCCTAGCTATTATTTAAAAAACCCTGATGTCACTCAATGGAATGCAATGATCACAAATGTTGTTTAAAAATATGTATGTTTATTTATCAAAACAGCTCAGAAAAGGAAGAGTGGCAGCTGAAACCAGTTTGGAAATGTATTCTGGAGATGATGTCCTATAATGTGACACACTGTGCTCTCTGCATCCAGGCCATCAAACAGATTGGGACATGGGAACTGACTGATGGCATGGAATGTGATGTGTCCTAGTACAGAGTGTCAGCTCAGCCTCCAGAACACACAGGCTCCTCAAAAAACAGAGGTGCTGCTTAATGAACAAAGGCCAGATATCACACACTGGGTTTGTTCTGCAGCTCCCTCTGGGAAATGGACCAGGAGTGAATGGAAAATGAGGTTTTGGAATGAAAACAAATTAATTTCTTAAAAAGGGGGTGGTGGAGGTGCAGAGGAGAAATAGTTATGGTCAAATTCCCAGTCCTTGGGGTAGAGGTAGTGGGGACTGTGGGAGTGAATTCATGGCAGCTTGGACAGAGGTGCAGGGTCTGAGAGTAAAATAGGAGGATCAGGGATAAATCTGGGGTATGAATAAAGGAAAGTGTCCTGGAAAGTACAGTAACACTTCCAGGAGCTGGGAAAGGGGCTCAGCCTGGAGAAAAGGAGGCTCAGGGAGGACCCTGTGGCTCTGCACAACTCCTGACAGGAGGGACAGCCGGGGAGGTCGGGCTCTGCTCCCAGGGAACAGGGACAAGATGAGTGGAAATGGCCTCAAGCTGCACCAGGGGAGGTTTAGGCTGGATATTGGGAACAATTCCTTCTGGAAAAAGGGCTGTCCAGCCCTGGCACAGCTGCCCAGGACAGGGGTGGATTCCCCATCCCTGGAGAGATTTAAAAGCCCTGTGGATGTGGCACATGGGGACATGGATCAATGGTGGCCTGGGCAGTTGGGAATGGTTGGATTCAGTAATCTCTAAGGGTTTTTCCAACCCAAACAATTCTGGGATTGTGAGATTATGGGACTTTCCCATACACAAAGTCTATGAGGCCCAGATAAAGGTGACCCATCACAGACTGACTGTGACCACACATTCTGCTTGTTCTGTTCTCTGACTCTGTAGGTGTTGAATTTTAGAGGTTTGAGGTACAAAAATTAAGGCTAAATTAAGTATTCTTAAACTCGGACACTTGCACTTGGCTTTCATCTTCCACACTGGATCTACATCTGAGTATTCAGCCTTGAATCCTCCTGTACTCTGGAAAGAATGAGACACTTGTGTGGTGATTCATTTGACATACTGTTTTCTTCAGAATAAAACCAATCATACTTAAAAATGTCACTTTCTGGACACATTATAAAGAAAGTAGTGACAAACTTGAATGAATTCCGCTTATAACCCTGCAGTAATATCACTGAGATTCAGGATCTGTTCAGGGGAAGGATTATACGTACCTGTGTGTACACAAATATTTATTAAAACGCTGCCTCAACACCAATGGAGATTATGTGTTATGAACCAGAACAGCAACAGTAAAATACATTATCAAAACAGCAAAGGAAACAATGGCAGAAGAAAATAATGGCACCAACCAAAAGGAATCAGGATTGTGTAAGAATCCTGTCTAGAAGGGCTGCTAGATCAAAAAGAAAACATAGATATATGAGATACACAAAGTAATCAACTCCTGTGGTATTTTTGAGACTGTGACATCATTTCATTTCCCAAAAACCTAGTTCATGGAGTTCTGTCATAACATAACAAGCAGTTCTCATTTTTAAAACTTAGTCTTTTTAACCTTCCATAGAAGCTGTGGCTGCCCCATCCTGGAAATGCCCAAGGCCAGGCTGGATGGTGCAACACAAAAGAAAATAATAAAAATACAGACACCTTCCACTATCCCAGGTTGCTCCAAGTCCTGTTCAGCTTGGCCTTGGATATTTTCAGGGATAGGAAGTTTAAAATTTCCTAAAATATAAAACTGAAAAGAAAATAGAAGAGCCTTAAAGCTGAAGCAGAGCCTGGCATTGAGTTATTCACCTACCACAGACTATCCAGGCCATCTCTGCCATTCCTGCTTTTCATGGAGCCTCTTATTAGAGCAACTGAATGAAGATGATAAAATACAACTGGATTTACTTCATAATTACAGACAGCACCTCTCAAAACCCCACTTGAAACCCTTACATTAACCAGCTCTGGTAAGAATGGCATCAGACAGGCTGGAAAGCCAAGAGATCCAAACAAAGGATGGTGATAAACAGAGCGTAAGGGAGTGGGAAGAGATGTCCAGTGGGGTGTGGCGAGCAGGGTTGTTAAGCTTGGGTTTATTTAGCAGCTTTATTAATGATCCTGACTAAGGGGTGAAAAGCACATGAATAAAACATGCCCTGGATGCTCATCTGGAACATGGTGTGTACACCGTGAAAAATGGGAAGCAGCACAAAGCCCTGGGCAGGAATTCCAGAATGGAGCACAGAGAGAGGCAAAGCAGCTCCAGGAACACTCTTTTCTCCTGTTATGGAATATGAGTTTGCATCCCATAATTCTTGAGGAAAAAACTGTCTACAAAGGGCAGGAACCACCTGAGGGAAGACATGAAGATTCATGGGAGAAATAAACTTTTATAAACTGTGGAAAGCCATGGGCTGGGGTCTGATATCTGCTGGTCATTGAATTCCTGGCACTGCTCAGTTCAATGTCTCCTCATTCGGGAATCAGCACCAGAAATGCCAAATTCTAGGGAGGCCTCTGCAATAAAAAACAATGCAGATCTAAAAAAATCCTCTCCCAACTGCTTTTAATCATATTGTTTATTTATAATTTCCTTTCACAGACTAATATTTACATAAATAATCTCCTAAGTGCGACTTTGATTTAGACTGCTCCCTTTTTGAGGGCTCACTCTGAGAGCAGTTAAGCCTCATGGCACGTAACACCAATGAGTTGGTATTGATTTTTATGTCCATGGCTTCTCAAAATGAGACAGACTCAAGATAATTTCTGCTGGACATTCACACCCATATCAAAGTGGAAAAGGCCCTTAGAAATTTGCGGCTGGCTGTGAATTTGTAGACAAAGTGAAGAGCTGTGTTGTTTCAAATCTTTAATTACATATATGGAGATTGGAACTGGACCATCTTCAAAGTCCTTTCCAAACCAAACCATTCTAGGATTCTACAATTCTATGATATTAAAACTTCACAACATCCCAGAAAGGTACTTCTGGGCAGATTATACCAGTAAAACAATGGCAGGTTAAAGAACCTCACAACACCATTGGTAAAACATGTCTTGATTCATAAGGCCTTTATTCCAAAGGGTTTGTCCAATTCCCTCTCCAGCTACTTGGAAAAATGTGCTTACTGGGCTAATAAAACCCAGTGGAGGGAATTCAAGAGTCACTCTCTATTAATGAGTTAACATCACTCAGTCACCTACAATTTAATTTTTCTGAGGCCCTGAGATTTTAATTTGGGTAATACTTCTATTAATTACAATGTCTAATAACAATGTCAACTTCAGACATCTGTTAAAAACATGTAATGTTAATTTATTGGAAAATCTCCAGCAGTGCTCAATTAAAATGTTCCCCAGTTAAGTCAATGCATATGATTTGTCATGAAAAGCAAAATGGGATACAGTTAGTAAAAATAATAGCAAATTCCAAACAATAAGTTTTGCGTTGCAGATTGACCAAATTCAAGACACAAAAGTTTTTATTAGGTGGCAGAACAAGAATTTTTGGAATCAGGATAGTCTCACATTGGCTTAGGAGCCTTGCTCCAGCACCTACAGGAAATATTTAATAGAATCATGGAATGGTTTAGGTTGGGAGAAACCTTAAAATTCAACCTCTTCCACTATCCCAGGTTGCTCCAAGCCTTGTCCGACCTGGCCTTGGACACTTCCAGCGATCCAGGGAAGCCACAGCTTCTCTGGGCAACCTGTGCCAGGGCCTCCCCACCCTCACAGGGAACAATTCCTTCCCAAAATCCCATCAAGCCCTGCCCTCTGGCAGTGGGAAGCCCTTTTCCATCCTCTTGTAAGCATTCCATCCCCACCTTTCTTTTAGGCTCCCTCCAGGTACTAGAAGGTGCCACAAATAAGTCACTCCAAAGCTTCTCTTTTCCAGGCTGAACAATCCCAATTCCCTCAACCTTTTTTATGCTGAACATTGCAGAAAGTATGTATTAACCTCCCCTTATTAGATTTTTCCTCCTGCAATTTCAATTTTATATCAGAAGACATTTTTCGTGTTCTTTAAATTATTTAGATTCACTGAGGCCTGTATCTGCCAGGGTGGGTTTTGCAATTTTTTAAATAGACTTTGTAGCAGAATTAAACTGAGATGTGAAACACCCAGTGTTTTCCATTGGAACCCTGCCATCCCATTATCATTCCCTCCCCACACATCCCCACTGCTCCATCCACCCGGATTTAAGAATCCACAAATCCACGGCAGAGGCGCCCAGCCCTGTTTTAGCGACACGTCCCAATTCCCACCATCCCTCCAAGCCCTGCTGCTGCTCCCTTTTGCCTCGTGGAGCTGTTGGGAGCAGCGTGTGCCTGGTGATAGAGTATCTCCCTCGCACACATTCCCACTCCGTGGCAGATTATCTGCCCGGAGGTTGCACCAGGCTCCCGTCAGCTGTCACGCCATGGATGAGCGCGAACGCTCCGGTGCCTCGTCCCCCCTGGCCCCGCTGACAGTGATAAATGACCAGCCCCGATGCTCAGCTGAGCCTCCCAATCTGCTCCAGCCTTTTTCCTGGTGATTTCCCCCTCGGCACAGCAAAGGGAAACCAGGAGAGCCAAGCTGGGCTTTGTTGAGAAAAAGGGAATTGTGATTTTACCGCTTGAAGCAGCTCAGAAGCTGATGGTAAAATGAAGGTGAGAGCAGTGTTACCAAGCACTGGTTTGGGTTTGCGGAACCAGGTTTGCTCACACAGATGATCCTTAAGGTCCCTTCCAAACCAAACCATTCTATAATTCCATGATTTCATGAAGATTCCTGAGCTTTTCCCCATGTCCAGCAGAGCCAATGTATGTACAGGGCCAGTGGCGCCTGGCCTGCAGGAGAATTGGCCAAATGAACACAAATTATTAAAGAAATAATTCATTATTGCCAATGTAGCACCTAATTTCACTTTAATTTTCCAGGGAATCCAGTAGCCCATGAATTTCACTCCTCTGAGGAAGAAAACAACTCCATCCAGCCTGGTAAGGGCTGACTATGTTATGATATAGAGTGGATGGGGAAGGGATTCTAATAAAAAACATTTCTGAAGTGAAATGGGAAGTAAGTACCCCAATTCTAAAAAATTATGATGACTTCATTGTGAGCAGCTGATACAGTTTAAGGCTGATATTCTATTTCTTAGTGATGATAATTGCAAAATAAAATATATCATAAGCAACAATTTTTTTACTTTTACCTTAAACCAAATAAATAATTTCAAAATTTAAGGTTCAATCTCTGTTTCTTTACTGAAGCTGTGACCATCAAAAACCAAACCAGCCACCAACCACTAGAAAACTGCATCTACAGGATCCATCCTGAAGGGATGGCTCACAGCAAACTCCCAGTTCCCATTTTGCACCTTCCCAAGTGTGCGAGTGATTTAGGATGGGATGCAAAAGAGGGTTTGAAATGAAGGAGGATGAGTTTGGCTGCTCAGCAAACCTCAGTAATTGACACAAGTTCTCAGAAGGGGCCAGGGTTTGGCACTGAACCACAGAATCATGGAATTGGATGTACAGAATATCCTGAGTGGGAAAGGATCATGAATTCCAACTCTTGGCCCTGCCCAGGACACCTCAACAATCTCACCCTGTGCCTGGGAGTGCTGCCCAAATGCTTCTTGAGCTCCTCCAGCCTTGGAGCTATGGGCAATTCAGACAATCTAAAATCAGGTTTCAGCTTTGAACTTCCTTCTGAACAAGGTTTTCTCCCACTCTCTGTGTCTCCATTGGCTGTGGAATGAGAAACATGCGAGATTTTACTCCCTCATGCTAACATTAGCTTCTTTACGCTCATTTCTATGAATAGCCCCACAAATTGCAGCGGATTTCAGCTGAAAACGAGAATTTATTCTGAAAATCATCAAAATTAACATTTCAACCTCTTATGGCAAGAGAGATAAACAAATAAGCATGGAGTGTTGTAGGCTGGAAATTCTAAACATGATTCATCTCATCCTAAAGCCATCAGCTAAAATATTCCAGTCATTCCTTGAGGACATTTATCCTGTTGTGATGTGATGCAGCCAGGGGTGACTGGCCTGGGGTGAGATTGGCCAAATGAATCCAACATTTTTTATTATTTGTAAAGAAGTGATTTGTCATCTCCAATGCAGCACCTAATTTCATTTCAGTTTTCCAGGGAATCCTATATTTCCAACGAATTTCACTCCTCCGAGGAAGAAAACAACCCCATCAAGCCCTCTAAGGGCTGTGTTATTATGTGTTAGCTGAACCCCAAAATTTATTTTAGTAGACAAAATTCCATAAGTAACAGTGAATCCACTTTTCTTACATAACAGAAATCCAACCTTTCTCTCAATCAAGAAATATAAAGTACTCGTACCCAAATCCACAGCCCATTCCTTTTTTCCTAAAAAGTTTGATCCTTTCATTAACAAATAAAGGTCTAATTAATAAAGTGCCTTGTTTAGAAGTTTCACGTTCTTCCCAGTTTTTTTTTTCTTTTTTTTTTTTTGCTCTGAACAATAGTAATAACATTTAAATCTTCAGATCTGTCATACACTGAACTTACTGATAAACTGAGCTAATGCTTGTGGTTTCATGCCAGCCAAAGCAGATTTTTGGGACACAAAAGAGATGTAGGGGTTCTTAACAATTTTTCCTTCCTAAAATGACAAAACTAATGATGGTTTCAGTCCTTTAACGTATCTTGATTTACCAGAAATAAACAAAACAAAGTGCTCTGAGTTTTTAAAGCCTATTTAACAGAAAATCACAACAGTTCTACAATTTTTTTACCCTTCTGTTGCTGAAACAGTGTCACAAATGTGACTCCAATTTTGCACTGATTTTTCTTGCCTCAGCTGCAGCTTCTGGTGCTGCAGAATCAAGGACGCTTTTCCACAATGATTCAACAGCTCCCATTGAACTGATGGCAGCTTATCCTGAGAGCTCAGCACTTGATATTGTAGGATCTTTCCAAAAACTGGCTCCTGGGTATTATTACAACTGGTATTCAAGGAAAATAATTGGATTTTAACAGGGTTGGTGCATATTTAATCACATAACCAAGAAAACCTTCCTCGTGATGAGGTTCAAGTTTCTTTCTCAGATACAATTTCTTACAAATTATCCACGTGCCAAGTTTTATGGCAAGCAGCTCACATAAAGATCTGAGCCTGGAAGATATGGTTCTGTATTTGTGCTATTTTAAAATTTAAACTTATTTTGGAAATAGGAGGAATCTTTATCTTTGTACAAATGGAGACGGAATAGGGTTGAGCTGCTGCCAAAATTCAGAGAGCAAGTTTTGCCTGCTCCCGACTATCAAAGATTATGGGGTGATGCCCACAGAAGAAAGGCTCTAAATGACATTACCAGAGCTCAAAAATACCAAGTTAATTGGTGAAAAAAACCTATAATTAAGCTTCTCTGACCTTCTCACATTAAAACATTTCCAATAACAATAATTATGTTTTTCTCAACACTTTATAATACCTCTCAAAGTAAGATAATGTTTATTGCTCTAGATCCATAAAACACTCCAAACCCAATTTAACAAGCAGTGAGGGAATAATGAAAATATAATTGCTGTCTTTATTAAGTTACTGCTGAACTTTCCCTGGTATTTGAAAATTGGAAAACAAAATTGTGCATTCAGTCTAAATATATAGAAAGAGGGATGATGATTTATCAGGTAGGGTAATATAAGTTAAAATCCAGTTTTGAGTAAGAAATTACAAGGGATCCTAAAGCTCATCCTGTTCCACCTTTAGCATGGGCAGGGTATCCTTCCTGTATCCCAGGGTGATCCAAGCCACTCCAATTCTTTGCTTACTTGAAGGCAAAGATTCTCTTCCAAATGAAAAAGTATTCAATTCTCTTTCAGGAAAACCACTTCAAATTTTATTTACTGCAGCCGTGGGATTCTGGAAGCCTTTATTGTGAAGGGTTAGAATCTCACCATAAAAATGGGAACTTGAGGAGAATGACAGGCTCTTTGTTTCTGAAATAATCAGGCTGAGCTTTTTGTGACACTGATGTTCAAAACTATATTTCATATTTCAGGAAAAGACCACAGAAACGGAGTCTCCAAACCAAGCTATACAGCAAAACACAAAGCATCCTTCTTATCTTCCCTACTTTTCTGAATCCTTGCAATCTCAAGATTCTTTCTGAGCTCAGGGTCATGTCTCCATTAATGTTCGACATTATCCTGCAGAGTGGAGCACTATGTTCCCAACTTGATGTGTCAGTTAAATAAAATTATTATTATTATTATTATTATTATTATTGTTATTTTATTTAACAATGCAGCAGCAGAACTTTTATTAAAGGACTTTTCATGATGATAAAAGAGAAAATTACTTTGGGGGATAATAAAGGAAGCCAGGTCTATGCCTACAATGATACTTGAAAGTTTAAAGACTGGAAGAAAAAGCAGAACATCATATTTATCTGAAGAAAAAAAATGAAAATTTAAAATACCAGTGATCACTTTATACATGTTTTGTCCCCTTAAATCTCCCCAGCAATGGCAGGTAAAAAGGTTTAAAAATATCTCAGCCCAAAACACCTGGAATTCTGAAACAACTTGGAAAAATATCATTTATGCAATTAATTTTAAACCTTCCTCTACCACTATTTTAATTTCTTTCATACAAAAATATAGATATATAAATTGAGACGCTTGTGTTTCAGACTCTAAGTTTTCTGCATTAAACACAGCTTTTCATTATTCCTGATCTAATAAGTCCTATTCTCATCTGGGCTATCAGAAACTCAATAAGTAATTACCATCCACCTTGGGCTGTTCCAGTCCATTAGACCAGTGCTGATGACTCAGTGGAGACACAAAATGAGGAGCACGGGGGCTGACAAAGGCACAGAAAATAAGGATAGGAAATGCTGCAGCTGGAACTCCTCCCCATGGCTGGGTTTACTGAGAAATACTCAAATAAAATAACATAAAATTGATATGATCGAAGGTAGACTGAATTTGTAAAGCGTTGCACAGATAAATATAAAATCTGTCTTCCCTGATGAGAAATGTGAGAGCAGGAATTTATTCCTGATCTAAGCACAAGGAATTTATTGCTGCCTAAGAGACACTATTGGAAGCAAACGGCACCGATTCATCTCCACACAGTATAGGCTCTGCTGCCGCCCCTGAAAACCAGGAGTTTCTCCATGGAGTCAAAGAGGTTTGGAAGTTAACTTAACTCTGATCCTTTTCTCACCCAGACCAATCCTTGTTGCCTTCCAGCACCTGAAGGGAGCCAACAAAAAACAATGGAGATGGAATTTTTACAAGAGCTTGGAGTGACAGGACAAGGGGGAATGGTTTAAAATGGAAACAGACTATGGTTAGATGGGATATTGGGAAAGAATTCCTCTCTGTGAGGGTGGTGAGGCCCTGGCATTGTGGCTGCCCCATCCCTGGAAGTGTCCAAGGCCAGGCTGGATAGGGCTTGGAGCAGCCATAGAATCACAGAATTGTTGAGGTTAGAAAAGCCCTCTAAGATCATTGACTCCAAACACTACCCCAGCATTGCCAAGGCCATCAGTTAGCCCACAGAGTCATAGAAGCACAGAATCATTTTGTAGAAAAAGGCCTCTGAGATTATCAAGTTCAAACCATTAAAGGGCAAAGGCATTACCCAAAAAAATTGCTGTTTCTTCACTACTTGTTGATCAAGGGAAATCTATGAAAGCAGAGGATGATCACTTAAAATCCTGTTAGGCAAAGGAAGGAGCAGGAAGCTGGATTTCTCCACTGAGAGCATCCATGTCCCAAACCTCTTGAGTAAAATTCAGTTTTTTCTTGCTTTATGTCTCAAATGGATACACTTAAATCCATGTCCTCAAGGGCCACATCCACACAACTGTTAAATCCCCTCAGGGATGGGGACTCCACCACTGCCCTGGGCAGCTGAATGCTTTCCGTGAAGAAATTGTAGCCGATATCCAACCTAAACCTCCCTGACAGATTTGAGGCTGTTTCCTCTTGCCACAAATTGAGAGGGAAGGTTCCAAGTAGGGAGGATTTGAGGATGTAGCCCTGGAACACTTTGTAAAGAGAGATTGTCTGGCCCTGCTTTGACCTGAGACCTCCTAAGGTCCCCCTCCAGTCTGAGTCAGTCGTGTTCCTACCGGATGATTTGTCCTTCTAAAAAGAGAAATTTTGGGAGATGATTGAGGGGCCACCTCTGTCAGGACAAGCAGATTTATAGGCAATATCAAGTGCCCAAATAAAACCACTTGGCCATGAACTTCACACCGAATTTTCAATCCCAGCTCTTAAATTAAAAATTGCCTGACACAGCCTGTCCAGGGCTTGTGACTCATGGATTTGTTCCTCACTGGTGTTTATACAAATGAATCAAAATTACATAACTGTCAACAAAACCGTTACAGAGGATTGAGATGGTTCTGCTGACCAGGGTAACAGCACAAAAACCACTTCTAGATAAGTGCCCACAATTAAAGGGACATCCAAATATTGAAATAGATATGTAGAGTTCCCAAATGCAGGAAAAAATATGGCCCAGTTTGTGTGAAGGCTGTTTGTCATTATACAGATAATTTTACATTTGATTTCTGTACTCAGGATGGCTCGTTAGTTTAAGTAAAATGCATGTTCAACATTCATTTTATTGAACTCTGTCTCATCAAATCAAATTCAGAGTTAGAGCAAAAATGCTTTCACTGTAATTGTATTTTTCTGGAAGATTCCAATTCAATCTCAAGTTCACAACAGCAGTTAAAGACAGGGTATTTTTAATATCAATATTTCTAACAGACTCCTTTCATCAAAACAATCCTTTGACCATTTGGCCACCTCTGATATATCCCCACTTTACAGACAGAAACCCATGGAATTTTACAGGATCACTCACAGCCACTTTACAGCCTTGCAGATGACACGCACTAGAAAATTTTTAATGAGCTGATCTGTAAGGAAAAATGTCTTTATTAAGATGTGTTGTTCCTCTCTCAGTGGCTAAATGATTGTTTCCAGAAGCAATAATCAGCTACTGATATGAAAGCACCCAGTTAATTAGCGAAGGGTTGTACTATTCAAGGAAGCTGCATTATTCAGTCAACCATAGGAAACAGTTTTATTTTACAATATTATTAAATGCAGCTTTTGAAATTGTTTAGCTAGTAATGCAATTCTTGAAACATGATTTTCACTAGCAAATATCTCTGTTGGTTAATAACTGCAAAAGAAAACACACAGAGTCAGGCAGCCCTGTTGTTGTGCAACAGGATTATTTCCTTTTATTGCTTTTCATCTTTTAATTATTGTAGTAGAGATTACAATAATCTCTAATAAACAATTATATAAAGTTCTTGGACAGCGAATTGAGAATCAAATGCAATTAAATTGCTTTCCTTGTTGTATTTCATGCAGAAAGTGGTGGATAAAGTCTCTCATATCTGAATTTTTGGAACTCCAGTAAATCACTAAAATATTGTCTTAGGTATCAAAGATTGGGAATGAAACTTGGTTCAATTACATAGAAAGAGTTTTCACACAAAGACAAGGGACTGCTTTGTTTGTTTCCTCAAAAAATAAATCCAGACCAACTGAACAGCATAAAAAGAAGATCTGTAAATTTAAACTATGACCTTTATCCAGTCACAGAATGATTTGGGTTGGAAGGGACCCCAAAGCTCATCCTGTTCCACCCCCTGCCATGGGCAGGGACATCTTCCACTATCCCAGATTGCTCCAAGCCCTGTCCAACCTGGCTTTGGACACTTTCAAGGATCCAGGGGTAGCTACAGCTTCCCTGGGAAAACCATTCCAGCATCTCTGATGGAAGGTTCTGGACTGGAGCTCACAGGTGGTAAACGAACTCTGTAAGGGTAGAAGTGAAGGCACAAAAATAAATCACCAGGACACAAATAGATCATTGATTTCACCGCTGCAGGGAGTGACAACAAAGAGAAAAGGGAGCATTTAAAAGGCAGAAGTGAAAAGTTATCCCAATTTCCTAAAAAAGTTGGGGGTTGGAAGTGGGACTGACAAATTCTGAGATGTCACAGTTCAGCAACAACTTATTGGGGAGTGAAAAAGGAACAAAACAAAAAAGATGTGCCTGGAGAGAGGTTACAGGAGGAGTCCCATCTTCTTCCCTCCTCCCTCTTCATCCAGTCCAGATGTTTTATATGAATTTCACTAACAGAAATACATGAAAAAATAAGGGACGTGTAAGAAAAGAGTCTCATTAAGAAGTGAGGATGAGAAAAATTTTATTTATTAACTGTAAATTTGGGCTAAGGAAGCAGCACTTTCAACCACAGCACTTCCAGGCACTAATAAGGATCAATAATGACAAAATGACACTTTGATTACAGCAAACCGAGAGGAAAAAAGATTTGACACAGTTCATGGTAGCAGGAAAAAGTAGGGACTGGAAAAATGCCAAGCCATTTAATTTAGAACTTGATTAGGCCACCTTCCCCTTACACCCTTCAACAAACAGCAGAGAAAGATAAGGGGCAAAGTACTCCTTGAACTGGAAGAAGGGGACTTGATTTATTATCAAATTCTGGGAGATTTCCAAATCTGAAAGAGGCTGTCAGCTTGTTGATAAGTTATAGAACATGACAAGCAATATTTGGTTTGGGAACTGTTCTCCAAAATTCCTCCTCCTTTAATCTCTCTCCCTCCTTTTCACTAATCCTGCTTCACCACCACCCCAGGCATGCAGGGGTCATAAGGAGTTTTTTAAGGCCATCAGCTTTCAGCCAAAAGAGTGGCTCAACAGCAATTTAAGGCATTCTCAGAAGCTTCTGAGTGTTTTGAATTTGCTTCTGTTTAGGGTTTTCTTTAAAAAAAAAAAAAAAAAAAACACTTGATTGATTGTTTGCTTATCACCTCAAGCACATTCAGAAGAAAAAGGGAGAACAACTGGAAAACTCTCACTCATCCTGCTCCTCTCCAAGAGACCAGGAACAGACATAAAACCTCTCTAAAGTGCTGCCAGATGGAAGACAGCAAGTGGTCAGAAACACAGAGTTCAATTATTTGCTGCATTGTTCTACAGTGTTAATTCAGAATTTGGGAGAGCTGCTCAGTGGCTCTGGGCCAAAATAAGCATCAGCAAAAATCCCACCCTGCAGAGGGAGTAACTCAAAGGAGGCAAGAGGTTCACACTGCTGGTACCTGTATTTATAAATGTATATTTAATGTAGCCAAAGAAGAAAAAAATAAAGAAAAAAAAGCAAGGAAGTTACTGAGTTACCCTGCACGTTGGAAATATTCAGGCACTTAAATAAATACAGCTGATGTTATTTTATAGGCCTGAGGTCTCTGAGATACCTGCACAAAAATGAACAAGAGTGAGATATTTACGGTGATGTTGTGGTCTTTACAGTTCACAGAACACATGTTGATTCTACATGCCCAGAAAAAGAAGAAAAAGTCATTACAAATAGGGAAGGATTCTGCAGAAAAGTGGCACAAAGAGACACTATTAAAAACACCAACTCAATCATATTCAATCTCAAGAATCACATAATCATGGAATGGTTTGGGTTGGAAAGGACCTTAAATCATCCAGTTCCACCCACATCCACGGGCAGGGACACCTTCCACTATCTCAGGGTTCTCCAAATCCCGTCCAACCTGGCCTTGGACAATTCCAGGGATCCAGGAGCAGCCACAGCTTCTCTGGGCACCCTGTGCCAGGGCCTCCCCAACCTCACAGGGAACATTTCCTTCCCAAAATCCAATTAAAATTTCCCCTCTTTCAGTTTAAATAAGATGACCATGAACAAAAAGTCTTGTTTAGAAAGGAAAGATTCATAAAGATGATAAAATTATTAAATGGAACATGCGGTCATCCAGACTGATTAGTTAGCAGACCATTGCATTACATTCATTTATTAACAGAGTTTTTCTTCTTTTAAACCCAGTGGAATATTTATCACAGCTGCCAAATGGAATCCATCCTTGCTAAGGAGAAGTCCACAGGCAGAGAGTTAGGACTGATGAACAAGGAGGGAACAGGATGGACAGATCATGGAGTAAATTAATGTACTGGGAACGTAAAGGGCTCCAATCATCATAAATAAATCCCATTATCACCAGCCAGGGGAACAAAAGGAGGTAGGGGAAAAAATCCCTCCAACCTCTCCTCACACTCTGCAAGAAAAATGCTGCACCAGAAATTGTTTGTGCCCTGAGCCCTCGTGATCTGTAACAGATCCACCACAGCCCAGGTCAGGGGGGAAAGCTCCAAACCAGAGCCATTAATATTTGTGCTTGATTAGTGGTTTTGATGTTCAAATCAGTACTAAATGTTAACGACTTAATCGGCAACGGAAAGAGATATAATTTGAATTAGTGCTAGATCTTGACAAGGAAACAAATTTATTACAGGAAAAAGAAGTGGGAACTCCAAAGATGCTGAAGTCAGAGTTTTAAGACTTGGATTCTGCCTTAAAGCATCTCACAAGACTTCTGAACTGGGACAGGACAAAACACTCCAGTTAAACATTTGTAGCTGGTGAGAAGCAGAGGGCAGGACTTGCAAGAGAAGCCCAACTCACTAATGGAAATCAAGGAACGGCAAACCCAAGGTCTGGCCCTGTGAAACTGAATCAAATCACTGCTCCCGTCCAACTGAACTCTGCTGCAGGACACATAAAATTGTATCATGGAATGGTTTGTGCTCTAAGGGACTTTAAGGCTCATCCAGTTTCACTCCTGCCATGGGCAGGGACACCTTCCACTATCCCAGGTTGCTCCAAGCCTTGTCCAACCTGGCCTTGGACATTTCCAGGGATCCAGGGGCAGCCACATCTTCTCTGGGAAACCTGTGCCAGGGCCTCCCCATCCTCACAGCCAACAATTCCTTCCCAATATCCCACCAAAATCTCCCTTTTCCAGCATGAAGTCATTCTCCCTTGTCTTGTCCCTCCATGCCTTGTCCCAAGTCCCTCTCCAGCTCTCCTGGAGCCCCTTTAGGCCCTGGAAAGGGCTCTGAGGTCCCCCTTGGAGCCTTTTCTTCCCCAGGCTGAGCACCCCCAGCTCTCCCAGCCTGGCTCCATATAAGTGATGCACAAAACAAACCCCAGCCAAACCCATTTATATCATTGCAAATCTCCAGACAGTAATTAGTGATGGAGAAAAATGCTCACCACAGGTACCACTCTGCATTATTTTATAGTGCGTGACACATTAATGCCTGAGCTCTCCCTGGGTGGAGGACAAGAAGAACAAATGGACTCCTGGGGGGTCTCAGTCACCCTCCTTAATGCTGCTCTGGATTTGGAAATCCTGCACTAGAGATGATCCCAAAACATTCCTGTGAAAGCTGGGCTGAGATTCCAGCAGGATGAAAACCCTGGAATCTGCTCTATTTCTGCTGAAGCAGCACTTGCTGTGCAGGAATGTGCTCAGGAGCTGGGATTTAACAGTCCTGCAAATCAATCACATGGGAAGGTCTTAGTCAGGTGTGTAGCATCCACCAGGAGAAGGGGCAACAAAAGGAGGAATATTTTATGAAAGGTCAGTATTTGCTGACCAAACTTCAATCTCAAGTAGCAAAATATTATAAATCATTCATAGAAACCACAATCATTCATTGTGAGGAAAACATGGAAACAAAACCCAGGGATTTTCCATCAGGAGCTCAGTGGTAGTTGCAGTGTCCATACGCTGATAATTGAGCTTGACCATTGCTCACAGTGGATTCATTTCACATTCCCTATAAAACTTCCGTTGCTCAAAGAAAAATTTTGTGTTTCATTGTATCTATCCAATTTTTTACAGAAAATTCTCCCAGTTCAGCATTTCCATCTATTCAATTTTTATAAATTCTACATAACTTAAATTCAGCTTCTTCTCAGGACATATTTTAAGAAAATAAAGGAATATGTACCCATATTCAGAATAAAAATCTTTACAAAAATTTGAGAGTTCAAATTTCCCCCCCGATTTTAAAGCAGGAAACTTAGTTACTCAGTGTTAAGTATTCATTTGAATATCTCAGTCTGGAATTCAAAGCAGAAGCCTCAAAGCTCACTGCTCTCTTCAATCAATCTAAAAACTGTCAAAATCATCTGCTCTGGAGACAGGCTGGGAGAGCTGGGGGTGTCCAGCCTGGAGAAGATGCTCTGGACTTTGTTATTAATCACCACTGACATACATAATTTGCATTTATTCCCTCACATGTGTCAGTATCCCACATTAAATCCCAGAAATTCCCATCTCAGCAACCTGACTTGGAAGATTTTAAACAAAATCTGTAACAGAAAATAAAAAAACAAGGTTCAGGTTTAAGCGGCTGAAAATTCCCGCCTTAGTAAGGACTATTAATTAAGTAACAGCACATATCTCTAAAATTAAGCTATTCTATAATTCTAATTAATTTTATTGTAATAATTTGCTATTACATCATTGGAATGTCTCTCCATCATTTTTCCAAAGGAAAAGAACAAACAGTAGCACTTCCCAGAGCTTTGGTGAAGGTTGTTGTCTTATGGTTTGTTTCATTTTGGCTTTAATTTGTAAAAAGGTTCAATTCTTTGTACACTGTAAATCAAATTAAGGCCTGCCTGGGGACTCATCAGCCCAAGCATCTAATGAAGAAAATACATCAGGGCTCATGCAAATTTATTGGCTGATTTCTGCACAAAGGAAACAACAAAACAGCCAAGAAGAACCACATATTAATGAGGAAGCAGATGACATTTAATTAAATAAATATACTCAGCACTGCTCCAAGGAATGACATTATAGGCATGTTGAACAGCCAAATTTTGAAGCAGGTTATTGAGATTTAAACTATATTGGGTTTCCTTCTACTTATAGAGCAAATGAACAATTCCTAGAAATCAGCCAAATAAAAGCACAATAACAGCACAGGTTCTCTGCTGTCGTTTAATTGCTTCCTTGAAAAGGAAAACCTACTTTTGTTAACACCACATTGATACTTATTGAAAGTACTTTCGTTCCTTCCATGAAAATAATTCACCAGGTTAATTATTCTATTACTAATGGAATCTCAAATTATTCACTGAGAACAGGTTAGAGAATTTTAAGAATTCCTTATTTGGATGACAAATTGAAGGAGGGCTTTGAGGAATCTGTGTCCTTTGAAGTGTTTTAGGAATAGCACAGCAATTTAACCCTGACAAAGGACTTGGGCTGGGATGGAGATAAGAGAGAAGATTCATTTCACCTGAGTGAGGCTGAGACACAGCCAGAACAAAGGTTCCTTCAACTGAACCTATGAATAGAAGGGGCTGGAACTAGATCACCTCTGAGGTCTCTCCCAACCCAAACTATTCCATGGATTCCATGAAATTGAAATTCTGTTGGTCCCATTATCTATTTTGGTCTTGGACCCTCAAAAGAGGAAAGCTGCAACAGAATCGAGATTTCCACAACAAAACAAAATACTTGGTATCCTTTGTTCATATAGAGAGTGTTTAAATTTACTGGGAGGGTTTTGCTATGGTTTTATTTTAATTAATGAGATGGAGAGGGAATGAAGTTTTAGTGGCTCACTAGAATGGCTGGTTCACCTAGGGGATAGTGAGGTTTAATCATGGACTTCAACTTAAGATTTTAGTCTAAAAGTAAGAACATGATGCAACCTCTACTGATTTTTGACCTGTCCCATTTGGGATCTCAAATCCCTTCCAGACCCAAACACGATCAACCACCAGCAAAAGCTGACCAGTTCTAGAGTCACTTGAGCCTCTTTTGGCAGCCAAAAAAGTAAAACCTTCAGTGCAATTGCTGGGAATTCTCTAAAATATGTCAGGTTTACTTACATTTTTTAATACACACATTGTGTGATGTCTCCCAATTTTCTGTCTCTCCATTTTCTCTCCCCTTTCATCCCATATCCATTTATCAAAGGGTGACTATCCACTTTTTATGCTGATGAGCAAACTTTGATTATTACTTTCATCCCTTACATGTTCATTAGCAAATACAAACCCAGACAAACATAAAGGATTCCACAATCTGTAAACAGCCTGTGGTTCAATTCCACATAGGATTTCATTACCCTCAACAAATGAGAGTTGCTAAAAAGTCTGAGCAGAAAAAACATACAGAACTAATATCTATATATCTGTAATATCTATCAGGGTGTTTCTATCACTTCCATTAAATTATGTAATGGTCTCTTCTTCACCGTAATTCCACCAACAATTTTTTTTCCTGGACTGCTATTGAGCTTTGAAGATTTAGCTGACAGATTTGTCAGCAAAGCAGTGATAGTTTGAATCTTCCCCAAATCACTCTAATAAACCACAGCTGTACTTTGAACTAAAACATCCCATTATCCCTCTTTTTGCAAGATTCATGTTGATTAGTCCTCAACTAAAGGAGAGTGAACGCCTCTTGAACATGTTTTACAGTGAAGAAACAGGCTGTGTGTGCACATGGGAGATAAAAGGAATGTTCATCTCGGGAAAGTTATCAATAAACTATCTAAAAAAATGCAAATTCTCTCTTTCATTATTATTAATCACTGATTTGGGCCCTCTCTCTTGCTGGGAGCTGAGCAATCTGGCTCCAAGCCAGCAAAGCACTTAAGCATTTTCTTATCCCACTGCACTGAAGACGATATCACCATTCACACGCTCAAAGTTAAGCCTGTGTAAAACAGAATGTTCAGCCTTGCTCCAGCCTGAGCGCCTCAGAACAGTGCAGTTAATGGAATATGGAAATGGGAGAATCAAATCCTAGGCCAGGATGTTCTACAGATTGAAATAATGCTCATTTTTAAATAGCTCTATTCCTCCAAGATCTGCTCCATTTCCTCAGGTTGACAGTGTCTGACGGAGGAGAAGGATGGAGGATTACAATTCAAATATTATCTTATCCTATTTATCCCTGTATCCTATAAAACTGTAATTGCCAGGGACTCAAGCCATGGCTGGTGGAGCTCTGGCTGAAATCAGAGCAGCAGGGCTGAAACTGTCCCCATGTGCTTTTTCTGTGAATGTTGGGAGTCTTCAGGACATTCAAGCTTTTGAAAACCTCCATTAAAGAGCTTTTATGAACTCCTGTTGCAGTTTCCATAGAAACAGCTGATCATAATTTCGGAGAGAATATAAAACCTTTTTCAACACATTTGATAGTAATTTTCTCCAAATGACCTCCAGGTAATTAATGTGATGGTTTGACCCCTGCTTGAACATTATTTTCTAAGAAACAAGCTGCAATGCCCCATTATAAACCTGAATGCATTGTTCATACCAGGCAAAAAAGACCTTGGAAGTTTGGGATCTACTCAGGCAGAGATTGTGTACATGGCCAGTTCATGTTTCTGGCTCTTTTAAGATGTTTCTCTGATCTTGGGAAAAATCACATTGATGTGATAACCTCTGTGCCTTTGCAGAATTCGCAGTCAGAAACCTTGACTTGAAAACAAATAAAACCAGAGTTGTCTATCTATCTAAATCCCACTGGGAATTTGTGATGTCAAACTTCAGGATTTACTGCATGACTTGCATGCAACATAAAACATTTTGTAGTGATCACCCTGTATCAGAGCACCACTGCCTTTTGGGAAATGCTCCTGCAGCACCAAGAGAATAACTCATTGTTCAGAATTTTACTTTATTTTCTAAAGGTGAAAGCAAACCAAGCCGAAAGTATTTTCCTGTGATGCCAGATACTTAAATGAGCTGACTGATTTCTATTTACTTCAATAATTATTTAGGATTTGATTCTGATGGTGGTATTAGACATTCACAATTTTGGAAAAGTCATCAAATCATGGAATGGTTTGGGTTGGAAGGGACCTTAAAGCACATCCAATTCCAGCCCCCTGACATGGGTCTTCCACTGTCCCAGGTTGCTTCAAACCCTGTCCAACCTGGCTTTGAAAATTGAACCTTTTTATTGTTCCCAATATTTTAATTCTCTTTTCCTTTCCCAGATGAACTCTGTTTATCCAATGATACTTCCAGTTCTGCCTACAGTCCTATATTTACTTTTTTTAATTATTTTATTTTTAATTCCATAAGAAAATGTAACAGATTGCCTGTCACTTTTCAGAGATCTCATTCCTAGTTATGCATTCCTGTCTTTTTTTATCATTCTACACAGAATGGTACCTTTGCTCAAAAATTAGTAAATCTAAAAATACTCAAATGAAAAAGTAAAAGATTCAAATGAAAGGATGCTGCTTTTTGTATAAAAATTTTGCAGTCTTCTCCAAATGGGATTATTTGTATATGGAATCATAAAATCATAGAACGCCTGGAAAAGGCCTCTCATACCATGGAGTTCAATGAGTATGATCATCAATACATAAAAACTACCAGCTGATCAAAAGTATCCTGACAAATAAATCCACCAGAGCGTGTCCTCAAACAATCTGGGCTATTTTGTGCATTTATTTCGAGATCTCTGCTGAGGTACAAAATAGACACCAATGCTTAAGGGACTGTTAAATCGTGCAGAGCAGAAATCTGTCTCTGACTCAGATCCTTAAATTGTTCAGCTCACATGGATGTTTTATTTTCCATTGGGTTCTGTTACCATTGGAAACGCTGCTGCTCTCCTGGACAGAAATTGAAAATACAGTTATGATTATTTGCCACGGATCTCAGACACCTTCTAGCTAGCACAGAAGGAATTCTGACATTCCTAACATGGATGATTTGTTTGCTGCTCACTCCAGGACATGGGAATTCCCTGCATAACCTCCCTGGATCATCTCTTTCCACAACTTGAGACAATGTAACTCTATTTATAAGGAATAAAAAGGCATTTGTATAACAAAAGCTACTCCAATTCACTCTTGGGTGGAAAAGGAAGAACATTTATTTCAATACTTCATTGGTTTCTCCACAATTCTCAGATTTGACCTAAAGTTTCCAACTATTCCAACAGGTTCTTCAGGCTCCAGGGTGGAAACCAAAGGTTTTACCTGACAGTGGCTGTGTGACCCATGGGTGATGCTAAAAGAAACACAAGTGAATTCCTCTGGAGATTCCCCCTCACACAGGAGGCTTTGGAGTTGTATTTCCATAACCAAGGAAGACACCCCTGCCTTCTCCTCTTGGATTATGCATAACCTTGTAAATGTGCATTTAAACTCATCACTTAGCTGGAAGGGACAACGTAATTTTAGTTTTGCAAAGATCCCTCACTGCTGTCTTCAATCTCTTTTTCTGCCATCTCAATATCCACTGGTTTTTTTACTTCTCTTCCTTCACTATTCTTTTTTTTTTTTTTAATATTACACTTTCCTGGAAGTTTACACAACAGAAAAATTATTACTTCAAGTTTTATGCTCCAGTATTTATTGCTGCAGGACACTGATTGCTGTGTTGGAAGTCCAAAGTCACGACTGTCTCCCCTAAGGGTCAAAAGCTGCTCTTTTTCCCTTGAGAAACTGCATTGGTTGCAAAAGTCCTGTAAGGTGATCATGCTATGGAAACTGTTCTGATTCAAAATTTTACTGTTATTAAACTTTCTCTATAAATGTCTTCTTGAGGGGAGGCAAAATCATGGAAATAGAATGGTTTAAAGACCATCCTGTTCCACCCCCTGCCATGGGCAGGGACAACTTCCACCATTCCAGGGTGCTCCAAGCCCTGTCCAACCTGGCCTCGGACACTTCCAGGGATCCAAGGGCAGCCACAAATTCTCTGGGAAACCTCTGCCAGGGCCTCACCACCCTCATAGCCAAGAATTCCTTCCCAATATCCCATCTAACCCTGCCTTTTGGCAGTTTGAAGCAATTCCCTGTCCCTCCACCCCTTGTCCCAAATCCCTCTTCAGATCTCCTGGAGCTCCTTTAGACTCTGGAAGCTCATTCTTTTTAATCTTGATTTATTATCTTCAGTTTTGTAAAGAACATTTTCTCACCTTGTTAGTCTTTAAAATGTAAGAGGAAAACTGTATTTCCAGTCCACCAGAATTTGTTCAATTTCTGGCCTTCTTTGCTCAGCTCCAGCTTCTTGTGAAAGAAATCTGACACATGAAATTGAACTTTATATCCCCAAATGATCCTTAGCACTGTTCAGGATTTCCAGTAGAAATGTGAAATGCTGAATCTACTGCTCTGTTAAATGAGTGGAAAAATTCCCTTCTTTGCTGATTGTGGACTCTCAGCTTCCCTCAGCTTATTTATTGAGGGGAAACATTTTGAATCCTATTGAAATCTCTACTGAAATTTTATTCTGCAAAATTCAGTGTATTGGATGATTACATACAGCAGCAACCCAGTTTGTTTGTGCTATTTTTAAAGGAGTATCCAAAATAGAAGACAGCACTCAAAAAAGGCAAGTAGGGCAGAATAATGACCTTATTGGAGGTGTTTGACATTTTTAATAGGATCACATTGCTTACTCTCTGAAATTCCTCAGCTCCTGCAACCATGAATTCCAAACCTGCAAAATCCAATTTTCTAAGACAATTTTGAGCGCTTTATGTATTTCCTATACACCTCACACAGTTTATTTGCACTTCAGCCATCATTTCACCACTCTGCATAGCTTTAACACCTCAATCCCTTTTTTTTCTGCTTGCTTCGAGTTTCCTAAAATTTATCTGCAAATTCTCACCAGCACAGTCACTGAAATTGTATTTTAGATCATCCAATGATAATCTCTTCTACCATTAAACTGTGGTTGCAGTGGATTAAGAACAATTCAAAGCCACAGTTTATAGGACACCTGGCATGTCCTCTGGAAATGGGATGTTTGGGTTCACTTCCCTGCTACAGTGCATGTTTATTTATTAAGTGAAAAGGTCATGGAATAATTTAAATTGGAAAAAACCTCTGAGATCATCAAGTTGAACAATTAAAGGTCAAAAGCATTACCTTAAAAAAAAAAAGTGTTTTCTTCATTGCTTGATGATCAAGGGAATCCCTTAGAAAGCAGAGGAAGATCATTTAAAATCCTATTAGGCAGCATCAAACTGATTCCTCACATCTGCTGAGAGCATCCTTGTCCCAAAACTCTTGGGTAAAGTTCTGCTTCTTCCTGCTTTATGTTTTCCTAGAGGTGTCCCAAATAGATATGGTTTGGTTTAAACCAAAGACTTGTTTTACCCAGTTTCCCCCACTCAACAGGAAAATTCTGGATTATGTCATAGGCTCATAGGAAGTTTTGGGCTGGAAGGGACCTTGAAGCTGATCTGGTTCCACTCCCTGCCATGGGCAGGGTCACCTCCCACTGGATGAGATTGCTCCAAGTCCCATCCATCATTTCTTCATATTTGTTAATGAGGCAGAAGAGCTGATGGGTTGCACAGATCTGTTTCCAACCTCCTTGTTTGTACCCCCAGCAATCCCAGAAGGGAAAGCACTCCCTGCCCAGGAGCAGGACAGGGTCACCCCCCACATGTCACTGCAGGGCCAAGATCCTCCAACAGCGACTACAACGGGACCTTGGAAAGAATTGCACTTGAACACCCCTAAATTCAGCTGTCTTAACCCTGAGCTGAGTCCAGTCCCTAAAGGTGCAGTTTTATCTCAGCAGCTGGTCAGATTTTTGGCAATTCTTCTCCCACCTATTTCCCACCTACTCCTGTAGGGATCAAGTTGATATTATGCTGTTACTGTTCATTTTTACACTAATCACTTCACAAAGAGGTTTGTAAAGTGTCCAATTTCCATTTATTCTTGAGAGCTCCATACTTAACTCCCTTTTGTCTTCCTAGAGACATTCACCATAGTTTACAGGTAAAAATAAGAGGGATACTGATACAAATTCTTATTATTATCCAATCATTTTTCAAAGAGGAAAGTATGATTTGCTGGCACTCCTCAGATAATAACTCAGCACACAAATCTTACTTTGCTCATAGAACAGGCCCTACACAAACACATTTATCGTGTTGTCAGCTGTTTGCTGGTTGCTGCCTAATCCTCTCCAGCACCTCTGTTTTCCTAAAGAATATTAAAATATTCAATCAAATCTTAAAAATGAGAAGATAGAAACAGCATTATTAAAAATAAAAAGAAAAAAAAAAAAGAGGGAGATTTGGCAGTATCACCTTGAGGGCACCCAAGGACTGGGACAGTTCCAGGGACCCAGGGGCAGCCACAGCTTCTCTAGGCATATCTAAATCTATATACACACACAGATACATATTCACACACAACATAAAGAAATAAAAGTCCATCTCTCTAACAAGTTGACAAATGGCAGAAAATTGCTATTATTTCTTGATGATAGGTTCTAGAGTTCATTTGATAAGATCATGAGGAACATGATTACTTCACATTTTTTACATTCTTGGATATGATGCAATGTATCCACACATTAATTGGACATTTGGTCACAATTAGCATGTAATAAATTCCTTGATTAGTTGTTCTCATTTAGAGCACTTTAATTGGTTTGTTTCCATTGATAAAATGTAATGTGGTTTAAACTGTGTAATTTAGAGGTTGTAGTTAGTTATCATTGATTGGCTCATCAATAGCATTGTCACAAGTGTGGGAGGGCTGCCTTAATTGTGGCTGAAACTCCCATTTCTCAGGAAACAAGTGATGTAACAATTTTCCCTCTGGCTGTGTTACCACTTCATTTGCTGCTTTTATTAAGTGCTGTGGATTCAAAGATGAGTTTGCATTCTGTCCCCTTTTTTTGTGAAGCACTTGAAATGTCTCACAGCTCAACTCCTGTCATTAATTTCTTGTACTCTTGTAACTCCAGTGCTCAGAGGAAATATTTACCACACCTTCACCGCCGTGAAATGAAAAGTTCACTCAGCACAGACTGGAAAACTGGCAGCCCTCTAATCACAAATTCTGTTTTGTTTTGAAAGGTTATGTAGAGTTTTCAGGATTCTTCATTAGATTATGACTCTAAAAATGACACTTAGGCATATTTTAAAAATACATCTCTTTAATACCTATCTCTCTACTTCTGTTCTGAGTTCTTTTTGCAATTCCCAATTGAAAATTGTTTTCCTGGGTGAATTTACCCTCTTCCATTTATTAAGTTTGTTTTTCTCTCTGATTTCAATGGAACTGAAATCTTGCTTAACATTAACTTCAATTATTTGAGATGTCATTTCGAGATATTCTTGTACAACCATTTCAAAGTCTTATTCAGCTAATTGCGAGAGAAATCATAAAATCATAGTATCATGGAATGGTTTTGGGTTGGATAGGACCTCAAAGCTCATCTTGTTCCAGCTTAACACCTTCCACCATCCCAGGCTGCTCCAAGCCCCATCCAACCTGATCTTGGACACTTCCAGGGATCCAGGGGCAGCCACAGCTTCTCTGGGAAACCTCTGCCAGGGCCTCACCATCCTCATAGCCAAGAATTCCTTCCCAATATCCCATCCATCCCTGCCCTCTGGCAGTGGGAAGCCATTCCCTGTGTCCTGTTCCTCCATCCCTTGTTCCAAGTCCCTCTCCAGCTCTCCTGGAGCCCCTTTGGCCATTGGAAGGCCACAATATGGTCATCCCTGAGCCTTCTCTCTCACATTTCTTAATAAACAAATACAGTGACAATACAATGAGCTTTTGAGGTTGTACCAAATTCCCAGCAAAAAATCCCTA
This sequence comes from Taeniopygia guttata, assembly GCF_048771995.1. NCBI lineage: Eukaryota > Metazoa > Chordata > Aves > Passeriformes > Estrildidae > Taeniopygia > Taeniopygia guttata. Next base: position 2,829,167 of record NC_133027.1, on the reverse strand, counting down.
CAACAGCTGTAAAATGTCTGATCCAGAACTACCAAATTAATTTTGCAGGCCTGAGGCATAACAGAGAAACAAACTTTGCTGAGTTATTTCCATTTTTCCCTTGACTCCCGTGTCAGACAGTCCAGAAGTGATCCCCAAGTTCTGACTTACAACCAAAGAATATCTTAAATGTCCCTTAAACCACCACAGTAAATTTTCAGGCACTGAGTTTAATGCTTTGACCTCACAGTCGTAACATAGGCCAAGACAGCCTAGAAATTGCAAAATAAATATTCCGTAATGTTGGAAATGTTTCCAGTGGAGACAACAAGGTTGTATCATTTCATCTGGCTATCAAGGAGGTTTTGGGAGTCACACAGCAAGGCAAGGGCTGAAGTGGACTTGGTTCATTCCAGGTCATCAGGAGACTCCCATCCAGGTTCTCATCTCAGTATTCCATACACATCTGAGAACGTTCATGCTGGATCTGGCCAAAACCACATCTGGGTTTCTTTCTTTGATGGTGCTTTAGATGTTTCCCAGCGCAGCAGCATGAAGACATGGTGGAAATCCCCCACAGATCTCTCATTCACAGCTGCACTAAAGGCATCTCCTGGAAGTTGTAGCTACTGTTTAGCAGCTTTTAGTTGATATTTCTTCTCTGAATTTCTCTCACTCCTGGAATTCCCAGCAGCCATTGCCAATGAGCTCCACAGGCTGCGTGAGCCACTGAACCAAGAGATTCCAATAACGAAAACAGCATTTTCTTGGAGTAAGAAGAGACCTCCAAAACAGCAGCTGTCCTAAGTGCCTTTTAAAGAATAACCAAGGAGTTTGGTTTCAATTTAGGGGTGTTTCAGATGGAATTAGCTGTAATTACCCTGTTCCTCTGTGGCTGATGCATTTCTATTAAAGTCATGTCCAAGTGCTCAGCCTTTCAAATTAGCAAGATAAAAACACTCCAGTAAGAACTTTCTTCACAGAATGTGTCATCCAGCAAACTCATGATTTGTTGTGGTACAAAACCTTTCTAAATGCTTGATTTGGATGTCTTGTGCTTCTCACTAAACACTTGGCCACTCAGAAAGAACATGGCCAATTCACATTCCTGTAAATAAAATTTTTATGTCTCATCATGCACAGTTTGTACTCTCTTCTTGCTGCTCTCAGTTGTCCCAGTGAACCCAAATGGATCTTGACCCTCTGCAAACTCCACGCCAATTGTTTAAAGAATAAGTGGAAACAATTTTTATTTCTTTCCACCCACAAAACAGAGACAGTTACAGCAATGTGCCTGTGACTAATAAAACTCCCATCTTAGGAAAACATTTAAAGGTTAGGTTGCTCAGAGAATGCAAAATGAAAGATTTTCAAACTAAAGGAACAATGTGTAAAATTGTAAACAACAAAAACACAAAGAGACTTCCTCTACTGAATAGATAATACAGATGGATCATCAGGTACTGTGCTTTGAATTATGCAAAGAACTCATAAGAAACTGGTCTATTTTCAACTTCAAAATACAAACATGTTGAGTGTAGTACAAGCTGTGTGAGGAACGATTAAGTAGACACCAATTTCCTTTTGAGATGTCTTTAAAAAGTTCACAAAGAATGACACCTAACCTGACCCAGGTGACACTTTATCTGTGTGCCCCAGTGGGCAAGAGGTTGGTGGCACCTGGGCTGTGCCAGCTCTGGGGTGGCAGCAGGGCCAGGGCAGTGCTGTCCCCTGTGCTGGCACTGCTGGGACACCTCCAGTGCTGGGGACAGCTCTGGGACAAGAGGGACATTGAGGAGCTGGAGAGCATCCAGGGAACGGAACGGAGCTGGAGAAGGGGCTGGAGCACCAGGAGGGGCTGAGGGAGCTGGAAAGGGGCTCAGCCTGGAGAAGAGGAGGCTCAGGGGGGACCTTGTGGCTCTGCACAACTCCTGACAGGAGGGGACAGCCAGGGCGGTCAGACTCTGCTCCCAGGGAATAGGATTAGAGGGAATCTCAAACTGTGGCAGGGGAGGGTCAGGTTGGACACCAGAAGAATTTCTTCATGGAAAGAGTGGTCAGGAATTAGGAAGGGCTGCCCAGAGAGGTGGTGGAGTCCCTGTCTCTGGAGGTTTTCATGTCTGAACTTGGCACTCAATGCTTTGGGCCGGTGACGAGGCGGGATCAGTCACAGGCTGCCCTCAATGGTCACAGAGCTCTTTTCCAACCTCAGTCTATGAAACAGTTTGTTCAGCAACACCAGCTCTGCCTTAGCTCCCAACTCACCAAACGTTTCAGCAGAATGTGTTTATTTATTTATTTCTGCGTTTCTCGTAACTGAAACGATGGCACTCCAGAACTGCACAGAATTACATCACTCAGCTCCTGTGGGTGACAACCCTTCCCCCTCCGGTGCCACTTGATTCTTGACTGAGCTAAAGCACTGAAAAATTAGACTTCATTTCAGTATGCTAATAGCAATCTATCCAAAACAATGTAATCAAGGCCTCATGTGCTCCTATAATTTCATTCTTGACATAAGTCTGACAGCTATTTATTGTTGGAGTGAACTGTGGGGAGGGGAAGAGAAAAATTCCTGTAATTTCCCCTCCCCCCAAACAACACAACAGCTTTGCAGTTTGAAGCAGGATCTTTGTGCACCACACAAAATGGGAATAATCAGGGGGTTTACATATGTCTTGTCTTAAGCAATCAGGCCCAGAGTTAACGGAGAGGCACATTCAGATGTGCCAATTCCCAAACTGGCCACCTCTGATGAGCCAGCTGTGAGCTTCAATTGTCACATTATAATTTAGGCGAGGAGGAGGAGGAGGGGGGAAGAGAAAGGCATCCAGTTCCACACTGGATGAACATAATTATTCACAGCAGGATGCTGCAGAATTAATTTAGCCAATCAGAATTATAGTGGGGGCTGGGCATTGGCAGCAGAGATCGGGAAAAAGGAGAAGGAAAGGAGAAAGAAAACCAGGAGAGGGATCAAAACAATGTGACTAACACCTTGCTAATGTTTTGATTGTGCATCCCTCTGTGTACTTGGGATACAATGAAATGGAAACAAAACTGTGACATAGATAGGCCTGGCTCTACAGGGCTGGTTAGAAATGAGAGATGCTGAGAATTTGGTTCATTGAGGGAAAAAAAAGCATCAGTCTGAGGGGGGTTTTGTCAAATATCACATGAAATGCCACCTGGCTGGATCATACTGATAATGTATTGTCAGATAAAGGTTAGGCTGGACAGGACTTGGAACACCCTGGGATAGCAGAAGGTGTGCCCTGCCCATGGCAGCAGGTGGAACAAGATGCGCTTTAAGGTCCTTTCCAACTCAAATCATTCTGTGATTCCACGATGAACATAAATCTGGGAACAACACTTGCAATTTCACATCCTTCTGGGGCAGAACTTGAGAAACTCTGCCAAAACGCCACTCAAGTAACAGAGCAGGCAGGAAAACAACCCCCAGCCCAGACTGCACTCAAACAACGTGATTCTCCCAATTTCAGCTCAAAATCCACCACGAATTTTGTGATGACAACTTTGGGTCGTGTGAGTGAAAGGAGCTGCCCCGAGGGAGTGGAGAACAGGAGTTCTTCCATCAGAGGTCTGGGCTCAGAGAAAAGTGTTTTGTTTAATGATTCCATTAAATTCATCCCAGACCAATGCTGAGCAATATTGGTCATCACTTCAGCATAAAACCCCTGCTGAGAGGAACGGGGACTTTAACTCTTCTCATATGTTTTTCTGTGAGTTTTGAGTGCTGTGTTTCATCAGTTTACAATTTACCAACAGCTTATGTTTTTCCTTTTTTCTGAAGTTAAATTACATTCTATATTTTGGCAGCAAAGAAAATAGTAGGATATATTAAAGGAATCAAGCAGAAATGTGTATCTTTAAGCTCTCAGCGTCCAGAGAAATATTTCAACCCAGGTCACCATGTGAGTAAATACAGATAGAAAGAATTCTACCCATTTCTATTCCCCATACAGAGAACCAGGACCAGGGAAGTCACACACTGACCCTTTGATTCTCTATTACCTGAAGAAGGATCATATGACCTACACCTGTTTGTCCCTATTCCTGCCAACACCTCTTTGCAGCTGCAAAAACAGAGGGAAGATTGAAAGGATATGGAATATTTTAGATAGCCAAACATGGAGTGTTAAATCCTCCATAAAAATAAATCTCTCTGTTTTCAAATTTCTTATGCTTAGATGACCTTAAGCTTGAATTCTACCTTAAGAGATGCTCAAAGAAGGGGTTTGTAGACAATGGATCTCCAAAATACTCAGTTTAGTTCCACTTAAATGAAAAATAAAATTATTATACTGCTAGGCAGACTGCAAGGCTTGGTTTGGGTTTTTTTTTCCTGCAATTGTACAAGCTTGACAGATGGAACAGAAGCAGAATCCTGGAGTTCCTGTAAAAGTTAACTCAAGCTTCTGCTCTCTGATTCTGGTAATGGAGAGGAAAATGCCAGGAAGGTTGGTCAGGTTTTATTTCTGGTGATAATGTTTGATGAACACCACTGTCAACGAGAGCTGTGATTTAATCTGGAAGTATATAAGGTCTTGTGGTAAAAATGGTGTAACTGCAAATCCTGATTAACAATCACTGCAACAGTAAAATTGGTTCCCATAGCAACAAGAGTGGACTGATACAACAAATGGCAAAGCCACGTCGGATAAATTACCCCATGAAATGGCCCTTTTTGGAAGTCATTTGCCTTTCTGCTGCCTTCATCTTTAAGGACTTGCAAATACTACTTTCAATCTCCTGATCCTTGCTGCTCATCCTCTAAATTCCATCATCATTTGTTCTTCTAATAGCCAATGTAAAAGAATAAAATAAAAGTAATAAGAAGACAATATGGTATTTAACATCTGAAAGCTCATGGCAGAGCCTGACAGTTTTGAAAAAATACACATTCCTATATATATTATAAATTGTCCTCTTTTCATCTGCTCTATGTTTATTTTATGGTATTTCCATAACTTCAGCTTCCAAAAGCAAATAGCAATTTTAGATATTTTGCATTTCTAAAACAAACTACTGCAGCCATCTGCTTTGCAGGCATTGCTTAGGGAGCAAACATGGAACCAAGGAACAGAATAGAATTTAGAAATGGAATTAGAGATTAGATATTGATCACTTAAAACATGTAGAAAACATCTTTCAGTAAGAATGGCCCTTTGAGTAAAAAATGTGTAGTTCCAGCTGTGTAGCTCATGTAGCCACATCCAACCTGGCCTTGGACACTTCCAGAGATCCAGGGGCAGCTTCGATGGGAACCCTGTGGGAGTGCTTCACCAACCTCACAGGGAAAATTCCTTCCCAATATCCCATCTATCCCTGCCCTCTGGCAGTGGGAAGCCATTCCTGTGTCCTGTCCCTGCAGGCCCTCTTCCAAAGTCCCTGTCCCTTGTTGCTCTCTGTCCAGCTGGAGGACGTAGGAAAATGAAACCAAACTCTTCTTGCAGGTGTAAACTAAATAGACAAGAGGCAACAAAGAGAAGCTGAAACAGTGGAGATTCCAACTCAGAACAAGACAGAATAATAAATTTACCACAAACCTGGTCAAGGAAGGGTTTGGAAAGACAGAGACACCCCCCCCCGGTTCTCTAACAGTCAATGCCCTGAGCGATCAGAAATCCCTTCCATTCCAATGTGTTCCTGTTTCCCCTAGGCCAGAGACAGCATTCAACCTTCAAATTTTAGTGATCCCTCACTCCAACACAATAATTCTTTGAAAAGAGCTGGAGAAAGGAGTCACCCCATGAAACATCAGGAAGCCTCGTGAGCTTCACACAGCCAGAAACCAAAACACCAAACCACCAAGCAAAGAGCTGCTTTGCTGTCATGACCAGAGATGGGATCCAGGGAACTTGGCTGTGCCAGGGAGGTTTAGGTTGGATATCAGGGAAAGGTTCTTTCCCCTAGAGGGTGTTTGAGCACTGGAACAGCTCACCAGGGAATGGGCACGGCCCTAAGGCTGCCAGAGCTCCAGAAGCATTTGGACAACGATCTCAGGGATGCACAGGATGGAATTGTTGGGGTGTCTGTGCAGGTTCAGGAATTGGACTGAATGATCCTGGTGGGTCCTTTCCAGCCCAGGATATTCCATTATTCACTTTGTACTTGTTTAAAAAAAAAAGCTTCTAAATGTCCTTTTATACCAGTGGCTTATAAAATCCTTTTATTCCTGATTTCTAGGAGGAGAGCCATGGACACCTCATCTGCCCTCAGTGACATGAAAGGGTTGCTAGAAATCCCTGCTTCCATTTGGATTTCTGTACCTTTCAAGCCATACAAACACTTTCTGTCCCCTCAATCCATCCCAAGTTCCTGGAGCACCACCTTCCAGTCCCGGCCTGACAGGAGCTCTCCATGGTGGAGAGTTCACAAGAGAGAATTGAAATAACAAAAGAGTGGAATCACCAGGTCTCAGTTCTTCCAACAGGGAGGTGAAGAGCAGAGCTGCTTCCCCATACTGGGAAGTGCCCCCCAGAAGGGATTCCTGCCTTAGTTTAAATCACAGAATCACAAAATATTTGGGTTGGGAAGGACCTTAAAGGCCATCTAGTTCCAATCCCCCTGCCAAGGACAGGAGCACATGATGCAAATTATTTCCCTGAAAATTAGGAGGGAAAACAGAAAATTTTTTCTATAACATACTAAAATGTAATGTTTTAGCATTTACATACTAATAAAAAATACAGGTGATAAAGCTGTAGTTCTGAAGTTATCCAACTCTGTATAACCTTGTATTTATCCCTTCAAAGCAGCAGCTACTTGGAGGTGGAATGGAAGTAGAAAATCAGTTTATTATCAACTTCCCACATATCCTGAATGCTGAGAATCCACGAAGTCTTAAGACCTATAAAAGGATCTCACGCAGAACCATGCAGGTATGACAAGAATCAAAGAATTCATCAGGAAAGAATGCCAGGAAGGAGCAAAAATAGCAGTTTTAAAAAGCTTTAACGATGAGCTGGCACCAAATAAATAAGCCTGAATGGCAATCAAACAATTTTCTGCCTCTTAAGTCTTCAAAATTTACTTTGTCCAGCTATTATTAGAGCTGAATAGGTATGAAGAAAAGAAAGACAAAAGCTTGGGAAGGAGATGTTTGTTGTATCATGCTCTAAAAAGCAGCATCATGAACTGAGCTGGAAATGCTCTTTATGTGTCTGGGCAGGAGAACTATTCATATAGAACAAAAAAAAAAAAATACAGTAGATATAGATATATATGTGTGTGTGTGTGTGTACACATTCAGGTCACTTTATTCAGTAGGGCTATTTAAAGAAGTAGAATATTTTACCAAGAATTTGACCAACAAAGTTTATATAGACTGAATGCAGCAGCAAAATATCTTCTATTCATTCCTCCCAATGCCATAACTGGAGTGAGCAGTGTGAACTTGGGAACTAATTCAGATAAATATGAGCATGGAAGTGGCCAAAATAATTCCTCCATCATTAGCTTGAATCCATTTCCGAGTTGTTGATTCAGTTTTGCAAGAATGACATCTGCACATTTCCATCTGTTCTTCCTACCTGGGAGAGAAACTTTAAGTCTGTTTCCTGAAAGACCCCCTCAGCATGACTTTACAGGTGCTCGTTGTACAAAATTAATAAAATTAATAAATCATGCATTCAGCTACTTACCTATTGCAATTAACTCAATTTCAGTCCTCAAAATCGTATATTTTTAAGCCCCCAGCTGGTTTAAAATGTCAATCACCATATTGAAATGTATCTAAGATATACTGGTCCAATTCTAATTAGACTTAAGATGAAATCTGTGGAATGACTTTGTTGAAGTGAGATTCAATGTTAAAACATTTTCCAGAAAAATAAACATTTATATGCACAACACAGCACTTTGGAAAAAACTTCAAATACTATGAAAGGAGACAACCCCTTTTTCTAAAAGTTTTACATAAATAACATAAAAACAATCTTGTAAGTGGAGCAGAGTGAATATTTACCACCCATATGAAACAAGGTTTTTCACATGTTTAAAATGTAATCATTTTGCTCTCAGTAGTTACTTAAGCAAAGTAAACAGAACGTGCCTGTGAAACAGAAAATTAATATACATCATCTTTCTCCACGAAATACAGTATTTCTTCATAATTCCACTGGCTCAAATTTAGAGGCTGATGTGCTCAAAAACCCAGAGATTTACCATAAAAGCTTCCTCCATAGAAATATGTATTTTTAAGAAGCTGGACTGCAAACATCAGGGGTTATTTTAGCAGAAGTTAATCTTCATTCTATTAACATTAACTCTTGGAATCTGAGACAGCATCTGGCTGGGACATTTAACTTTAGCACTGAGGCTGCTAGAAATCCACAACTGATAAAACCAAGAGTCAAATCAGATCCTTGGTCCTGACATTTACACTCAGAGCTTCTTTTTAAATCATAACTTGAAGACAGGATTATTTATGATGTCATGTCAAAGAGACACAGACCTTTCCATGAGCTAAAGCCACATTATTTGATGTCACACTGGGCTTGCCACCTTCTAAACATTCCCATTATCTGGAAATTCACTCTTTATGGCAGCAGTTACTCAGGTTCAGATGTTTCACCCCCCAGTATCTCAATGTCACTCCTGATGGGGCACATTTACAGTTTTTATTACAGGAGAAAACGAGTACTTTGTTATTTCAAAATATTGTGGCCTTTCCCTTTACCCCTCTAATTAGGGGGGATAGATTTCATTTTTATTGATTCTTTTTAATTGTGTTGCAAACCCTTTACTCCTTTTCTCTATTTGGTATTAACTCCTTATTGATCCAATGCTTCCTTTCTCCCTCCTGCAGGAATTCCAACTACAAAGGAGCCCCTCCTGACAAGAGGAACACTGAGGAGCTGGAGCATGTCCAGGGAAGGGAACAGAGCTGGGGAAGGAGCTGGAGCACCAGGAGGGGCTGAGGGAGCTGGGAAAGGGGCTCAGCCTGGAGAAAAGGAGGCTCAGGGAGGACCTTTTCACTCTCCACAACTCCCTGACAGGACAAATGACAGGACAAGAGGAAATGATCTCAAGGGAGGTTTAGGTTGGATATTAGGAACAATTTCTTCATTGAAAATGTGGTCAGGCACTGGCCAGGGAGGTGCTGGAGTCCCCATCCCTGGAAGGATTTAAAAGATGGGTGGTTGTTTTATATGGGGACATGGGGCAGTGCTGAGTTAACAGTTGGGTTTGATGATCTTAGAGGTCCATTCCAACCTAAAAAAATCCTACCCTAAATCATCCTTTACTGCCACATGCCTTCAGCTGTAGGGAACACACTGCCCATGGAGATCGCAATATCACAAAAGGGGACACCTGATCAAAACTCTCCCACCATGTGGCAGAAGTCTTACCTACAAAAAATAAAAATATTTTTCCACCACTCTGTCATTCCCTAGACCAGTACAGCCACACCAGGACACAGCAGTCTGCTCTGCACAGACAACATGGCTTTTATATTCTGTTTATAATAATGATATGATCGTGATGAGACCTGAGACTCCACGAGCTGAGAGAAGAAACCTCAGGCAGGGCTTCTGCTTATCCAGAATAAATTCTCATCTTTTAATAGAGGATCTTTGGATGGCTCTTTTGTTATTGCAGAAGGAATCTGACAGTGTTGATAACAACACAACCCTGGATCTTGCAGTGCCTTTGAAAGCTCAGACAGAACCTGTCGGTTCAAAAAGTAACAGAGAAAATCTTCTCCTGACTTTAAATCCTGGAAAGAAATCAACGCCTCCACAAAAATAGAGGAAAATGCCTTGAAAAGCCTTTGAAGGAATAAAAAACCAACAATAACGATAAAAAAACCCAAGAAACAAAATCCTCACTGCTTTTTAGGTGACATACACAAAATCCAGCAGTGCAGAAGCCAAAATGTTAAAATTAGTGCTGGTGCCTGAGGGAGTATGCATTAGCACAAGAAAAGTTTGCATAGAGCAGCTTTGATGAAGTGAGCAGGCCCTGCTCTGAGCAGGAGATGGAGTTATAAAGGGTGTCAAACCCACTGTGCAGACTCTTCTGATGGTGCCTTTCACAGAACCGAGGAAAAAAAATTATTTCCAAACATTTTATAGCCTCCTCGTGGTGGAGGAAATGCCACAGGAGAAAGAACAAGAGTAGGTCTTCCTAGGTGACAGAACAAATACTTCCAGGTGTTTAAGGCAGTTAACAGTCACTGATGAATGGTCCTAAATGCATAATGGAAATAAAAAAAAGCAAACAAAAATACTAAGGGATGACTGAGATATCCCAGCCCTGTTTGCAGCCTCCCACAGCAATAATCTACAACACCTCTGCCTTACTTCCCAAGCCAAACAGACAGATATAAACAGAGTAATTAAGACACAGCTACATCATTTCAAGCACTTCCAGTAGAAAAGGATCTAAATTCAGGGAAAGAATTCCAAGTGTGCAGAGCTGTGCTGAATTTGTCACTTAATTGAAAGCCTCTAAAAAGTTTTGAGGTAAATTAGAGCCACACAGTTGTATTTTAATACAGAAGCACAAGAACTAAGGTCTCACCACTGCTCATATTAAAAACACTGAGTGCAACGTTCACCATGTGCTCTAAGAGTCAGACATGCCTGATACTCAAATTATTCAAATCACGGAATGATTAAATATGATGAGATAAATCTCATGCCATTCACCTCTGCCATGGGCAGGGACACTTTCCACCATCCCAGGCTGCTCCAAGCCCTGTCCAGCCTGGCCTTGGACACTTCCAGAGATCCAGGGGCAGCCACAGCTTCTCTGGGAAACCTCTGCCAGGGCCTCCCCACCCAGAGAACAATTCATTCCCAATATCCCATCCATCCCTGCCCTCTGGCAGTGTGCAGCCATTCCCTGTGTCCTGTCCCTCCATCCCTTGTCCCAAATCCCTCTCCAGCTCTCCTGGAGCCCCTTTAGGCCCTAGAAGGCTCTGAGCTCTCCCTGGATCTTCCTCTTCTCCAGGACTCAATGTTTTGAAAGGGCTTTTCCAAACTAAATGATTCCATGATTTTCTGGTATGAATGAAAATTCTGTTGGCTGCTCTGGGTCACCAGCAGCATGTCAAGAAGCCCTTTGTCACAGCATTGCTCTATTCAAATAATTCATTCAAGGCACGTTAAAATCCCAAAATCAGGTGCTCAGAAGTTTGGAAATGCCAGAATTATTCCTGTCCACATCCACCCCAGCAATCCTGCTGGGTGTCCCCATCCTGATAGTGACTCAATTGTTATTCCAATTTTCTGGCAGGATCTCAGCCCTGTTTTGTGACCAAGAACTTGTTCTGTGCTTCATTTTAACCCAGCACCTGCCTGTATCTCATAGTCTGTGCAAACTCTTTGCAGCTACAACTGATGGCAGCCACGGAATTGCTCAGTCAATACTGCAGGTCCCAGTCTACCTCCCAACCCTCCAGGTTTTACACCTCACAAGAGCCACCTTTATCCACCCAGCACTATTAAACTTTCATAATTTAATATACAAAAGCAGAAAGTTATTCCAGCTGCTTCATTAAAACCTCTGTATTTGTGATAAATCAATAAATAACTGTATTCTATTTATTATTCAAGCTGTTTTATGAACATGTTCCCACGGACTGCCAAGATCAAAGGAAGTTGCCAAAGCTTTTCAGAGCACAGGATGCAAAGTTAGGCTCCACGATTTAATTGGATCATGTGGAAAATCTGTGCACAGAAGCTGAAATTCAAGTGATGATCACATTTTATCTTACCAGGACCTGGAAGAACACCCAGCAGCACAAGGACTGAGGACAACAGAGAAAATATCCGTGCCCTTCTTCCTGCACAAGCCTGGAAGCCTTGCCAGTTACAACTTCAAGAAATCAAACTGGTTATTTCTTACTTGCTTTGTATATGGTGATCAATTACATGGGAAAAAAAATGCCACTCAATTTGACAAAATTTAAGGATTCTGTGAAATGTGGGATTCAGGGCACTCAGCACACAGAGACTTACTCTGAAAAAGGGAGAAGGCTTTTTAAATGTTAATTAGAGAAAAAAAAAGATATTTGGACTGAAAACTGCCAGACAAGACTCCTTAGGGAAGGCCTAGGACAGTACTGAGCAACAGGAGTTAGGCAGCTTCCAATCCCAGATCCAAAAAATTCATCTATTGAGAGGTGTGCCATGACTCCTGCCAACCACCCCACAACTTCCTTAATGCTGTCTACAAGGCTGGAGCGAATTAATGACAACTGTCATTGTGTCCCCAGAAAATTACAGACATTATTACTGCAAATCTCACAAATAAATGCCAAAAAAAATCATAAAAGTTACCATCATGGGCTCGAGTCTCATTTTCAGTGTGCGATCACATTTGAAAACCACCCATTTAACAGCAAATGCATAAATACACAAAGTAATCATTTTTATCAGGTAGCTTGCAAGCTATGAGTCTGCATCTTAGACCTGGCTTTCAAATTAACTTGTCACTTTTTTAAATTACAAAGAGTAGCTTCTGCCATAATTTAGTACACCATGAATGTTGTATCTAAATAAATATTCACTTCCTGTCTAAATATGAAAATAATGTTTTTCCTATCACATAAAACTAATTATTGGAGTTTTGCATGACCATTTTTTCAAAATTGCATTATGAATAATTCATGATGCTGAGTTTAATACAGTTATTTTAATGATAATATCTCATTGAAAAAAAGTTTTTGAAGAAGAATTAAACACATCTTTAAACAAAAGAAACAAAGGGTACTGAGTTAAAATCATTCTTTTGGTAGTTTTATGGAGATTAAAGTCACAAGCAAATAGAAACTAGGTCTCTTCAAAACCAGGCAATTCTTTGGCTCCAGGGTGACACTTCAAATTAAAATTTAACAGCTGAGCTAGGAGACAGTATTTAAGAAGAAAATATTTCCTTGGAAATATTATATTGGATTGGGCAGATGGGCAGATAGAGAGGATTTGAACTTCCCTCTTCAGATTTTTGACAATTTTTTCAGCAAGAATGAGGGTAAAATGTGAATTTTGGGAGACTCATGCTGAAGGAACGAGCAAAGAAAGGACAATGCCCTGAATGAAAGTTCATTGTCACTGCTGTGTGTAGGAAAACATTTACATGGAAAGCCTGGCTTGGCTTCACACTTCAGGGAGTCACAGAATTCCAGAATGGTTTGGATTACAAGGGATCTTAAAGATCACCTTGTTCCAACCCCCTGTCATGGGCAGGAACACCTTCTACTACCCCAGGTTGCTCCAAACCCTGTCCAACCTGGCCTGGAACACTTACAGGGGTGGGTTTTCTATTCATTTGCAAACTTTTGTTCCCTCTACTTTCTCACTGATCACTGAGCTCCTCTCCAAATATCATTTGACACTTTTTTTTGCTGCTGGAGAAACAAATGAAGTTTGAGACTGAACTTATACACCAGGACACTCTGATCCATATGACAAGAGCCCCTGGAGCAGAGGAACTGAACTTTCCTGCTCCTCCACCAGCGTGAGCCCTCTCTGCTCTGTTTCCCTCAGTTCATGTCATCCTTCCCTCAAATCTCCCTGAGGCTGCTCAGCTGGATCATAAGTTCCTGGGAACAACAGGGACAGACGTGTGGAACAACCACAGATGCTTTATGTGGTTCTAACACAGAGCTACAAGCTGGAAGTATATTTTTACACCTTAGGCAGAAGGAGATGAAGAAGAAATAAGAAATGGCCCAAATATTGAATGTCACAGAGTCACAGAATAGTTTGGATTGGGAGGGACCTTAAAGATCATCCAGTACCAATCCTTGCCATGGGCAGGGACTCCTCCCATAGACCAGGTTACTCCAAGCCCAACACCCCAACATGGTCTTGGACACTTCCAAGGAGAAATCTTCTCTCCTTTGTCTTCTCCAAAGCCTTCCCAGTTTTCAGCAGGATAAATGAACAGTCTTGAAGACAGCTCAGCAAAATGATTCCTCCATTAGGCTCCAGTGACCAGTGAGAGAAGGTTCCCATTCCCCCACGAAGAGGAAAAGGGGGTCAGGTGGTCACATACATTCTCTCCTCCTCCACAGCAGTAATTCAAGCCAGTTTTCTGCAATCAAACTATCTTAGCGCTTTTTTCTTTTAATAAAAAGCTTTTTTCCCTCAATTTTTCCTGCAGCTGAACATATATAAAAGATCAAGATATGAGGACCATGGATTGTGTGTTATCTTCTGTGTCATTATATCAGATCTGTCTATCAAAGCTCTCCTTCACCTCTCCCCTGCCACAGTTCATTACAAGGACCTGTTCTTTTATGACTAAACGATGGAATAATATTAATCCTTGCCAAATGTAAAAAGGGAGATATGATAGCAGGAATTTAATAAAAATACTTTTATTCACCAAGGTATTTTTCTGCAACTATCAAATGGAATAATAGCACATCTCAAGACTCCCAAAGAATGGCAGTGTATTTTCCTCAATTAGTTAAAATTTTATCTTCAGCCCCTAGTTGTACAATTCATAAAGGTTGAAGAGTCAAATCATTTTTTTAAGAAAAGTCAGATATTCTGATAAACACAACTCACATTGCAAATTATTTCATATTCTCAGTTACTGTTTAATTGTTATTCTATTAGGAAGGAACCACCTGGGTCACTGAGTCAATCCCATGCTCCCAGCAATACCCCTGCTCCTTTAATTTATACAGCATTTACATTGTTTGCCTCATTACTGCCTTTGGAAAGCCAGTCCAGAACTTGATGTTTGCAATTTTTGGAAATCTTCGAATTTTCAGGTAATCTTATTGTTGGTCAGTATTTATTTACTGCTCTAAACTGAAAGAAGAGAGATTGAAATGAGGTGTGAGGAGGAAATTCTTCCTGTGAGGGTGGGGAGGCCCTGGCACAGGTTCCCCAGAGAAGCTGTGGCTGCCCCTGGATCCCTGGAAGTGTCCAAGGCCAGGCTGGACAGGGCTTGGAGTGCCCTGGGATGGTGGAAGGTGTCCCTGCCCATGGCAGGGGTGGAACTGGATGAGGTTTTAGCTCTCATCCAACCCAAACCATTCCACAATTCTCTGACACCCCAAGCTGATGCATTATAAAGAATTCTTAAAAGTCATGAAAGTTGGCAAAAGAGAATTTACAGGAAAGTCTATTTTTTCAATGGAAAGTACAGCTACACAACATCCCCTCTAATATCTTCTCTCAAAAAATTATTTACTTCTCTCCTTGCATAATTACTGAGTAATTAATGTGGACCTACAAGGGCATCATCCCAAGGCTTTGCCTACACCCACAAGAGCAAGGTTACAACTGAGCCTGTCCCTCCTCAACCCCACAACATTTATTTCAGTCAATCACCTCTTCATGTCCTGCGTGTCAGGGAGCAGCAAGAACGGGGCTCACCCCTGTTTTGGGGGTTAAATTTCCTTGTGTGTGCTTTGCACAGCGTTAAATCTCATGTAGAGCAACTTTGTACAAAGAACCTCCCGGAGCTGAGGATTCATTAGCATTCCAAAGGAACTTGTTCCAGCAAAGATGATTAAGCAAATACCCCTGTGAGAAGGGAAGAGTTCTTTGAAATGTCTCTCGTGGTTCAAGGCAGCGTCTTGGAAAGTGCAGAACGATTTCTGAACTCCCCAGATCTGCAGCAGCAACAGATTCTGGAAGAGCTCGTCCCCATTCTGACAGTGCTCTTGGTCCTCTCATCTAAACCATGATTAGAAACTGGCATTTTTACTGGGACAGAGAAAATCAGTGTGGAAAATGTCAATAAGTACAAAATGTTTTCTATAAATTAAAAAAATTCTCCTCAGGATCAATAAATAGATTTATGTGACTTTGTTTTTTAAAAAATAAGCAAAATGGGAAAAGACAAAGTCCCTTAAGCCAAGCATGGCATGAAATGGTACAAAGCTGAGAGATCAAGATTTCTCCAGCATTCAAGTTTATCAACAATAACTTTTTAACATCCCAAAAGCTTGCAGTAACTACAGATATCAAATGTAAAGGTTATGTCTTCATACGTGTTGCTTCTGCTTTGTTTAAAATACAGTTTGCTTTTAAATGCAGGTTTAAATAATATTTAATATTAATGCTCACAAGCATCCATTATTCAGGGATTGTGCTGTAAGAGAGAGTGAAAACATTAAGTAGATTAAACCAAAATTAAAATCTTAATAAAGACATGAAATTAATCAAATTAATCTCAAGACCCATTTGGGCAGTGAGCAGAAATCAGGAATTTGGGGACTTTATAACTATTGGTACGAAAGGACATTTAGAAGCTTTTAATCTGGTACAAAGTGAATCAGAGAATCACAGAATCCCCTGAGCTGGAAGAGACTCACCAGGATCACTGAGTCCAACCTCTGGACACCCCAACAATCCCACTTAAAAAGTATTAAAATACTGAAAATAAAGAGGAGTGAAGACTTTTTTTTTTTTTTTAATGGCTGCAATCCCAAGAGCATGAAATTAATTCATAAGTAGGGAAAAACAATTTCTCCATATACAACCTTTTTTGTTAAATTGATTTCAGCTGTTAGGACACTACAGTTCCAAATCATCAATAATTATGGACATTATATTAAATTTATCTTTATTAAAAATGATCAATACAACCTGTAACTTTAAAATTATGCAAAATAAATATATTTTAACTCAAAAAAAATTTAACACAGTAACTCAATGTCTTAAAGGCTTAATAACTACTAAAGAATGTGTGATGCACATAGAATGGTTTGGGTGGAAGGGACCTCAAAGCTCAACCAGTTCCAACCCCTGCCATGGGCAGGGACACCTTCCACTATCCCAGGCTGCTCCAAGTGCTGTCCAGCCTGGCCTTGGACACTTCCAGGGATCCAGGGGCAGCCACAGCTTCTCTGGGCAACCTGTGCCAGGGCCTCCCCACCCTCACAGAATTACAGAATTATCACTGACAGATACGAAACAGAGACAATTTTTAGGTAGCACAGCTCATCCTTTGCTTCCCTGGCAGGTATCCCTCGACACAGACCAAGGGTCATTATAAACATAAACTACAAAAAAGGGATGAAAGAACCTTTTGGTACTTGTTGTTAAGGTGAAGCTACTTAAAGACATTTTAACCTGTCACTTCCATACCATAATCTTTTAAAAATCGAGGTTTTGTGTGCATTTACAATGCAAAGAACAAGGTGGGCTGGCTTGGCAACCAGGATAAATCCAGCTTTTTATAGAGTCAATGAAGAAATAGATCTGTAGTTAGCAGAACCTTCACTAAACCAAAAGCCAGAGGGAGGCCATTTGTGCTTGAATTTGTGAGCATGAGGAGCATGAATGTTCCTGGGCTGAATAATAAACCTCCTTGGTGCTTTGGGGCTGGTTTATGGTTCCTGGAAGCAGCTGCTTTGTATTCAAATGCAAGATTTTATGCAAGCTTTAAAAGAGATATTTTCACATTTAGTGAAACCTCTTGATATTAAAATGTGGGCACATCACATGCCCTAATCTGGGGAAGGTACTCATGAAAGAGATAAACTAAAACCTTGCTGCTCATGGGTATGCAGATTGTTTGGGATCTGTTTCCAGCACAGGAGGAATCTGAGGGTCCTACTGGGGATACTGTGGGTACTGGGAACCCCAGCAATGGGAGCTGCCTGCTCATGGTGTGGTCAGTGATGAGGAGGGGACACTTCAGCTTCTTTTGGTGGCTTTCCTCCGTGCCTCACAATTTTAAAACGTGTCCCTTTAGAATTCCACGCCTCCATCCTGCTTTTCCCAGTTGTGTCACATCTCCCCTCAAAGCCCCAGGATCTCACTGCTCACCTGAGTTCTCCAAGTCATCCTCCTTCCTTCCCTTCTCCCCCTTCTCCATTCAGATTGCCCAGGGGTTCATTCTTAGCCCCTTTTCCAGCTTTCTTACTCCTTTATCACTTTACCTCAGGACACCAGGAGGAATTTCAGGCATTGGGAGGGGCTGCCCAGGGAGGTTTGGAGTCCCCATCCCCAGAGGTGTCCCAGGAATGACTGGATGTGGCACTCAGTGACAAGGTGGTGATCAGTTACAGGTTGGACTTGATGGTCTTTGAGCTCTTTTCCAACCTGAATGATCCTGATTCTATAATTCTGCCTCCAATTCTTTATTGTCACTCCTGGCAGACAGACCTTTAGTAATATTGTTGCTTCTGTTCTTGAAAGAGAAATAATAATTAGCACATCTTTTAAATTAACATTCATACCCTTAGTCCATAGAGCCAGGTTAACGCAGACCCATTTTTTCCTACAAAATATTTTTTCATAGTTTTCTCATTTTGTCATTGAAATTCTGGCCACTAAAAATTCTCTTAATAGAGACAGCTCAGAAAAAAAGAAATCCACTTTCCAGAAATAAAACATTTTTGATAGAGAGCTATCTATATTTAGATGGGTGAGCAACTTCACCTCCACAGACCTCCAGATGACTCTTCCAATCTACACTACCCTACTATGAGCCAACACAGTTCAAATCTTCACTTTTTGGTTTTCATTTTAAAGAAATTATTACCAAAAAAAAAAAAATAACCTCTGCAAATGCTTCACAAGTATTAGTTCTATGTTTTTGAAACAAAAATATTCACAGCAAGAAAAACTCCACAAAAGGAAAATATTCTTCGCAATGAAAGTAGTTAAGCACAAGAACAAAGTGCCTAAAAATGGGATTAAAAGCTTGGAGAGTTTCAGAAGTCAATGAGCAAGGCCCAACTTTGAAGGCTGCCTTGCTCAGAGCAAGGAACTGAAGTATAAAAACTTCCAGAATCCTTAACCTGTCTAACAGTATGAAATAATAGTTTAGTTCATCGTTGTCTGTCTTCAAATTTAAGCAGGATAACAACAATTTTAAATGGACAAAAATATTTCTAGATTTTAAATATCTCAACATTCTTACTTCTTTTACCTTCCTCATTTGATTGCAGGTATTTCTGAACCCTAAAACACACAATAGACCAAGTTGAATTAGAAGTCAGTCCAGAACCTGGCTTTCCCTCCAAGAGAAGAGCAATTTCCTAGAGTATTTTCCACTTTTATTCCGTATCCCCCAGTGGTTCATCCATGAGTTTGCCCAGTCCCTTTTAGGAATGTGGACACTTACAGCTTACAAACTACAGATGAGATTTATGTCCTCTTGTCCTTTACAGCTCTAAAGCAATTCTGTACCAGGTTGATTTTTTACAAACACTAAACAATAATTAACTGAAAAAAAAAGCTTTTAGAGAATATTTTTCCTCAGTCCTAATTCAGTAGGTGGTTTAATATGAAGAGGTGCCTGATCACTTCCCCTGCAGCAGCTGTGTCATTTCCACTCTTCAAAAACCCATTCTCCAAACCTGCCACTGGAATTTCTCTCATTAATCGAGCTCAATAAGTCCTCGAAAGCCTTTGGTAAAACAGACACTAGATTACATTAATTAATCATTTAAATTTTCTTCTGATTTTGCTTCGACTGCCACAGGCAGCTCTGCCTCTTCAAAGGTACCTCCAGTGCCAGCACAATAACTACAGTTCAGAAGGGCAGCAGGAGAATTGAAGTCGAGGTATATTAAGGGAAAATTTGAGCCAATTTATTTGCATCATATATCCTACCAATTATTGTTCTAAGTGAAGATAAAACCCCCTCCTGCTCTGACTTCATTTGCACAAAACAATAACAAATTGGGGGGGGGGGGGGGGGGGGAGTGTGCAGGAATGTATTTCATTTTTAAGGGATGCCTCTCTTGAGGATATATAAAGGGAAAATATTTATTAACCTGCATGTCTCAAACCAGGTGATGACACATGAGGATGCATCTTTTCTAAATTTAAATTGGTTCTTCATTAGAAACCTTTTCAGAGATTTGCCACAACCAAAACCAGCAATTCAGCCCTTTAAGTACCTGCTGCTTCTCAAAACTCATCCTCCTATCTCTGCATTCCTTCTAATCCTACTTGTCAGTAAATAATCTCTTTGATATTTGAACATGTTTATCCATTCTACCCAAAATTCAGACACAGTAAAAACAAAAACGCACAGTACAAATGATTAAATAACTGCAAATGATTGTAAATAATACACTACCATTCATCACTATGCACAGTTCATAAAAACCCTTTTGATATTGTTAGTGTTAAACTGATTTACATGGGTAAACTGAGACATGTTTACCTTTACTCTGTGGTTCAACATGGTTCAGTGGTGGCTTGGCACTGCTGAGTTAACAGTTAATGATCTTAAAAGTCTTTTCCAACCTGAACCATTCTGTGATTCTCTAATATTCAAGAATCAAAAAGACCTTTGTAAAAGTGAGGAGTCATCAGCACTGATCACTTAAATCAAAGAACTGAAAAATTCTCATTTAATGGGCGATCACACCTGTTACCATTTCACACAGAGAACGGCAGACTCTGTGAAGCATCCAAACATCAAGAATACCTAGAGGTATCATGAATTCCCTCAAAAACAACACTGAGGATCAGACACCCGAAATTCACTGTCACCATCAGGTGGTGAATCATCAGTGTGTGGTCTCAAACAAAATTCAATAGCAGGACACAGCCATCTCCCATTTATGTGTCTATAACACCCATTTGTAACTGCCTGTATTTATAAAAACCACAAACAGCAGGGCACAGAATGTCACTGTGAAACCTGTGCTCTGCCTTATTGGGTGAGAAAGAGGAGTGACCCCACCAGGAGTTAATAACCTCCTTGTAATTTAGTCAAGCACAAGAGGTTCTTGCATATGGAGTGTCAAAAAATAGTGTGATCTCAGTGTGTGAGGTCACTGAGCTGTCAGGAACAGAAGCAGAGACAAACCAACAAGAAATCATGAAGCTGAGGAAGAAAGAAAAGGGAGAAAAATTCTAATTTAAGGAAATTTAAACACTAGATCCAAACTTGTCTAGTGGAAGGTGTCCCTGCCCATGGAGGGGGTTTGAAAGGAGGTGATTTTAAGGTCTATTCCAGCTCAGCCCCTCCCATGATTCTGGGATCCAAGAGAGTCCTGAAGACTGGCTGTGTATTTTTCTACTCAAAAAGTGTCAGTACAGACCAGGAACCTCCCCAAAAGCTGTTTTGAGTGTTGCTGTAGTGCTCTGTCAGCTGAAGGAGTTTAACAGTGGCCAGACTGACTCAAAACCAGAAAACTCATTTACTATGAGGACACAGCCTATCAGAGACAGAAATGTATTCCAGGTGTGATCCTGGGATGGGTTAACCAAGCGTGGGCTGAGCTCCTTTCTGTCAAGTATTTGAAAAGTTTGTAAATATTCCCCACTCTATTCTCACCTCACTGGCAATGTGTGGATTGAGAGCAGCTGACTCCACAAAGCTCCTCACCAATGTCTGGTGGTGCCTCTGAAACTCAGGGAGCAGAACACTTGTGCTTGTCCCACACACACAGACCCCAATTCTCCAACTTATCCAGAAGTTTCTCCACATGGCTGCACAGTTCATGAACTTCTAAAGCAGGAGAATGAGAAGATGGCTCCCACAAGCAGTGGGGACACAGAAAAGCTGTCTGACATGGAAGAAATTCACTGGGACCCATGGCAGCACCTCCTACTTTCAGTCACTGAAGGATGCAGTGTGGAAGGAGCACTGAGGTGTGGTTATTGGAATGAATCATGCAAGACTCCATTTTATTCATGCAGGAAAAAGCCCATTCTTTATTCACATAATTCACTTTTATACCATTTTCACAGACCCTGTGTGCAACACCAATTGGTTAGCAACCTTCTTGCCAATTACTCTATTGGTTAGTAAATAGTATTTTACTTGTCCACCAAATCTCTCTATTCTTAAATTGTTTACAGATTTTCTTCACTGATTCTCATGGGATAGATCTATTGTTTGTGCAGGTGCCACTTATTTTTTTTCCCCAAGAAGAGATTGTTGTGCAAATGGATTGTCCTTCTCAGGATATTTTCAAATGGGAATTTAGATGGCTGCACTTAGAAGAAGGGACAGGCTAGCTGGTAATCTAGCAGAGCAAGGCCTGGTTTTATGAGCCCTTTCTTTTATAATTCTTTTACCTATCACAACAGTGTGGAACCCAAACCCCTGCTAACAGTGGAACAAATCCAACATTCAATCCAACTGCTCAGGGTCACCTCCAATCAAGTTTTTGAATTCTCCAAGGCTGGTGATTCACACTCTGACTATGAAGAATATTTTCCTTCATGCAATCACGCCTTTCCCGGTCATGGTTTTGCTGTTCATCAAGAAAACAATTGATAATCATCAGTGATGTGGAGCTGGAGGTGTGATAAATCCTCCGTATCAAACATGGCTAAGGAAGCTGCTCGTGACTCACAACAGCTTCAGCTTCCAAATTATTTTCAAGCACAGCGCCCATTGTACGGAGTCTGATACATAAATAAATCAGGAATGGTTATGGCCACTTTGCTAAGCACAAATCATAAATGTGACATCCAAAAATACACATTCCCTCATTGTACACTGAGCAAACACCCCTCGAAAAAGACATCAGAACATTATTCACACTCCTCTTCAGCACACAAATTACAGGCGATGTTACAAATCCCATAATCTTCCAATTTGGACAGGGTCTATCAATTTGGAACTGTGCTTGGCAACACTTCCAACCTGACTGCCCTGCCAGCTTACCTGGAGCTTGGAAAATGTCCTGCCAGCAACCACCTGAGCATGGCTGTGTCTGGCTTCTTGTTATTTCAGGTATTTCTGGACAGCTCCTTCCCACTCCCAGAAAGTCTCAAGAAGTGGGAAAAGACTTAAAAATGTTACGGAAGAGCCCAAAAAGATCAATCAATGGTATTTAACTGGTTCAACACCCATCTTAGTGCTAACAATGACAATAGCTTGATGGTGGCACCATGAGGTATCAGCCCACACTCCCAGCTCTAACCTAAGGAAATTCAGGAAATTCAAATAGGTGGTACCACTCGAGTTCTTGCCAACATTTATTTATTGCACGTTAATACATATCAGTGGCTGCAGAAAAGTGGATATGTGGTAGAAAGTTGAGTAAACTGTGCTTCCCCTTTATTTGGAGAAAATAAATGTGTAACATGCTAATAGAAGAACTCCCAGATTGAAGATTAACATTCGAGTGCCACAAATCGAGAAAAACTCGGCTTTTATTTGTGAATTCTCAGACAGCAGGACAAAGCCATGAAGGAAAGGAATGGGAATGCTGTAAACCAGAAAGTACTCCATGAGCAGGGATTTATAATTAATCAGCAAGAGGGATGCAGCACTGTTTTACAAGGCAATAATCCAGCCCCATTCCCTAAGGAAAAGCCTTGGAGAATGAAGGCCAAGTAGCTTTTTCAAACAAGGCAACTGGATTATTGCCCCATAAAGCAGCACAGCTCTGTGATTATTACCTTGGTGCTACATGACCTTTTAAAAATGGTTTTCCCCCATAAATGTTTAAAACCTCCCAAGTAAAAAAAAATCAGGGGAAGGGAAAGGAGATGTGGGGTAGAAAGCAACACATTTAATGTTTTCTTCTCATTTCCTGGGAAATACCAAGCACGCGACGTAAAAGAAATGCTTTCAATCAGGGTTATTACAAATAGCAGCAATAAATCCTATTAATAAGCAGCATACTAAGATTTTATGTCTCTCTTATTCTTGACATGTTGTTTCCCCTCTCTGCTTGTTCCCTCCCTTTTAACTCTCCTAAAAGCAGAAGCATTTTTCTTTATTTACAATTTTTGTAACATTTCAGTTTCACTTTATATTTGGCATACCAACCCCAAACCAAGGCAGAGACTCAAATATATCCCAGAATCTTATTAGTGATGGCTCATAAAACTTCAAGCCACAATTATCCTTTGTCCTATACAAAAAATAAGATCTTTATTGAGAACACAGAGTCTTGTCCCCTTGGCTGAACCCTGCCTTGACCTGTATGACAACTCCAGGCTGTGCCACGTGTGCTCAGGATCAAAAATCACTTTTCTTTAGAACAGGCATATCCAGAACATCCCATCAGAACAGTAATGTAACAAAAATTCAATACAGCAGCTGAAAAAAAGATTCCTGGTCAGATGCTCTGAATACCCCAAGGATGGACTAAACTCTTCTCAAGTGAATTAAAAGCAAAGCACCATCTCCATTCACAGCACTAAACATGCCAAATTCATTGAATGAGAACAGGATCAAAATAAAAAAATTCAGCAGTCTCCCAAATCCTTGGTTTCTGAGAATATTTAAACATGTCCCAGCTGCCTCATGAGTCTGACATCTATTCAAGGTACCAAATTTGAAAGAAAATAACAAGTGGAAGTTTTGCAAATATTTCTTGTATAAAAACTCTTCTTTCTTCCATCTGAAAAACTTTGCAATTCCTCTCATAAAAATTTCTTTGTAAAGACAAACAACCAAAACAAATATGATTTCGACTGATGCTGTTTTGAAAACATTAAATGGAATCCCACTGGGAAATTAAATGGAAATGTCACCTCTAATAATGGGAGAGAAATGATTCATAGGCAGACTCTAACATTTTAAAATATGTTACCTACGTAATTAGAGGAGTCTGATTTTCCAAAGGAGCATTCTCATACACCTTCCAATAAAATCAAAGTCCAAATACAGGCTGTGAAAGCCACTTTCAACATATGTGCTTCAAATACTTTGTCACAGTGCAGAAATTAAATCTGGAAAGCCCTGGAAGCCTGTTCCTGCTACCTAAGGCATGGAACTCACAGGGTTCCAACTGCTTCAGGAACGTCTTTTTTGGAATAGCTGCTGACACCAATGACAAAATGACAGCTTGGTTTAACAATGTCTGCACTACACAAAATATCTTTAATCACCTTTATGACCACTTAAAATTAAGGAATTCCATTAAAGGCACTGGGGCTTTGGAATCTGCAACTGCTTGACCAAAAAAATCATCATATAAAGAAGGTGACACTTCCCAGGTTGGAAGGGGAGAAAAAGGGTTCAATTTCACTTACTGGCAAACAAAACAATTTTTAAAAGCTCAAGTTTTATGTAATTCAGACAGAAGCTGTGTGGGGATAGCAAACGCTCAAGTCCCACCATTCCAGTTCAATCCCAGTACAGCCTGTAAGGCGCAAGTTCCAACTCAGCCAAAGCAGAGTTAACAACACAGAAGATTTTCTCCAGGCTCTTCAATTTTATATAAAGCAAATTTTATCTGAAACTGCTAAGCAATATTCATAGGTTATGAATAAAACAATTTAAAGGATAATCTAAGGGAGCCTTTCCATCAATATTAAAGCCATTGCACTTTATACTGAGTTACTGGAGAAGGATATTCTTCTTACTGCTCCCAGTCTGTGATTCCCAAACTAGGAATCACAGCCTGGAATATGGGATCTGCAGGTTATCCATACAAAGCATTATTTTCAGGTGTATCTTTAGCTTTGCAACTTTGACAAGAAGTTTGAAGTCCTTTTGTGAGCACCAACAGGAGTGAGAAAAAAACCTTTTTTGTATCATTTATTTTCTCACTGAGGAGCCAGGACCTGGGATTTTTTTTTTTTTTTAATAGAGCAAGTGAGGTTTATTTGCAGGAAAAAGTGGAACCACTTTCATCAACTGCATTGAATGTCTCAGTTCCCCCTTCTGTAACTGCAGCATCTGTGGGGCCTCTCTTTGGGGTGGAGCATCATGGAATCATGGAATGGTTTGGCTGGAAAAGGAATCTTAAACTTCATCCAATCCCACCCTCTGCCATGGGCAGGAACACCTTCCACTATCCCAGGTTGCTCCAAGCCCTATCCAGCCTGGCCTTGGACACTTCCAGGGATCCAGGGGCAGCCACAGCTTCTCTGGGCAACCTCCCCATCCTCACAAGGAAGAATTTCTCCATAATATCTAAGTTGGCTTCACAGCAAAGCCTCACGGCTTCCCAGTAACAGGAAGGAATTTTCCATACTGCTGCCATCTCTATAGGATCCGTAAGGACAAGAACTTTGAGATGTGAGTGTCCAATCTGGGAATACAAAAGATCCCATCTGGACAGAAAGTGTCAGGAGAAAACTCAGGTGGCTCCAGCAGAAATCCCAAATGAAGCAAACGGTGCAGGTGCCTTCAAGGCAGCAGAAAGACCAGTGGAGGTTCTGCCTTTCAGTCTGTTAATGGTTTTAGGATCACAGGAAGTGCACTCCAAGTTTTCCGTCAGATATTTTGACTTTTGGGCCTCACAAGCCTCCTGGTCTCATCCTGAGACATGCAAATCACAGATTTTATTTTCACATGTCCCTCAGAAAAGCGAGTGAAGGGTCATCATGTCCCTCATTGTAGCATTAAACAAAAGCCAGCCTGAAGCTCAAGGGCACTTTTTAAATCTAATAACTGTATTCACTACCTAGATTGATGAACTTTTTACAAATAAAATTGACTCATAAAAGAAAAACGGTGAATTTGAGGCAACATGAGAAACTGCAGCTCCCACCACAGGCTTTTAAGGAAATGCATCACTACAGGGTGGGCAGACAAGGACTTTACACATTTCCTTGGTTTATTTTTAACTATTACAAATGAAATTGGTATTATTTGCTAGTAAATAATTACAGAGTTTTTGGTCTAAATGTCACCCAGAAACTCAAACTGAGGCAGGTGTACAAACTTGAGTTGAATACCAGAATATTTAGAAAATTTATGAGAAAAACAAAAAATCTTTAAACAAACTTTACAATACCTGATTATAAAGCAAAAATTTAAATGGTTTAATTATCTCAAAGAAGCACATGAGGAAAAAGTCTTTCACCACATATCTATATCTATATATACACACATATACATATATATATACCTACACATATACATACACATACACATATACATATACATATACATATACATATACATATACATATACATATACATATACATATAGTATAGATGCATACACACCCCTCTCATCTTTAAATAAAATCTTCTATCTGAAAGATTAGGTTTAATAAAACACACCAGTAAGCTAAGAATAATTTTTAAAAATGCACATAAGGAGTTGCAAAGCAAAGGCAAAGGAAAAAAAAATTTCTTGAACATAAAGAAAAATCCAAATATGCTAAAAAAATCCAAGCAAGTAGAGGGTGCAAATAGCTTTAACTGACATGCATCTGTAATACAATAGGATTACTGACTCTTAATATGCTGTCCAAAATTAAATTAATTTAATTGGCTCTGTTCCCTCATACCCCAGGAACACAGGACAAAGATAAAACTCTCTTTCCCTGCCAGCACAGGAGGTTGATCATTTACTACAAAGCATGGAGGCCAAGGAAAATCGATGCTGCAGAGTAAAAGAGCTCTGTATAACCAACAGATTTCTGTTTCTAATAGCAAAAGAAAAGTCACCATGAAAACTTGTCTGGAGTCACTTCTTGGCAAGACTTCACCTAAAAGCATTTTTCTCATCCCCCATTTCTTTACTTGAATTCCTTCACCCTACTTCTGTCATTTTTTGCATTTTTCTCACTATCTCATTATGTTAATTTTTTATTATTATTTTCAAACTATCTTTGGCTGATGAATACCAAAAGATTTGTTTCAATGAGCTCCTTGCAAAGGAAGCCACAAAGTAAATCCAAGTCTGGCCACTCTGGGGCACGGGGCTGTGCCCTTTTACAATGAGACACAGTCAGGAACGTTTTCCAGTAATATCAGGCATTATTCCTGCCAGTAGGATTGTGCCTGATCTCAGAGGATGGAACAGATGAGAGGAAATACCACAGGCAAAATTCTCCACATTTCACAGACAGCTCAAAGGTGAAGTCTGCAGTCAGGAGCACTGAGATTGTTTGTCATAATGACAATCGTGAGGACATTTGTCATGCAAGGGGCACACAAGTTTCATGTGAAAAAAAAAGGACAACAGAGCACAGAAACAACTTCCATTTTTAAAAGTAAAAAAGTAGAGTAAGAAAAAACCCTAAGAGTTCACAAAGAGTGAGCAGAATCCTGTGAACTACAAGGTCATAAAATCCAGAGATGCCATTGGTTGGCACAGGTGGGTGCAGGATTTGAAAAAATCCTAGAATGGTTTGGGTCAGGAGAGACCTTAAAGTCCCACCCCCTGCCATGGGCAAGGACACCTTGCACTATCCCAGGCTGCTCCAAACACATAACCTGGCCTTGGACACCTCCAGGGATCCAGGAGCAGCCACAGATTCTCTGGGAAACCTCTGCCAGGGCATCACCACCCTCACATGGAACAATTCCTTCCCAATATCCCATCTATCCCTGCCCTATGGCAGTAGGAAGCCATTCCCTGTGTCCTGTCCCTCCATCCCTTGTCCCAAGTCCCTCTCCAGATCTCCTGGAGCCCCTTTGGGCCCTGGAAGGGGCTCTGAGCTCTCCCTGGATCCTTCTCTTCTCCAGGTGAGCACCCCCAGCTCTCCCAGCATGGCTCCAGAGCAGAGAGGCTCCTGGAATATCTTTGTCCTCTTGTCTCAAACCTTTCAAACATGTCTGTGTCTTTTTATGCTGCTTTTAGGAGAAAGTTATTTAGAACCTTCTGTGTTTTACTAGGCACTATTCCACCTGCAGCTCCAATAGCTTGGAACTAATGACCAAATTTCCCTACACAGCTCTGGCTGCTGACTCTGAGGGAAAACAGGAGTAATGAGTCCCACACATC
The DNA here is from genome assembly GCF_048771995.1 of Taeniopygia guttata. Classification (NCBI taxonomy): domain Eukaryota; kingdom Metazoa; phylum Chordata; class Aves; order Passeriformes; family Estrildidae; genus Taeniopygia; species Taeniopygia guttata. The sequence continues at coordinate 2,800,621 of NC_133027.1, read as the reverse complement.
TACACTGCACATCCTGATCCTGGCCCAATTCTCTCATGGGAGTCTAAAGAGACCATTTCAAGTTAAAATCTTACAGAGTAACAGCTAAGGCCACAAGAAAATGAATTTACAAGTTGTTAATTGAGCATCCATAAAAATATTCTCCCTTTTCATCAAGACACATTGGGCAAAGTGTATCTCTTAAAATTGTTGTCTAAAAAGTTAGAAAGGTTGGAGAGAACTGGAAATAGTTGGGTCTTTACATTAGCATAAACACATCAAATATTCATTACAGTTGAGCACTCATTATGTCAGCAGCTGAATTAAATAACAAGAATAATGTTTCCCAACTATAAAAATAAGTGCCACAACAGTCTCCTGTACCAGAGCAATTTTCAAGAGGACACAGTGAGACAGTGTTGCAGAACCACATTGTTCTCTCTGCAAAAACTGCTTCATTCACTACAAATATATTGGCTTTTAATAGTTCCTTTTCAGATTAATGTCTACCAAAGAGAAAGAAATATGTTCTATAGCATGAATCCATAAGAAAGAAAAGCATTATACTGGGACAATGGGATTTATTGCAACAGCAGAATGTATCTTAAATGCAAAACTATACCAACACAATGAGTTTACCAGTATAATCATGGCCTAAAAAATATATAAACACAGTAGATATTACAAAAACTCATTTATATGAAGTTTTTACACTGGGTGTACAAAAAGAGAAAAGTAGAGCCAGAAGTGTAATGGCAGCAGAACAAAATATCTCAAGCCCTCGAAATACGTCACAACTGTGAACTAATGGAAAGACTTATAAAATATAAATATAAAGCCACAGATATAAACAAAAGCCGTGTAAAAGGCAGGTAATAAAGCCATTAGGACAAGGAGGAATGATTTTAAACCAAGAAAGGATGAATTTCGATTAAATAGAGGGAAGGAATTGTTCCCTGTGAGGATGGGGAGGCCCTGGCACAGGGTGCCCAGAGAAGCTGTGGCTGCTCCTGCATCCCTGGAAGTGTCCAAGGCCGGGCTGGATGGGGCTTGGAAGGCATCCCTGCCCATGGCAGGGGTGGCACAGGATGAGTTTAGGGTCCCTTTTAACCCAAAGGATTCCTCACTCCATGATTCCATCATGTCAATGAAAGCAATAAGCCCTAACTAAGTAAAGAAGAGATCCTCTCTTTCCTTGAAGTCCTCCCTGCCTTCCCACCTTTATTTTTTAGAAAGAAAATGGACAATGAACAAACAATTCACAGTCAAGGACAGACCAACACAACCCTCTCCAGCTAGGAACAGATTATAATGGAAACTAATGGACAAACACCAGGCTGGTATTAAAATGGCAAAACTGCCAAAAACAAGAGGAGGTTACAACTGCCCTGGAGAAGATTTTATCAGTGGATACCACCTACAATTCAGTGCAAAACCATGTTCAACCATTTCTACCAATACAGGTCAAAACAAATTGAGATTTTTCTGAGTATGCTCCTCCTTAATCTCACAGTCTGTCCTCTCTACAGTCTCTGCAGGTGCTTTATTCTGGGATGGAATTTTTATTTCCAAAATCACGGTCCGTGGAAAACGAAAAATTGAATCATCTTAATTAACACTGTACTGTCTGTAGAGTTCTTAGGTTTTATTTGCTGTGCATTAGACGAACAAGAAATAGACTTTATTCCTATTCCTATCTGTAGGTCTGGAAAAAAACACAGCTGTGGGGCTTTCAAAAAAAAAACCACACAGAAATCTTTCATGGAGCAAAGCTCTGTATCTACCCTTATACTCCACACTTGGTGCTGTGCTAAGGTGTGAAAGGGATGAAAGATTGCATGGAAAAAACAGTAAAATGGAAACTTCTCAGTGCTGAAATCCAAAGTTTGCCTTTGGAGGATGAGGACTAAACCCTTGTTACGTGTCAGGGAAAAAGCAGGAACTCTTTCATGCATAATCCAAGGAGACGGTCAAAAAATTTTCCACTTTGATGCAATTTAGCTGAGGAAAAAAACAATGTTTTTTTCATGCTTCTTCTCTTATCTTTTTAATATTAATTTATATGGAAGATCTTTTCATTGTAGTTTAGTGAATTCAACTAAACCATTCCAGATTCCTCTGGAAATGTGTCGTGTCCATATGAAGGAGACACTTTTCTTGGGATCTGATTAATTCTTAAATCATGGATCTGAAAGTGTCTGAACCATCAGTCATGGACCAGCTGCCCACGGAGGTGCTGGATGTCCCACCCCTGGAATCATCCAAGGCCAGGCTGGAAGGGGCTTGGAGCAACCTGGGATAGTGGAAAGTGTCCCTGCTGAAGATCAGGGATTGGATATTCCCTGATTTCTCTCCAATAATCTGTTGATTAACAAGATAAGAGCACTCAGAGCAAACAGTGCTGCAAACACTGCATTTCCTGGTTTAAAACCCCAACATTTGGTAGTACAGAGGTTGTAACTTTAGACAAACCAGAATTTGACACAGGCTGAAGAGGTCAGCAGCAAAGAGGAGAAAAGATAACACCAAGACAATGCTTGATCCTGGGAATCTTAGCAAAAATATGTGATTAAACAAATATAAAGGAAAGACAATAATGGGATTTTTTTGCATTACCTACAGTTTATCTCTAAAAACTTTTTCAATTCTATAGCATCAAATAAATATGGAAAAACTGCTCTGGTTACTCAGATGAACAGATGTACACTGGGCATAACTTATTTATAGAGAAAAATAGGAAAAACATGTATGCCCATAATTATTAACAGTACAAGCTTCTATTATGTCTACAACAATTTCATTAAGAAAATGATCAGAATCAATCAGATCCTAAACAACTGTGAGCTAGTCCTCATCTATTAATAAATGAAATATAACTTAAAAATACTACAAGTTTATATTGTTATATTCTTACCATTTTTTCTTCTATTTTCCAATTATTTATGGTCAATAAAAAGAATTACTCACAAGACTGATGGGACAACCTCCCTAATCAGCTCCTAAAGGTGTTTATTCCTACAAAAGTTACTCAACTCACTTAAATGATATTTTAAGAGTTACCTTGGATTAAATAATATTGACTTTGCTCAAAATTTTTGTGGCATGGATAAAAACTGTGGCTTATACGGAATAAAGAAGTGGAATTCCACCCAAGTCAGTCCTACAGTGCCAAGATAAAACACCTTGGAATGGTGGACTACAAAATAAGCAATTGCTCTGGATTAATGATAAAGAATACATGGTAAATGGAAGGAGCCTTAAAATATTTATATCAAATATAACTTTTCAATTTTTCTTTTAAATATTGTTATAGATAGGATACCTCAGCACATGGAGTTCTACCATATGCAGAATCTCAAGATAATCTCCCATGGCTATAGGAATACAAAATAACACCCAAAACCTCTATAAAATGCATTTTAACATTTGTATTGTTGTCATACAACCGTATTTAGGGAGAATCCACAGTCATACTGAGAACTGCTCATCTCTTCCTTGTCCAATAACCACAGGGGTTCAGAGTAAGCATTCATTTTTAAAATGCTTTGATATATCAATATAAAAGGCACAAACTAAGCCCATTCCAGGCCCATTTTGATCTCAAACTACTTTGACACTAATTAAAACAGCAGAGTAAGCCTTGGTTTATGTCCTATTAATCACAAGTGAAATCAGACATTGGCCCATTACAGTATCAAACGTGAGGCTCTAATGTGAAATATTATCTGTGGTTTAATAACAAAAATGAAGTTAAATCCCAACCACCAACCCTCACCTCCACACTGAAATATGCCACATTAAGGAACTGTACAATCCAATCTAAAATAGATATTAATGATTCATTAAGAATTTAACACAAATGGTTAATTTATGAAGTTATTAAACCTATCCAATAATTAAAGATCATAGATTAATGGTGGCAATGAATAATCAGATTAAAGCATCCAGAAAAGTCCAGCTGATAAAGAAAATGTATAAATACAATAAACCATGTCAAATTACACCAGAAATTCCATTTGCTCGCAATCCAACCAGTGTCCAAGTTCCAACCATTTAAACCTTGCAATTCCTATTTCAGTTTTAAATTGCCAAGTTGGGATATTTTCCAAAAAATAAGCACTTAGATGAATTTTCAAAATCAGAGAATTTAGCAGGAAGAAAAACATTTTATTATGTAGGCCAAAAGAAACCTGCAGTGGTGTGTATCTCATTTAGGAACCCAAAATGTACTGACGAGATATTTCAGAGACAAACAGTGTTTCCAACATTGTGGGGACCACTTCAAAATAACTTCAGTGTCCACAGATGTTGAAATATTTGTACAAATATTTGTCTTTATAAATGCACTGCAAGCACCCACATGTTGATCATGTTTAAAACCTGAATTTATGAAATTATGTAGGTACTTAGGAGAGAAATATGGTTATTTTAATGTCTCACTTAGAAATGCAATGGTCATTTTAATATTTCCCTTAGAGGCAGCACCATAAATGTTTTCTGTTGTTTTCTGAGTTTTAATAGAGACACACAGTAAAGATTTTTTTTTTTAATGCCACAACTAAAGAAAACAGCAAATGCTTTGAGACTGCAGAGGATTTCTGAGAAATAATAGGAATTCCTTCCAGAATTCCCCACGGACAGACAAACTTAGGTCACTGTTGTGATGCAGACTCAGCCCAGAACATCCCCGTGTCCCCAAGCACATCCCATGGCAATGCCTGCGCAGGAACAACAGACAAGAACCACACAGAGAGCAGAACTCAACTCCTCCAAACACTCCCCTTCCACCCAGGATCCATTTGAAATCCCCCACGGCATAGCTATTCCCACACAGAGCTGCTGAGGGTATTTTTTAAGGATTTAGAAAGACAGAATAATAGAATTTTTTCTTCAAAACTCCCCAAGAAACCCTATTAAATGTTTCAGTGAACCAAATATTAATCACAACAGCATCTTACCCAGTATTTAACTACAGCATCTTTCAAAAGGCTCACTGATGTAGTAAAAATTCAGACAGATCTTGCTAAAAAACCAATTTAATGTAATATTAAGTAACCCAAGTTTTTGACATCATCAAAAAGACCAGTTAATTTCAGCAGTCTCATAATCCAAATGCCATAGTTAAAACACAAGCACATTCCTGCTAAAAACCTTTCCATTAACGTTGTTTCTTCCCTTCAGCAGGGAAGAATGAGGGAAATGTACTTGTGCAGCATGCCAGGAATTGCACATCTCAGGCTGAACAATCCAGTTTTTAAGGACAGGGTAATACTTACTCCAAGCGAAGCCGATCCATAAAAATCTACGGTTTACAGTTACTCCCTGAAATAACAATGCTGATTGTCACAGCAGCAGGAAGATAATCCCAGCACATCCAGGCCTAATAGGCAGTGTGATCATATTTGCTCCCAGGAAATCAGAAGGCAGGTACCTCTCTCCCTGAAAAACCAGGCACCTTTGGAGAAAACAATGGACTTTTAGGTCCTTCATTTTATTGAAATCGTAAAGCGTCCATGCTTCAGCCGTCACTGATTTTTTTGGTCCATTTTCTTTTAATTCCTGAGAAAAGAGCAGATTTTTTCACTGTTTGCAGCAAACAGGTCCTGTAACTACAAACTGAAGTTTCCGTATCCAGTGCCATCAACTGTGTCATCTTCAAACATCCCTCACTTGGCAGCAGACGATATTTTTCCATCTCTTGTTGCTTCTAAAAGTAGAAAATTCAGCAATTTCAGAGGCTCTCTAGGAAGATGCACTGAAGGGAATGTTTGAGAGCAGGAGCAGAATAACCATGCTCTGATTTTGCCCTTCAGGCATAGCCTGTGTGTCTTCGGCGTGTCCTGCTGGGTCTTCAGGTTTGTCCCTAAAGGCTGGGACATGGAGCCAGGACAGCACGAAGCAGCAAAAACAAACGTTGTGGCTTTAAGAACATACTCACTTTTCTATTGAAGTCACAACTTTCTCTCTACTCTTACTTCACTGCTGGGTCAGATGAAATCTTTAAGGAGGTTCCATTAAAAGTTCGTTTCTGTCGAGAGAAACGCTGGAATTCCCGTTCCGAACATATTCCGAAGGAGGTCAGGTTCGGTTTTAAAGCATGTTAGTGTCGATGAAAAGTTTTTGTTTTGCTGCAAAAAAATGAAAATTCTCCCTTTTATTTACACATTCCCTCTGTAATCTTCCAAGTTACTCGGCTCCCTTACAATTTAATCAGACATAGGGAAAAAAAAAATCACCAAATATCGTATTTCCCATATGTACAAACTGACATTCTGGAGGCTTCATTAAAAGCTTTTATTTCTCTGCTCACTGCTAACTGGACGTCATTTAATGTCACCACCACTTCCCAAGAGCCCAAGAGACTTAAAAAGCGACGGAAGTTTGAAAACCAAAAAAAAAAGTTGTGAGTTTTTCTGTACCCCAGGACGGTTTTCTTTCGCAAAGCTCAAGCCGAGACAGCAGACAAAAGAAGCTGATTTGACTGAGCCGTGCCAAGTCTTGCCTTTTTTTCTTCCCTCGCCTCGCTCGCTCTCTCGCTCTCTCGCTCGCTCGCTCCCAGCATGGCAACCTTCCCGAGCAGTCTTGGCGGAGCTCCAGCCTGTGCCAGCCTGTCTGAATCCTTGTTTTCCAAAAAGATGCTCTTTGCGAATCAATTAATAGATTTCCAAACAGGAAACTGTGGGTCAGTAACCAAATCTTGGCACCAACAGCCGCTGCTCCTGCCAAATCGGCTTTATAGATTTCATGGTTCCCTACCTTTTACAATGGATGCAACGTTTGTGCTCCCGGATCGTGGAGCACTGGAAGCCATTCCCTGTTCTCGCAGGGATAAGAAATCTGCTCGCTAAAAATGTCCGCATACGACACATGAACAACCTGCAGTAAATCAAGACTCTTTGGAAGGCGGGCGTATGTGTAATTTTAATAAGCACCAAATACTCCTTAAAATAATGTGTTTTCATTCTCTCCTCCCCAGAATCACGGGAAGGTGCCAGGAGCAGGAGACGTATAGATTTGAATTAAGATCACACTCAGAAGTCACGCACATTTTTACTTTATCTGAACTCCAGCATGAAAACAACCACTCTTCTCAATTCCATCATTATTAAAAAATCAGCTGAAAATTAATAAGAAATCGGATCCCAGTTCATACACAAAAAATCTCCCCACATCCGTAGATCCAGTGATGTCATCTGTTAATTCAACAGCTCAAGTTTCGTGGCACTCAGAGCAGAAATGGCTCAGCATTAACAGTCAACTCTGGTGGGAAATTTTCTGATGTGTTGCAAGACTTAAGGGATAGAAAATTATATTTGGAACTTCATTCAAGATATTCTAAATGACAAGAATTCATGCGAGGAAAATTACAGGAATAAACTTTCTTTTAACTTCAAGCTATTTGCCAAGGCAAAATGCCAACTTTTAAAAATACATGCATTACATTAATGAGCTAAATAGAATATTCTGAGGGAAAAAACCTTCCTGAAGCGTTTAATTTTCTAAGTTTATTCAATAGAGAGTTTCAGAAGTTCACAGGATCATAGAATGGTTTGGGTAGGAAGAGACACTAAAGACCATCCTGTTCCATGCCCTGCCATGGGAAGGGACATTTTCCACCATCCCAGGTTGCTTCAAGCCCTGTCCAGCCTGGCCTTGGACACTTTCAGGGATCCAGGGGCAGCCACAGCTTCTCTGGGGAACCTATGCCAGGGCCTCCCCACCCTCACAGGGAACAATTCCTTCTCAATATCCTCTCTGTGTCCTCTCTGTTTCTAAAGGTTCTGTTCTGTCAGAGATTGGGTGACCTTATCTAATGTTTTTTTTTTTTAAAAAAAGCAGATTAATTATCTGCCCTTCAGACATTGGACATCTTCCCAAAGTTCCCCTTATCTTGTTTGCAATGACTGTAACAGACCCATCAGTTTTTCCCAGTAGCCTCCTAGCTCCAGAAGAAATACCATTAACATTAAAACCACATTTTTGCATCAAAATATTGCACACTATCTCATTTCCATTTGCACCTTGCATCCTCATGACAGGGCCAACTTGGGAAGAAAACTATGTATAATCTTTCTATTTCTTTTCTTTGTGCACTTGACAGCAAACTCTAATGTGTTGCTTTGCCTTTACTGAAAGACCATCAGGCATCAACAAGGGAACAAAAAGATCTCATGGAAATTATTGATAGTGGAATTAACTCTGAAAGGCTACACCACTGCAGCAGTCACTATTAAATGCTTGGCTTTTGATTAGTTTTCCTTCAAAAAATATATGTATTGACAACAGGGGACTTCAGCAATACTAAAAATATATATAAAATTCCAATAGAGATGAACTCTTTTAACTATTCCTTCATTACTCTTAGTGAAAGTTAAGGCAGTAAAAACAAATATATTCCTGAGCGGCCAAATATTTTCCTGATAAGAATTTGTTAACAGGATAAAGAGCCTTATTTTATCCCTCAAAATAGTTCTCCAAAGGCAGTGGACCCAACAAGAGTGGATCTCACGTGCAGGAACGAGTCCACTCTTCCTGCCTTAAACTTTTGTCCAAGGTGTAGTTTACTGCAGCTCTCCTAATTCCCTCTCTCCTCTTAAGGACTCCAACTGCACCAGTCCTCTGGAATTGCTCCCAGTTCCCTCTGTGACACCTTCCAAGATGCATCCTCCAGGCCAAGGTGTTGATATCTCTCAATGGAACTCATTTCTCCTCCTTCACTTCTCCTCCTTCACATTAAGAAGTTTTCAGCCCAATGAACTGAGCGTTCAGTAACCTCCAGACAGGATGAAAATATAAAACTTTCACCTTGTTTTGGACCCTTTTTTCATGTTTTCTGCCTGGTTTTCACCGTGTTCCCTCCTCAGCTTCTCCAATTTGCTCTTCTTGTTGTTGTCTCCCACAGGTCTCAAGTCAACCCTTTCCTCTCCTTCCTGCACAAATTCTATGGATTTTTCCTTGGAAGGCTGCAATAATCCAGTACTCAGCTTCCAGATAACTTGACCTGACACCAGGTTCGGTATTAGTGGCTCCATAAAGTGCTTTTCCACCCTCACAAGTTTCTCCTGAGCATTTTCCTCTCTCCAGAGGTCCTACTGATGTTTATTTTATGTTATTCTCTTCCAATGCACAAAATATGGAAAGAGTCAAATTCCTCATCACACCAAGTATTTTCCTATCCATCTCCAGTTCAAATTTTACACTTTTGATGTTTACCATTACAGAACCACATGAAGCTCTGTCCTTCAACTCCATCTATATCCCCATGCTCAGAGAAAAATCCCTGAATTTATCCTTTTGCAGTATCTTAGTTATCACTGGTCGTTCTTTGAAGTATTAGGAAAAAAAATAATATTGATCTGTACTTTGGTCATTATCCATTTCAATTATTTTTTCATCTTGGACTTGATGATCTCAGAGCTCTTTTCCAACCTTAATGATTCTGTGATCTTTTATGCATTTTACCTTCATGCCCCTGGAATTTGTTAATTCAAAATTCTCCCAGTGAAAGCCTCCTGATGTCATCATATTCCCTTTTATCCATGTATTTTTCCATCTCTCACAAATGCCTCTGTGCTTCCCCAGTGTGGTACACCTGAACACCTGTCCCCGTGCACCTGTGGAGTGGGAATGATTTCCCACCTCACAAGTGGAAAACTTCAGAATAGAAGAAGTAACTTGTTCATTTAAACTGTTCTATTTGGAATACAATCCTAAAAAGTTACTTTTAAACATCAGGTGTAGCTTTTATTTCCCTTTTTCTCTTCCTTGCTGGACACCTCAGTGTCATGGACCAATGAAAGCTGTGTAACGCTTCATCCTGACCACATGACACAAGGTCAGTCTGGGTGTGATAGCCTCTAAAATATTTTATTTTAAAAATAAACACATTGGAGTATCTGGTGTATCAGGGCTAACTCTATCAGTCTTTCTGCTATCACACTCCTGGTTATCATTTGTGGGCATTTCCATTAGAGATAAGTGAAGCCAATGCCTCTGAGGACAAGCCAGAGGATTTTAAGAGTCTAATTTTGGAGCCAGATGCTTTGCTGATTTATTATTGAAGGGGAAAAGTGCATCATGTGACAGGAAAAAGGCTCCTTTTACCTGGGCTATTCATACAGCGATGATGACAAAGAATTTCCTATTGACTCTCCACTTTTCTGAGTTTTATTATTAAACAGCCAAACACTGGGGAAGCTCTAAAAACATATAAGTGAGTGACTGTAGCTGTTACAGAGACAAATAAAATGAGAAGGAATACTGATAGAAGGATAAAAAGAAGGAATATTGCAGCCACCCAGCAGAGGCAAGGGAAGACAGTGAGAGCTGAAGTCGACATTTCAAGAATTAACCAAATAAAATTTAAAAAAAATACAAAAACACAAGAATAAAGACCTATAAATGCATAAAAAATGGAACATGAAGGACTAGATCTGCAACAGCCTTGGGTTCTGCAGATTCCCAAGATCAGTCAATATAGTGACCACCTTTGGCAGCTTGTTTTGTACAATTTTGCACATCCCCAGTTAATTCTGGTCCAGGATGGGCTGTGTCCACCTGGCAGCTGCCCTCCTACTACCTGCATTTACCATTTATCATTTTGACAGCATCATGTATGCCTGACTGTGGTCCTTCCCGTGCCATGGAAAACATTAGCCCCAGGAATGGAAGTTCCAGCTGAATCCAGGTGAAAATCAAAGCAGCAGATCCGCAAGCCCGGTGGGTTTAGGCTGGCACTGTCACACTGTGGGGTGAAGTCCTCCAGTTTTGCAAGGCAAATAAATGACAAGACCAAACTTTATGGGAAGCTGTCAACAGCTTCCTAAAATCACAGTGTGATTATCTTTCAACGGCTCATCATGTGCTGGCATTCCACCCCAATTTGAAATTCCAAATCCATGGGTCAATCTCCATTAAATGTGTTCTTCTTCAGTTTCTTTTGGACCAGATCGCTTCCAGAGTATAGCCAACAGAATCTGCATTCCAAGATTTAAATATTTTCCCATTCTCTCCATCCTTTACCACCCAGAACTCTTCCAATATAAAGTGAAACATGGATTTTTAAATACCATTGGTACCACTGTTTATTATCTCCCTTTAGTTCTCAGAAGAAAAATAGTCACAGGGCTGAGTGGCATTTAAAAAGTGATTGCAGTGTGCAACACAAAAAATAAATGCATGGAATTTGAGGTATAAATAGTTATTCTTAATAAAATCCACTTACAGTTAACTTGGGTGGAGTGAAAATAGACTTGTGGCTAGAAATCTTCAAATATCTTCAATTATTATGAAAATTGAGGCTCTAAAAAAAATCAAATAATTAAGAGAATTCATCTAAAATTTGGTCTAGTTAGGCTGTCATAATTCCAGGTATGAGGAATAAGAACATATTCTTTGTTTTGCAGTAACAAAGAGACTTATTGTAAAATTCAGGTACAAAGTGCTTTGTGTTCAGTAACAGAATTTTCACTAATTAAATATTTCAAATGGTTTTACAGAGATCAGTATCACAGAATTCCTCATCTTCACCCAGCCATCAGCCCAAAGAGTGCTGGGTTTTCCTTATTTTCCATTTCTATTATACTTAACACTTTCACAACAGGAGTACCTAGGAACATTTGTGCACAGGTATCCAAAAGGATAAAACACATATTTGGTGGTTTTTTTGCCTCTCATTCAAAAAGTTTGCTTTTATTTATTGTAAACTAAATCAAACACCGGTTAGGTTTAAATTGGTGTGTGAATGTTTAACACAAAGATGACTCCTTAAACAAGGACTTAGGGAGAAATAAGTTAATGCAAAAGGGTGAGTGTGGGCATCTGCAATTTCACACCACCAAGGACTGGATGGAGGGACACTTAAATCCTGCTGATGGCTCTTCTGAACTCGTGTCACCAGCCCAGGCACAGCCAACAATATCCAAAACATAATGTTGTGCCCAACTGTCAACTGGGAACGGTACCAAATGCAGGAATTTCAGAGGAATGTACTGGTTGACCAGGGAAAGGGCAGACCCAGGATCTCTCCAAGATTTAAGGATGATCTGAATCATCTCCATGTCCCCAGCCAGGGGCACATTCACAGTCACAGAAACAATCTGCAATTCCCACCCTGGAATGCAGCGTTAGGCTGCATCCAGCTTTTCCTGAATGGGATGAGATCCTCCTCCAGTAAAAGACAGCGTCTTTTGAAACGTAATTTGATGGCTAAGAATGACACAAGGGACCAGGTTACATGAAATAGCAAGAAGTGTAGACAACCTGTAAGAGAACAAATGCATTAAAGCCACTCAACAGAAAGGTAAGAGGTGTGAGGTCCTACCCCAAAATCCTTTCAGTGCTCAAAACTCAGGTTTTAAACAGGAATTGTGTTCAATTCCTGCCAACAACATGAGAAGACACCTTTCAGAAGCAGAACTTCAGAACTGAATGTGGCAAACAGATGGGCTGTTGGTCCTGCTGCTTTCATTCCAGAGGATGCAGGTGGACTCCAGGGCAGTTATACCCATTTATGGCTGGATTTCTGAGAAATGCTAACAAAGTGGAGGGTCAGAACACCCTAAAATAATTTTTTTTTAAAGGGTCTTTTCTAAGTTCTGACTTTCTGAAATTAACATCTCAAGAAGCAACTGTAAACTTTCCTCTAGGTCATCTTATGAGCATTTTTCTTCTTTATATAAAGACATATTAGAACATACCAGGACATTATGCCTAAGAATCCACCCTCTACATTTGGTTTGTCTGCTCATTTCTTCCCTTTCCTGTTCCCTTTCTGAGTGGTAACTCGCAAAATTGTCATTCAAGGTCCTACTGAAATGAAGCATTATTATTCTTCTATTTTATTAGAAGTTGTCTGAGTGCAACCTCTTCAAGATGAGACTTTATTTCTGCTCCCCCGGACAAGCTCAGTAAGTGCAGAAGGAGGTCTACATATCCCTGTTTAGGTAAGAAGGAGAATCCTTAAAGAAGAACATAAACGAAACGAAGAAGCAATATAAATAGTTCACCTAGACCCTATATATTGTCATATTATCTCTGAAGCAGTTATTTTGATTCTGATGACATTAGACAAAATCTTACTGCACTTTGCTAAATCAGCCACTGATTCCCTGACTTGGAATTTTGCTATTTTTTAAAATGTAAACTTAACATTTGGGAGGAGCAGTTGATTACAGACATTTTCTCTCCAAGAACAGAAGATCAGCTGCCAATCTACTGATCCAAATCTCAGTGATCTCCTGAAGTCCCTTCCAACCTGGATCATCCTGTGATCCCATTCTGCCATACACAGGTACCAGTCCCTGCCAGTCCCACCAAGGGCTGTCTGGAGTCATCCTTCTCCTCCCTCAGCCTGTTAGGTCACCAGTGCCAGACTCCCTCAATTCCTGCTCCCACTTTAGAAGGTCTGGGATGAAATTTTCAGGAGTTGAATGTTTGATGAACCAAAAGTACATTTCCAAGCCTGTAAACGGTGATGGCAATGTCTGAAACACAAGGACACTTCCACTGCCTGTCCCTTGCACAACACTTCACATTCCTCACTGGGTTCCTCAAAGTTTTGAGCCAGAGGCTCAGGCACCAAATCTCTACCCCCAAAGTCATCAAACCTAAACAAATATCCTCAAGATCAGGGATTTCTGTCTCACACTGAAGACACTTAAAAAATTAGTTTCTGCTGGAGTTCTGTTTCTCAGCCATTCCTGAAATGTGGGCATTCCTTAAAGCATCTCTGGAGGCTCCTAGAAAGTCAAATTCCTGAGCACTCAAGCCCAAACTACAGTAAAAATACAAGTATCATCTACCTGGCCACATTTCTCAACAGAAAATAAGATCTTATCTTCAAAATAAAAACCCAAGCAATCTCCACTAATTCCAATTTTGCATTATATGCAACAGGAATTAACTACAAGCAATAGATAAGAAACTGCAATAACCATCCCTGGATTGTGATGGGTTTTACTGCACAAGTTTTCATCTGATTTATACTAAGGGCTTATTTATGTGCATTATTTTAATTGTACTGGAAATTTAAATGCAAGTTTCATATGGTTCATAAAACTTTGCAACAAAATAAGTGCAATAATCAAATGTATCCATATCACAGAAATTACATACATAATAATTAAAAGATAAGCATGGAAGGATAAAGCAATGCCTATCACACAATAAATTACAAGCCAAATAATTCAATGATTGCAAAGTAAAAATAAATTCAATAAAAAGTACATAAACCTGAAGTTAAAGCAATGTACACCACTGTAATTTGAAGGTATAAATTTGACAGGAAGACATTAATTAAACCAGAGGAGCTTTCAAAGCTGAAAAAATTCAAAAGAAAGTACTGTATATCAAAGAAACAGAGAAGGACTAAGACACAGGAATTAGTATCTGAAATATTCAAGCTACCTTAAATCTGCCTTAAGGGTTATTCTGCACTTATCTTCTCTCAAATCAATTAAAGTAAGGAGTTTTATTATTTACTCCTTGTGTATTCTGAAGGAACTAAAGATGCTGCATCTCTGCAGTTCCACGTGTAAACAACTTCATTCTCATTTGGATAACCTGACTTTGGAAATTCCTTCCTTCATTCTCAGCAATATTGCATACGAGCATGAACCAGGAAAATTAAAAAAAGTGAAGGAAAAAACTTTGATTCTGTGAACTGGTATTTGGTGTAGAGAGTTAAATAAAAATACAGCTTTTGACCCTGGGCAATAAATAAATTTTTAAAAAATTAAAGGCTTTACATTGAATATCGACTACATGGACAGGTCATTAATACAGCCAGGGCCCTGTCTGTGGCTGGTTATCACACAGACACCTCCATGGGAGCTGGTCACTGGACCCTGCAGTGGTCACCAGACCCTTCTGCAGCCAGTGGGAAAAAACAGCATTTTGGGCACTATTTCCCTGATTTAAACATTGTTTCCCTAATTTGATGAACTAAACACACCAGTGCCTGTTCTACCTGTGACAGCAAAACTCTGGGTATTGCTGCAGCACCACTCAGCCCCTGCCTGTCCCACTCTATTCCTGCTGCAATGTAAAGTTTGTCCCACACTCTCTGACCTGCTGTGGAAAGAGGAGCATTGAGAAACTTAATTCCATGTCTGTGCCTGGGGTATTCATTCACTTAATTATGGAGGAACGTGTGGGATCCACGGTACAACGTTACCTAAATGTGTAGTGCAGTGTCATTCCTGCACTAAAGATAAATGGACAACATCACCCAAAGCAGCCAAATGTATCCCAGGACTCAGACAAAATCAGAGGAAATATTCCCTAGTCAGGAAAAATGACCTGAGTAAATACAACCTTGTGTTTAACCCTTGTAACTGATAGGTTTAACACCTCAAACCTGGCAAATTCAGACAAATTTACATCCCTTTACAAAACAGCAGCAAGGAGAAGCTCCTGAACCCTGCGTACCACAACTACCTTCACCCAGGAATAATTATCCCCTTTTATTACACAACCCTGAATGATCCCTCAGAGCAGCATCCACACACAGCCCTCTAGGTAAAGATCCTCTGGATTCCTTTTTCATTTCGGAGAGGGAAATTACAGCATCAGCACGAGAAGCCTCCACCAAGCCTCATTTGGATGCACGAGGCTGCCAGTTGGGTGAAGTTTCTCCCCATTTAGGCGCTGCTGTCTCCCAGCAACCCGGGCTGTTGCCAGGAGAAGCCCCGGGAGCGCTTCCTCCGCACCCCCGGCTGTGAGCCGCATGCTAAGCAGAGCTCCAGGAACTCCAGGGACTCGAACAACAGACTTTTTTTTTTTTTTTTTTCACTTTTTTGTTGTATTTTTGAGGGGTTCAGTGGTGAATGATGTCACCCTTTCCCTTGGGATGTAGCGAGAGGTGATAAGTAACGCAGGGTGATTCCATCAAGGTTATTCCACCTCAAAAGAAGCATTTGGCAGCTGGATGTGCAGCTCTGTAAATATATTTCCTGTATGCTTTCCATCTCTCCTGCATCCTCTGTGCTTGTTCACTTCCTCTGGGTTGTTGTTTTCCAGCTGCCAAGAGCAAAAAAGCACATGCAAACAACAGCAAAAAAAAAAAATCTCTTTATATTGACTTAAATCTTCGCTACTCCTTGCAGCACCTTCCAAAATGTAAAATGCAACGGGGAGGGGGTTAAAAGTAATTCCTGTTTTTCCAACGACAGCACAATATTTACAGCTGTACAGCTGGCTTGAAAATTAGGTGTTTAGGGTGTGAATATAATTACCTGACAAAGCGCACAAAAAAAATTAGAGAAGTAAAAAAAGCCATGATAGACAGGATTTCCAAGGAAATTCATCCTGGATGTACCTGTAAAAAAGCTGTAACCACAAATTTGAGAAGTCTTTTCAGATAATAAACAATCACTGGGGTGAGGTGTTTCTCTGCTTTCAGTCTTGGCATACACAACAAAATTGTAATGAAATTTAATAATTTATGGAAATTGATGGCTTGAGTATGTTTGAAGCAAAGACTGTCTCCTAGAATGAAGAAATAAGTAATTAACTCTTCTAGAGTTAGAAAGGTAAATTGCAATTTGGAAAATGCTAAACCACATATGACATTGTTACTCAACACACTCCACGGAACTGCAATGGAAATCAAGTCTCACATTTTTTGGCCCATATTTCATCCAATCTCAATTAAAATGGACAACTAATTAATTCATTATGAAGAATTGTACCACATAAACAAAGTGATGGAAAATTTGAATAAACAAATCCTCCTAAACCTTAAGATGAACTTTATTTTGAGGTTTGGTCCTGAGGTATGATCGCAGGAATCTTAATTTTAGACCTAAAATACAGTGATACTGAATTCACGTCTGGAAAAAATTGCATTTGCTCATTATTACAAATTCTTTTAACCAGTAAAGGAAATAAACATGAATATTTTTAATTTTATTCCTTATTTTGAATTCAATGGTGAGCATGGTGGTGAGACAAATGGAGGTACTAGACCACAAGCCATTGGTTTGACCACAATCATTTCTGTTCAGTGTCTTAACAATGGTAAAAAAAGACTAACAGGGAGAGCATGTGGATTCTCTGTCAAATGACATTTCTAATCAATGTTTTCTTTAAAGAGCATGATCTGATTCAAGCAAGAATTAATTCATGGCAATGCTGTGCTTTTTTTTTTTTTTTGTACGAAGGTCAGACTAAAATTCACCATGACCTCCTTCACATTTGTAATTACTGCTCTATTAATCTTTAGCTATAAAGCTGAAAAGCCTAATGGATTTAAACAATCCAAAGGCTCTCTACCCATGAGCTGGACTTTCTCTGCCTCAAAAAAGTCAAATCACTACAGATTTGTAAGAAGATATTCTGACACTGCTCATTGGGAACAGTAGTAAAAACATTCTTTTAATTTATTACACATTGCTACCTCAGGATATCTAGCAGGGAAAAAACTCTGTGTGTGTGTATATATATATATGTATGTATGTTACTCAACATCTAAATTCATAGGGTTCTTTGACTACTGCTCCTACCACTGTCATAAAATAAAATAGTTCATTAAATAGTGTAAGCAATATATCCTCATATACTCAGAAAACACAGCAATGTTTCAGCAGCAATCAAAATAAAATTAACTCTGGAAAATAGAGTCATACTGGAAAGGTAGAAGCAATAAATAATGTGTGTTTTTACTGTAAAGAACAACATCTTATTGCACCATTATACAAGGATATGAAAGAAGTAATTTTAAAAATGAATGCAGATGCTCTATTGCAAGGAAAGAAAAGTGCATAACAAACTTTAATTCCCAGATTATGAAATTTGTACAAAACCTGATAAACTCAACTTACTTACAAAAAAACTAAGTGAAGTTTGCTAACGTCTGTACTCCTTTCAGCTAACGCAGAGCAGTTTATCCAGGTGTAACTGCATTATTTTCTTGGCTCCTCAATGTGCACTAACATCTCTGGAACTTGAATCTCCCTCCAGATAACTCTGGGAAGAGCCTGGTGCTCCTCCACAGGGATCTCAGCAGCGGCAGCAGCCTCACTTTTGGGAGCTCTGCTGTGGCAGACGCGGTTGCTGCAGCACAAGGAAGGAGCTCCAAGAATGTTTTATCCCATCAGGATTTATCCCATCAGGACGAGGAGCAGGAAATCAATGGGATCTCCAAGAGACAAGGAGCTAAATGTTCTGCAGCTCTTCACCTAGGAAAGTGTTAGGCTGCTAACACTACTGAAGGTAAAGAGGATGGACACTGCAAGTCCAGCAAGCTCTGGCAGAACTTTTCCTCAAGTGTCTGCACCATAAGGAAGAGCTTGGCTCACCTGGATGTCCAGGTGTGGTCACAGACCTCTGATGTGACAACAGAGACCTGGCACAGCACACACAGCTGGAGCAGGGAACAGAACAGGTTATTCAGGATGTAGGAATAAGCCTTCCTAGCACAGAAAAACTAGATGGGAGCTGCAGTCTAAAGAAACACAACTCCTTGAGAGCACAGGGCTCCAGAGGGAAATCCTGTCAGTAACCAGAAGACTGGAGATGGGGATCCAAAGGAAGGCTGGAAAGGTACACAGTTAGCATTTGCTACTTGCAGAACTCTGGCTTATATAGGGAATTATCATGGAATCACAGAATCTCCTGAGCTGGAAAGGACCCACACGGATAATTGAGTCCAACTCCTGACCCTGCCCAGGACACTCCAAGAATCCCACCCTGTGCATCCCTGAGAGCTCCTGGAGCTCTGGTAGACTTGGGAATGTCACCATTCCCTGGGGAGCTGTTCCAGTGCCTGACACCCTCTGGGGAAGAACCCTTCCCTGATATCCAACCTAAACCCGACACAGCCCCAGCTGCTCCCTGGGCCCTGGTCACAGAGAGCAGAGATTAGAGCTGTCCCTCCACTGTCCTTTTGGAGGAGCTGCAGCCCCTGAGAGGTAGAAGCCTCTGGAAGGCTGCCAGAGGGAGAAAAAGGCTCTTCAAGGCAGTCTGAATTTGGAAAAAAAAAAAAAAAACTTTCTAGGAGAGTTAAGGAACAAAACATCACATAGAAAAATTGGGAACTTCATCAGAAACAGAGCTGCTTAATGGATTAAAATACAGAGACCAAAAACAAAGGAGGCAAAGAAAAGCACGACCTCAGCATTTAGGCATAAAATCAGCGAGGACAAAGCTGGAGTTCAGCCTAGCTGGGGACACAAACGGCAATAAGAAATGAATCCACAAAAATTAAGGAGTGAAAAGAAGCTCAGAAAAAAATCAAAGTGCATTGATGCATACAGGAGACAGCCTAGAAGTGTATACAGAAAAGACTGAAGTACTCAAAACCTCTTTTGCACAAATCTCCAGAAACAAGTGCTCCAAAACCTCTCCAGGCTGGTACAGTCAGAAAGAAAAGCACCAAACAACATGAGGAAAAATGGGTTATGGCTACTTAAAGAAGTTTAATGTGTTTAAATCCAAGGAGCCCTGTGGAGTTTTTCCAGAGCTGGGGGGCCAAATTTGCTGGTGCAGCCATCAGAACACTGTCACCGATCAGAAATAATGATTGGGGACCTCTGATGATGAGAACTGGGCTACAGTAACAATTGCTTTTAAGAAAGGGAAAAACATTACTGAGAGGGTATAGCATGCTCAGTTTCAGCTCAGTCCCAGAAGATATCATGGAGAATGCCCTCTTAGAAATTATTTCCAATCAGGGAAGAAGAAATTAATCAGGAATAACCAACACATTTACCAAAGGCAAATCATGCTTGTCCAGCTGAGCTGCCCTTGTAGGCTGAAATGATGGCTCTGCAGAGCAGTGGCTGTAGCCCTTGTTGACTTCAGCAGGGTTCTGACACCCTCTCTCCCAGCACTTTCTATGGAAGCTGACAAAGTCCTGGCTGGAGGAACAGCCTGCATGTCAAAAATGGGCAGGAGCAGCAGCCTCCAAAGGCAGGGATCGATACCTTCATGTCTGGTGGGCAGCAGGTGACCCCAGGGGCTGATGCTGGGGCCAGAATCATTCCATAGCTGAAACAGCAAAATGAGTGATGTGACAGAAAACACGCTCAGCAGATCTGAGGGCAGCATTAAACACACAGCGAGAGCAGACAAAGCAAACAGCAGAGGTTTATCTGAGGAGACCTGGAACAATTCCAGGTCTATACCAACAGAAACCTCATGGAGGTCAACAACAAGAGCAAGATGATCTCAGAGCTGCTGGGAAGGAGCTGTGGTTCTGCTGGATGCCAGGTTAAATGTGCTCACAGAGAAAGCAAACTGTGACTCTACTGCAGAGAAAAGAAAAATCCCTCTCTTCTGTGCTGTACTGGTGAGAACTCACCTGGAATATCAGGTCCAGTTCTGGTTCCCAACTGACAAAAGACATTATAACATAGCAAGGGTCTGCAAGGTCAATCAGCCTTGAGTTGATCATCAGCTTAAATTTTAATTGCCATTCTTTTCTGAGCAATTTACATCTTATTTGAACATTGACAGTTCACTGGGGGACCATGCTGTTATTACATACACAATACCACATTTAGCCACAGAAAAACATTTTTTAAAATTGTATTTGCTCTTATGAGGATGCTTTTTCTACATCAGTCCAAAATTATTCTACCTGTGCAGTTACTCAGCATAAAATGAGCTTGGTGTTGTCTTCTGTTTTCTCAACTACCAACATGAAGCTGCCACTTCAATCCAGGCAATGTGCTACTGTTGGTGCCATCTCTGGTAGTCCTGGTATCATCTCTGGAGTTCACTGCCGCATTTGCACAAACCCCACCTCTGCACCCCTCCTCTGAGTCCACTTTCTCTACAGCAGAAACAATGTTCTTCCTGCTACCTTTAATTTCACCACTACCTTCAGCTTTTTACTAAGTATCTATAACATGCAAGGTTTTATTATCCTCTCTACCACTGGGCTTATGCCATCATCCATTTATAATTCTTCTACCAGCACTTATATGCTTAAGGTGTTTAAGTATTTATTTTAAGCCTGAAGTTCTCATACTTTGTTAGGGTCCATAGAGCCTGCAGCAAAGATACATATAAATAACACCTTGTTCAATAAATACCTCATATGTGAACTAGTCAATATATGTGTTAGAGCACCTCAGTGCTACTAAAATTCCACCTGAACAGCACTGACAGTCATCTTGGAACACCTGCAGTTGCCAGGAGGACTGTCAGAAAGTAAATTCATTAATTCTGGGTTGCTAGTTTGCTTACCTGACAGCACACATCTACTCAAAGGAGAAAAATAATAGGAAGAATTATTAAGAACTTAAAAGCACTTTACAAACAGAATCACAAAATTATTTGTGTTGGAAAGGACCTTAAAGCTCATCTCATTCCATCCTCTGCTATGAGCAGGGACACTACACACTACCCCAGGCTGCTCCAAACTCTGCTCCAACCTGGCCTTGGACACTTCCAGGGATCCAGGGGCAGCCACAGCTTCTCTGGGAAATCACTGCCAGGGCCTCACCACCCTCACAGGGAAGGATTTCTTCCTAAAGCACCCACAGAAGATACACAGCATGTCATGGTTTTATTTTTAAGCATTATTATTTAACAAAAGCAGTCAGGGCTAAGGGAATCTGCTTAAAACCCTGTTGCTGGCTTCAGTAAAAAAAAAAATAAAAGAGAAAATTCATAGATAGCAAAAAGCAATTACGGAAAACAATCACAGGATGGTTTGGGTGAAAAGGCATCTTAAAACTCATCCAGTTCCACCCCTCTACCACAGGCAGAGACACCTTCCACTGTCACAGGTTGCTCCAAGCTCCGTCCAACTTGGCCTTGGACACTTCCAGTGACGGGGCAGCCACCGCTTCTCTGGGCCAACAGGAGCCGCGCTCGCTAGCTGCTCCAACAACCCGCCCACCCCTATTCTTACGGCACACAAGAAACATCACTGCACCAACGAACCTTGACACAAACCCCTTCCCAAGGCACATTTACCCCCCTGTCCCCGACTCCCCCTCACGGCGCGCACCCCCCGCCGCCGCCATGTTCCCCCCCACGGCCCCGCCCCGCCCCTCAGCGCGCACGCGCAGCGTCGGCCCCGCCCCGCCGCCGCCGCCAGGGCACCGCGCATGCGCGCGCGGAGAGCGGGGAAGGGGCGCACGGCTGAGGCGGCGGGGAACGGGGGAGGAGGGGAAGGAGAGGCAGTTCGCACTTACCTGGCACCGCCATGCGCTGCGTCCTGCCGGGCAGTGCCTCGCCCGCCTGCGGCAGGCGAGAGGCCCGGTCGCTCATGCCGAAGGCGGAACCGTGGAGAGTGCGGAGGAAGAGCAGGAGGTGGAGGTGGTGGCGCGGAGACATCGCCCGCTGAGGGGGGGCGTGAGGGAGCCCCGGGGAGGGAGGGGCGGGGAGAGCGCCCCCTGCCGAGCGGCAAGGCGAGGCAGCGCGCCTCCCTCAGGGGAGCGCCTCAGGTGTCCTCAGCGACTCTTTTTCCCCAAATAATCCCTTTCCGTGGGCTCTGCCCGCTGGGCCGCCGTCCTGAGAAGCGCCTCTGTGGGTTCTGCTTGCTCTGAATTCTGCCCGCGACGTTGTTCCCAAAGTTTTGGCACCCTCATGGAGTTAACGTCGCCTCCACCTCATGTCCTCATCCGTGTCACATCCACCCTTTGGCCTGTCCACACGCCCGGTTTTAGAGGGCCTTTTGAAGACTCATTTAAGAAAACACGCTACGCGTTCCTTTCATGCAGTAATGTGTTTTATTTGTACGATTAGCAGAGTGGTTAGGGTTAGAAGAGGCAAGCTTATTTCCAACCCCCAATAATATATATATTTTTTTAATATATATTTTTTTTTAATTTTTTTTTCCATGGTTTTTCTGGTTGTTAATTAGCCAACATACTGTATCATCCCAATTTTGCAGAGTGTTTTTTTCAGTGAATATGTTCCAAATAACATAAATCTCCAGGGCGAATTTTCTGCACCTATGTTTGCAATAAAAACATAAAAAGTGATCAGAGTGTGAGTGCTTGTGGAAGATACCCTCTGTGGTTTTGGGGGTAATACAGTGCATATTCGTACAATCATAAAATTATTTGGGTTGAAAGGGACCTTAAAGTTTATGTCATTCCACCCCCCTGCCATGGGCAGGAACACTTCCAGTGGACTATACAAGAAACAGGATATTAATTGTTTACAAAATTCATCTGGAGGGTTTTGAAAAATTTGAATTGTTGGCTGAATAGAGAGCAGATGATAAAAAAATAGACTAATGCCTAGTCTGAGAGGAAGATCAGGTAATTCTCGCAAAAAATGGTCTATGACAGATGCAGTTCCATTCAGTTTATAATCAAGCTGTGGTCTACATGGATACTCCTGAATCCTAGAATTTAATTCATATATATAAAGGTGTTGGATATTTGCAGCAATATTGAGAATTCCCAGGTGCTCTTGAAACAATCTAGAGGAGTAGGAAAATCATGTTTTAGGAGTCAGATTTTCTTCAAAACTAAAAATTCAGGCAGAAACCGGAGAAACAGAACTGTCCCACCTCAGCTTTCAGGTTTCCTGTTTTGTGTTTGAAAGGTGAACAAAATCCTCTGTGAGCACAGGTAGTCCCAAGATTACAGTCAATTTTTCAAGATTTTTTTACAGGAACACAACTTCTAATTAATGGTAAGTAGAATTACTGAGGTCAGGACTGGAGAGGATCTCAGGTGACCTGAAAAAATATCTTGTAATAACCTGGAGAAAATCCATTGAATAATGAGTGAGTATAGAGATGTTTGTGATAAATAACTGTGATGTTTTCAGAGTACAAGTCAGTAAGAATGAGACATGCTCAATAACAAAGTGTGAATTTCATTTGAAATGTGTTTACCTAATTAGTTACTCTCTCATTATGGTCATGGTGTCAATTCCCAGCTCTTTCTTTGTAAGAAACCACTAAAGATGACGACATCCACTGGTTTTACACTGCCCATCTCTTCAATCTCATCACACCTCTCTGCCATTTTTAGGTGTTCCTAAAAAATGCACTGCTCAGTGTCACGATGGATGGCAATGGAATTTTCCCCTCAGAATTAATGTCTCCACCTGCGAGCTTTATATTTTTTTTGCCTCTTAGTGACCAGTTTTGTTTTCATTGCCATCTTTCCTGGGTGAAGTGTGGGGCAGAAAAACCAGCTGTGTTTGACTGCTCAGCCTCACAGGTGAAGTGGCTGAGGTGTTCCAGAGCCCTGATGTGCTCCGAAATTCCAGCTGCTGAAAAGCCAGCCTTGCCTCCACTCCAGTGATGCTGGCTGAACGTGCTGTCCTCGGGTGCTGGTACTCTGTGTATTCCCTAAATCCTGGGTGCCCTTTCCAGTGCATTAATTCCTCCAGGAAAAATTGCTTTGTCACCCATCACCCAGTCGAGCTGCTTTGTTCATGAGGCTGAAAACAGCAGAGGATTGGGATCCAGAGCAGTGACAGCGGGGCTGCTGATGCTGGAAAATTACAGCTCTTGGGGGCAGGAATCAGCCTGGCGTTCCCTGTTTGCGTGGCACTTCACGTGCCCTGTCCCTGACTTGTCACTGAATCCCAAGTATTAAATGGTAATAAGCCACCGTGCCACTTAACAAATAAAAACTGATTTTCACAAGGGTTTAGTGCTTGTTGGCTCCATGGAAACAGAAGACTGTTTAAATTAGGTAAATCCTGCTTATATTTCATGAAAGTGTGGGCTATCCCCTCCTCTTGTTGCAGAGGGTGAGGTCTGGGTGAGAGACTCTGAAAATTACACACTAACTTTATTTAAAGTTTTCTTATTTTTTTTACCTCTACAAACGAGCAGTAGAACGTGATTATTTTTTTATTTATGGTGTATTATGCTTCACACTTAAACATAGACTTTCTATGTACTAACACACTGAATTAAGAAATATATCAGGAAAGAAGCCTGGATTATGGCACCCACACAGTGCTTGCATTCCCATGTAATTATCACAGTATTCCCAGCACAGCAATTTTATGGCAGATGCTAAAAATTTTCCGTGAAGGTGGAAAAAGAGAGGAGAGAGAGAGAGCAGGAAAAAAGGGACGTGGGCTTACCTCTCTCCTTTCAGCCAGGGCTTTGCGCAAATTCCTACTCATCCAGTCCTAGGAACTTGCTCAAAATATACACAATTTTCTTCCAGGACCTGACATTTCCTATATATAATCCATCAGAGTTAAATTTCCTAGTCTTTGTGGTTTGGAATAGATGCGTTTTCCCCATGTAACAAAATCTGTAGTATCTTGAAACTGATAAAGCCCTTTGTGGCCATCTCCGTGGAAATACAGGGATTGGGAAGGCAGGTTTGTGCTGCAGTGTGCATCTCCTGGAAAAGCAATCTCTTTTTTGTCTGAAAACATGCAGTGAAAGAAGATCCTCCACAGACTTTAGTGGATTATTCAGTGCTTGATTACTGTTAAAAATATGCAGCTTATTTTTAGGTTGGCTTTGGCTCCCACCCGTCACAGCTTAGCTTATCTTCCCTGGAATGAAGAGATTGCTTTTATCCAGGTTT
This sequence comes from Taeniopygia guttata, assembly GCF_048771995.1. Taxonomy (NCBI): domain Eukaryota; kingdom Metazoa; phylum Chordata; class Aves; order Passeriformes; family Estrildidae; genus Taeniopygia; species Taeniopygia guttata. The sequence continues at coordinate 2,775,167 of NC_133027.1, read as the reverse complement.
TGTTATCCAGACTTAGTGCTGCAGGCTGCAGTCATCCCTCAAGAAAAGATAAACAGGACTCTGGGAGTTGATCACTGTCAAGGATGTTTTCTAATTCTCTTAAGTCATTGCACATCTCTGGATGCTGTTCAGGTTTTCAGGTGACGTATTTCCTGAATTTTTTTTCCCGCTTTGATGAAGATGTGAGTAAGGAATTCACCATTCTGGTACTTCTCAGACCAGCTGTAATCTGGTTTCTTGATTCCTGGTTGGATGTGCCTTAATCTGTCCAAGAGCAGTGTTAGACATTCCAGCCTCACAGATACGTTCCTGTGGCTTCTCAAGGGCTCCCAAAGGAATTGATTACCAATGTATAGAAATATAAAGGAGATTATGGCAGATATGTAGAAAATTGTGTTCTGTGCCTAGACCTTGTCACCATTTAAATCACTAATATAGGCTTCTTCCAATCCCTTGTTTTTGTTGCTATCGCTCCTGCAGCTTCTCCTCAGCTGCTGACAGAAATTATTTTCCCAGTTCTTCTCCATAGCTGATAAAACTGTCAAATGGTGAATCACAGAATTTCCTCAGTTGGAAGGGATTCAGCAACGATCATTGAGTTCAGCTCCTGGCCCTGCCCAGACACCCAAACAATCCCACCCTGAGCATCCCTGGGAGCGTTGTCCAAACGCTTCTGGAGCTCCAGCAGCCTTGGGGCCATGACCATTCCCTGGGGAGCTGTTCAGGTGCCTGTCGACCCTCTGGGGGAAGAACTGAAAACCCCAAGGAAGGAGGATTGCACCAGGGTGTGCCCAGGGCTGCTTTGGGCATGAGGTTGTGTCCCTGAGTCCAGCACAGCCCCACCTGTCCGAACTCCCTGGCTGCTTCCCTTGGGGAAGGACCCAGGGGGACTGCCTGCATTGCTGGCAGTCACTCAGGCCTGGGGACTTCCTGCTGCCCTTTGGGGCTTGGTGGCTCTGCTGTGGGGCTCAGTGATGCTTTTGCACCTCTTGGCTGCCATTTCTTGGAGCCCTCTGCACTCCCTTCCCATTGCATGCAGACACAGACAGGTCATGGATGAAATTGTTTGAATGGAAAAGCAAAACAGTGAACAGCATTTTCTACATCTTCAGCTACAGCCACAGATACAGCCACAGCTACTTTTTCATCTGCATCTTCATCTACAACATCAAAACCAGCCTTCCTCCATCCTCAAATGATGTGAACCCTCAAAAGGCCTAATCCTACATTTCTGCTCCAGCTCTGCCTTTGGGAGCCTTGAGCTTGCTGTCAGCTCTGGGCAGAGGGTCCTTCTCCCTCTTCTTCCCTCCCCTTTCCAGCCTGATGCCATGTGTGGACACGCTGCCCTGGGGTGGTGGCACGTCTGTCCCTGCATCGTGCTGTGGCTCCTGATGTTTCCTGCCAGGGGTCCTGCCATGCTCTGTGCTCAGCATGACTTTGGAACTCTGTTCAGTGAAGGGCACCTTCCCAGGCAGCCAGAGCTGGGTGGTTTTGCACATGGGGCTGGTGCCACCGGTGCCTGCAGAGTCCATGGGGGCATGGGGACACTTCTGGCATCACCCAGGGCACACGGGGCCGGGCAGAGGAGCTCTCAAAGGTCTGCCCTGGGCAGATGTGGCTCAGGCAAGGCCAGGGGTGCTGGCCGTGCCCTGCTGAGCCCATGGGCCACAGCTGGCCGGGCACAGGGCTGCTGTGGGGCTTGGCTGATCCTGTGGGAGGCTGCAGCCCAAGCTGGGGTCAGACACTGAGGGCACTGAGGAGGAGGAGGAGGAGGGAGAGGGTCAGGGCAGGAAGGGCTGGGAATGTCCCCACAGTGCATCCCTGGGCTGCTGCAGTCGGGATCAGGCTCTACCTGTGCTGCAGGAGGGCTTGGAGGAGAGCAAGGGCTGCAGGAGCTGAGCCATGGAGGAGCTCCGGCTGCCACAGCGGTGCCACAGACAGGACCACGGTCACTCAGGGTCTCTGTCTGGTCAGCTCTGTTGACTCAACACAGGTCTGGACTCTGCTCTTGGAACATCTCCAGGGATGCAGTGTTGGGGTTCCCATTGTTCTGTCACACAGCCAGGAATGCTGGGGCTCCCCCTGTCCTGCCCCACACACAACAGCTGTGCCAGTTCTTGGTGGGGAGGGAAAGGGTGAACTACAGAGTTGGAATTACAGAATATCCTGAGATTTAAGGGTCCAACCAGTATGATTCCCTGGCCCTGCACAGACACTCCAACCATCCCACCCTGTGCATCCCTGACAGCATTGACCAAATGCTCCTGGAGCTTGGTAGCCTTTGGGCTGTGCCCATTCCCTGGGGAGCCTCTTCAGCACTTGACACCCTCTGGTGGGAGAAACCTTTTCCTTATATCCAACCTAAAGCACCTCTGTACATTTCCAGCCTATGCCTCAGTACGTAATAGAGCTCAGGATTGATGCTGATATTATATTGCTAGAAATACAGTAACCCCATGATGGGTACCTCATTGCTATCACATTTTGTGACTGGTCAGATAACAAGATCTTTGAAAAAACCCAAATTTTTACCAGGACACATAAGTCGGTTTCCCAGTTTTAGCAAAAAAGCCACAAACTGGTTCTAAGGGCTTTCAGTTAAGGGACCCAGAGACTTTAAGTGCCACAGTTCTTTTGGGAAACACGAATTCCTGTTGATACAGGAATCTGTTACTGCAAAAGGACAGCAAAGATAATAACACAGTAAAGGATCAACATGAGATGATTTCTAGAGAGAGGAGGGAAGATTTAATCAGTCATTCATCCGCCTTCCATTTGGGATCTAGATGAGCATTGAGATAGATATTAAGCTACATAAATTATCCTAAAAATGGAACTGACGTAGAAGAGCCATCAACACTGTACCTCAGGATAATGCAGTGATTTGGGATTTACAGAGGGATGCCAAAAACAGTGGGCAATTTAATGGAACACCGTCTACCATATGTGCCAGGAAGAAGATGAAAACACAGGATACAAACAGTCTCTTCACGCAGGTTCTTTATTTTTCCATGGCACTATAGCAATGAGGGAGAAAATGCTAATACAGCCCAAGCTCTCTGCAGGAAGAACTTTTGGTTCTCTCTTCCCTTCACTGGAGTTCAGGGTACACTTTTATTACCACACAATCCCAGGTTTTGGCTGCCCCACCCCTGGAAGTGTCCAAGGCCAGGTTGGATGTGCTTTGGGGCAAATTGGTCTGGTAGAAGGTGTCCCTGTCCCTGACGGGGTGGAATGGGGTGAGCTTTAGGCCCCTTCCAACCCAAGTCATTCCATGATTCTGTGACAGGCACCTGCATTCTGGTGGCCCATCTGCCTGAGGTCAGAATTCACACTTTGCAGCTGGGTACCCCCAGCTTTAGCAGAGATCTCCTTCAACAGCATGGCTTCTCACAGCTCCATGGATTTCCTAGGATTGAATTCCAAGCAGCTGAGGCTTGGCTCTGCAGCTTTTAAATCAAGATTTCCCACTGTGCTACAGAATACTCCGTAGGTCATTTTCAGGAGAGGACAAATTCCTGGGTACGTCAAGTGGCCAGTGCTGTGCACATCAGGTTAGATGGTCACTGGAAGTGTCCTTGCCTAAAATCTGACATTTTAATACAGATTTCACTAGCTTGTGTCATCATGACACAGTGCTTTTTTTGTAAAACTGTAATTTTGGTAAGAAATTTCTCAATAAATATTTTTGATTCCATTAGCTTTGGGGTTCCTATGGTTTTATCACCCTGAGGACTGTTTTTGCAGGGCTGACTTTGTGAACATCTTTCCTTTTATTTAACCAGGAAAAATTGAAGACTTTTAAATCAAATTTTAACCCCATAAAAATATTGCTTATATTACACACTGACTAACAATTCCAAAATAAATTCACTCTTTAGCACAAAATCCTTTGCATTCTCCATCCTAAGTAGTATTTTACATTCCCCACTCCAGATTTTCCATATTGATATCATAGTCCTCAAGATTTCATCCCTCCCTTATTAAAACCCTTTTTCTTTCTGAACCCCAAATTCCTATTTGCTCAAATATTTGTTTTTAATTGCTGATAGTCCAAAGTCCATTCACAAGCAAGTGGCTGAAGTACATTAATGACTTTTATTTACTTAAATTACCATTAGTGAAGAAATAAGCATGATATTAAATTATCATTAGCGAAGAGATAAGCGTGAAAACAGATAAACTGTTAACTTTGGGGTAACATTTCACCAAGGCAACTGCTCTGCTGGAGATACTGGTGAGATTGAGCTGAAAAATACAAGGGGATAGTGAATAACTGGGTTTCCTTTGTATATCCCATTGTAAATAATTATATTAAAAAAAAAAAAAAGGCAATCAGTTGTATTTTTTGGTGGAAAATTAAGGATCACACCCATGCTCTGGTAGTGGTTCTAAATGCATTGCCTTGGCCCCATCAGTGGGTGCTGGTTTGTGTTCAGCGGCATTGATGACTTTATAAAACCAAATGACAGAGTTGTTTATGCTGTCCTGCTAAAGAAAATAATCTGATTTAACGGTGCTGGTTTGCCAGTTAAAAAAAAGAAAAAGAAAAGAAAAAGAAAAAAAAAAACAAACCAAACAACTCTTGTGCTATGTGCTGTAATAAGCTTTTTATAAATGTGCTCATGTGGCGCTGAGCGGAGCCCGCTGTGCCGACACCATAAAACCGAGAGGGAGCTTCATCAGCTCTAAGTGCCATCGTATATTCCCTGCAGCAGCATTCCCGGGATTAATAAAGTTTGTAAGAAATACACAGGCAAAAGATTAAAAATACATGCGTGATACTACCCGTGGTAATAAAAGCTGATGTTGTTTGGACTGCTTGTTTATTGGCTTGCCCTAGATGAGATGTTTTAAGGTGAATATGATTGAAGAGATGAGCTTTCCCTCAAGGCCCTGCTTTTTCCTGCCCAGGAGCTTCCCAGGGATGCTGGTCCAGGGCTGCTTCCCTGAGCCCTCTCGTGGGCTCCTTCCTCCACTGCAACAGCACATCCTGCAAATGAGGCATTTACTGGTCTCCAAGAAGGTGATCTTTATGGAACGTGAGCTGTCTCCTCATCTCCCTGCGTAAGGAAACGTGTAAAAATAAAGCAAAATTAGTATTTCATTAAAGGCATGAGAAATGTTTAGGGTTTCGACCACAAATACGCTGTTTTTGTTGTGGCATCTAGCAATAACAGTGATTAGGGAATTGCAACACAGGAGGCTCTTCTGGGAATAGATCTGCAGCGCAGCCTGTCACTGCTTGGCAAAATGCACTCAGGTGCTGATGGAAATGGAAAGGTTGTGTATTTGAGGTGGTTTCATTGAAAAAATCATAATAAAGTAGATTAAGAGACACCTGAAATGCCTCCTGGCTTTAAACAAAAATATCAGGATATTTCCTGACAGCATCTGGATCCTTGAGGGAAATTAAATGCCAGGTAATATTCTGTTTGGAAGAAAATAAATTAACATCATATGTAAAATATATCTGATGCCCATTAGATTATCTTTAATCATCCATGGGATGTAGTGACTTTTGATTCCATTCTTTATTGGAATTGCTGCACTGGATGTTGCTGTGCAGTGCTTACAGGAAGACACAGGTCCAGATCATTCAGTCACAGAATATTTTTGTTTAAAAGGGACCTTAAAGATCATACAGTTCCAGGCTCTGCCATGTGCAGGAACACCTTCCACTGTCCCAGGTTGCTCCAAGCCCTGTCCAGCCTGGCCTTAGACATTTCCAAGCATAAAAGATCCTCAGGTATTGAAGTTTTGTCAGTATATAGATATTTTAGTCCCAGGGAAATCCGTGGGACTTTGTCACCTCTTCTGACCCCAGGAGGTTACTTTCCAAATGAGATAGAGCTTCCCAAAATGGAGCTCTGAGCAACCTGGTCTAGTGGAAGGTGTCCCTGCCCATGGCAGGGGATTGGACTGGATGACCTTTGAAAAACTCCTACCAACCCAAACTATTCTATGATTCTGTGAAGGCCGTAACAAACCTGGTGCAGATGTTGTTTATTGGATTTATTTTTTCATTGTGATGGGGTAGAATTGTGAGGCTGGTTTGGAAACAGGGATATGAAGAGTATTAAATACAGACCATCCACAGAAGAGTGCCATGACAATTATGGGGTGTAAGGCACCAAAATGAGCCTGAGAAGGTTGGCAAGTGACACAGAGAATTGGACTGTTATCAAAACAGATTAGAGAGAGGAATAGAAGATGGCAAGTGGGATATGGAGAATTGCAAAACTGGGCATAACTTTTAGGGGCTGTCAACAGCAGTATTTTCACAGACAAAGTGGGCAGAGCATAACTTAGAACCCATGTCTATGGATTAAGCAAAGGTTGTTACTTTCAGCAGTAATGTGCTTGGAAAACCAAGTGTCCTGCAGCTGCTGTGAATAAAAATTCAACATTTGTCATATCTCAGTAATTGCAGTCCCTTGGTACCTTCTATTCTGAGTGTTGGAGGTTATAAATATTGTTGATGACTCGGCATTTACTTTAGACTTCTTGGTCTTTACCAGCCGTGTTTTCAGTCCTTATTCCTGTTGTCACTGTTTGTCAGTGTGAACCTTCACCCAGGTAGAGGAGATTCACAATGAATTCTGGGGGACATTTGTCTTTAGTTCAGCTTACACCAGTTTGGACCTTTCTGTCATAAAGATTTTTAAAGTTGATTTGCTTTTCATTGGGTGATGCAAAAGAAGAACAAGATGATGCTGTTTTTACCTCTCTTTGGGAAGGGCATGTTCCTTCAAATATTTTCCAGGATGGCTGAAAGGATACAAAAATCCTGATTTGGGGATGAGCAGTTCTGGCACAAATACCAAGAGACGACACTTCCATCCTTAAAATAAGCCCCCCGACATAAGTGATAATTTAATATACATCATGCCATCTGCTTGCAGAACTGTGCAAGCTGCTCCCAGAGAAGTCAATGGGAAATGCATTTTTCCTATTATTTTAGACATTCTGGGATCAATCTTGATGTCACAAAGGCAGGCAATAGTCACCTTTCCCCAAAGGCAAATACAGTTTGTCACTAGGGAGAATAACCACTGCTGCAAACCCACCATTTCTCCTACTCCTCCTCCTCCTCCTCCTCCTCCCTTTGCCCTTCCCAGCCCTCAGGATGAAAACACAGAGTGCTCTGCCAGTTAAAAAAGCAGATGGGGAAAGGAGAAGGTTTCAGAGCTACAAAGCACAGGAGCCCCGGCAGCAGCTTTTCTATTTATCCACTGTGAGCTTCCATCTTAGAAACTTTTACTGATCTTGACCTGACCTACAGAAACGTTTCAGCAGCATTTGAGGTTGGAGGAAGGACACATTTCACTGTTTTCCCTTTATTCCAGTTTATACAAAGGCTGGGTCAAGCCTTGCAGAGGTATTTTTGTGCATGGGTCTTTTGCTGCTTCACTGCAGGCTCATTGGAACTTGGGAAGACGGCACAGACTCCACTGGGGGTTTTCTCTTTCTGAAGAAATCACTCACAAACATGTAGAGAAATGGGAGATTGAGGCTGACTCTTCCCCAGTTCCTGGCTGCTGGTGAACCTGCATCTCAGGCATTTGCTCAGACAATCTCTGAATCTTGTGCTATAAAATTATAAATGTTGCCTGCTCATCTCCTTATTGCATGTCTGTGTGCAGAACTCCTTCCATCTTTCTTCAGCTCAAGTGTGCAGTTTAGTTAAACTCCCCTCTTCTCATGTTAGTGCTATTCCACTGCTTCCATCATCCTTATTCCTGTCATTCATACTTTTCCAGCTTCCCAGGATCCTTCTTGAGGGGGGAGAAAGGAAACTCAAGCAGCACAGATTTTTCAAGGTGCAGAGGCACCAAGATGTAGAGACATGCAAAGCAATCCTACCTGGGGGGGGCACATTTTTGATGTCTCCACTCAAATCATAGAATGGTGGGATCGTGGTATGGTTTGGGTTGGAAGAAACCTTAAACCTTATCCAGTTCTACCCCCTACAATGGCCAGAGACACCTTCCACTATCCCAGGTTGCTCCAAGCCCCATCCAGCCTGACACTTCCAGGGATCGAGGGCAGCCACAGCTTCTCTGTCATAATTTCAAAAAACTTTCTCTGCCAAGACACTTCAAGTTCCTTTGGTGTTCTTTGATCCATCCGCTATGGCCTGCAGATCAGAAGTTACTCATTTTACACCCTGCTCCTTTCTTGGCCCTCCACACTGCCTGGCAGGCTTCCTAATCCACTGGTGTTTGTAAAAGGATTGATAATTCATTCCTTCTCTTAGAAAGTAGTTCTTCAAATCTCTTAGTCTACCTTTTAATAGAATGCCTGCTCTCTATTTTTTCCATGTTTGAACACGAAGTCTTCTTACTTGTAACAGCCTCCTTCGCTCTGATCTTTAATTACAGTAGCTTTCTTCTGGTCTTTTTAAAAGTCTTTTTTGATACACTCCGAGTATTTTCTCTGAGCCTCTAATATGGTGTCTTTAAACAATATCTCTGCTGCTTGCAAACATTTCACCCCGTTGTGGCTTGTACTAATTTCCTTTGAACGAGTCGCCCCATTTTTCGTAGGGCTCCTTTTTAAATCCAGCGCTGTGCTCGGTGATATTTTTGGCTGCCTTGTTCCTATGACTATACTGGAGCTCAGCACATTATGGCTCTTCTCCTACAGAGTCTCTCTTTGATAACACCATAATGATCCTGGGCTGCACAAGGAGATCTTTTTCCAATGACTAAATCTCCAAGGAGTGTTTGTTCACAGGTATCTAAACATTTACCCTCAGTATCCATTATATTTATCTGTTGTACGTGAATGAAAATGTTTCTCCTTTTTAGTGCATCTTGTGTACCCACAGCGTTTTTGGGCTCCTCTGGGTCACCTCAGGCAGTGCCACTGCCCTGGCCAAGCCATTGAGGAGTAGCTCTGTTGTTGTCCTATTCTTGGCTCTTGCCCCAAGAGATCTTCACCACTTCCCACAGTGTCTTTCTCACCTTTCATTGTACCCTTCTGTCCAGAACAAACAATCGTTGGCCAGGATTCAATTTCCAGACAAACACCATCCTTTACACTCACACCAGGACACTTGTACAGCCAGGAGGGATGAGCTGAAGGTCAGGAGAGCATCTTCACAGCTGGGGGCTGGAGTCTGGACTCTCAACAAGGAAAAGACATTGCCTGGAGGGTGGGAGATGCTGCTTCTAATACACTTCATGTAATGACTCTGAAAATTGGGCTCTAAGCAGCCTAGTCTAGTGGAAGGTGTCCCTGCCCATGGCAGGGGGTTGGAAGGAGATGAGCTTTAATGTCCTTTCCAACCCAAACCACTCAGTGATTCATACATCTTATATAACATTATATTCCTTTATATCTATATTTGATCCTGTTTTATGTGCATTCGCTCATGTTTTAGGGGACTAAATCTTTCCTCATCCCTACTTTTTGGAGGGGACTGCCACCAAACCCCAGTGGCATTGTTGATCTGCAAATTCTGGAGCAGCACAAGGCCCTGCTGGGATCCAGGCATTGTCCTCTGCATCCTGTGAGAGTGGAGCTGCTGATCTGGGAATGGAGTTGGAAAACATTCTGATGCTGGGAGCTGTGTGCACTTGCTGCAGAGCTCGTACAGGTGTGCTAATGAGAGACTCTGCTCATCACAAGCCTGAGACCTTGGAGAATATTAGTAAAAATGCCAATTTGCATGTCTTGGGGTTAATTGAGGGAATCTCCGGTGGAAAAATCTTACTGTCACTTCGGAAGCCGGTTCTGAATACAAATTGTGTGTCTCTATTGGATATTCAGAAATCTTTTCAACTTCTTTGCAAACCTGTAGCAATACGGAAGGTTGTTTGCTCCCAGAAGTTTTCCTCAAAATTTCAGACATTTTTTATCTGTGTTGATATTAGCAGAGGACTCCTACACCGAGCATGGAGAATATGTGGGGTCCTCCACCAAACAAACGAGAAAGGGGCATGAATATTTTCTCAGCTATTCCCCAGGCCATGTGTTTTTCATAGGGAAAGACACATTTCTGCATGCAAAATGGCAATTCTTTTCAAGTGGGGCAACACTCTTATTTTATGCCTGTACTCTAATCCAAGTTTCTTGCATATAAAAATAATTAATGGATGTTTTTATCTTTGTTTGAGCTAGGCAGTTGTTTGACAAGATGCAGTTGTCTCATTGAGAAACAGGGAAGCAGAGAACTGGTTCATTCACCTGATCCTGATTAAGAATCGGTGCAGGTTTTTATTATCCTGGGATCACAGTGTGTTTTCTCATCACGTGGTCTTCCAGGGGATTTCTTTCCTTTTAGAACTGTTTTATTATATGCCACTATAAGGCTACCACCAACATTGCAAGGCACAACCAGAAATCCCAAATATTTCTCTGTTTAATTGCAAATATTTCATGATGCTCTGATCATTCCATCAGCCATTGGGGGATTTTATAAATGTCTTGCTCCACATTATGTTGGTATAATTAACTACTCTTGTTGAAACACCTAATTTTTGGAGGAGTTTATGGAAGAACACAAGGGAGAGGCATGGGTTTGATGCTGATTTTAAATGAATTATTCCTTGGTTTTCAAAGTTCACTTTTAGTAGTTTTGACATTCAGTCTTTCTTTTTTTAAGCTAGTATGTCCTATGGAACAAAAAGATTAAAAATTAATTAGAAAAGACAAGAAATGAGAGCAAAAAGGCCAAATTTTCCCCTCAGCAAAAGTTTCTTAAAACCAAACTCACTTTCTGAGCATCCAACAGAACACAAAAGTTTTACCAAATTCCTTTCACTTCCCTTTCTCCAGTTTCCTCATTTGAGCATTCCGATGGGGCTGTGCGACGCTGCTGATTTCAACGTGTCGCAAGGGTTGTAATTAAAAGCAGAATTCTGCCTTGATTATGGCTCTGATATGTGCCCTTCCCAGCAGCTGGAAGATGATAAGCTCTAAAATCATGGAATCATGCAAAGCACTGCAGATAATGCTGCATGCCATGGTACGGATGAGTGACAGGACACAACGACACGGCCTCCAGCTGTGCCAGGGGAGGGTCAGGTTGAACATCAGGAGGAATTTCTTCATGGAAGGGGTGGTCAGGCATTGAAAAGGGCTTCTCAGAGAGGTTTAGAGTCCCCATCCCTGGAGGTGTTCAAGGAATGACTGGACCTGACGCTCAGTGCATTGGTCTGGGTGACAAGGTGGGGATGGGTCACAGTTTGGACTCAGTGGTCCAAGATCTGCTGAGGTCTTTTAGAAAGTCTTTTCCATGTGCCCTCATCAGGTGTGAGTTTCTATTTAATGCAACAGAGGCAACTGTGGGGGCAGAAAATGTTGGGATGGAACCCCAAGTGGGTGCCCAGTTATGTCTGGAGTTGGCATAATTGCTCCAGTGTTCTCTTGGGTGAGTCCCAATTCTCCAGGCCCAAGAGAAGCTGTGGCTGTCCCTGGATCCCTGGAAGTGTCCCAGGCCAGACTGGATGGAGCTTGGAGCAACCTGAGATAGTGGAAAGTGTCCTTGCCATGGCATGGGTGGGATAAGATGATCTTTAAGCTCCCTTCCAACCCAAGCCACTCTGTGATTCTGTAGAACACCACATCCATGAAGTGGGGACAAGAACACAGTGTTTCTTTCCTTGCAAAGGCAAGCGGTGTTATGAGGATAAATAAAATTAATTACTGCCTGAAATAGTAAAAATACACACTACAATGGGGAACTATACAATGAGGACAGGTTTCAAGATCTGTCACAAGCTGCTGAAGAAGAAATAAAAATCTTTTTTTTTCACCGGGTTTAACATGGGAAAAGCAACCCAGGCAGTTGCTTTTGAAGAGAAATTAGGAGCAAAAGAGAACACTTGTGGTAAAATGTTATAATAGTCAGAGCCAGAAGATCCTACTCATTTCCTGTAGGAGGAAAGTCACCAAGAATTGGAGAGGGGAAAGCCCACATGATTAAAGGAAGAACAAGATTGACTTCTCCCTGACTGACAGTCTCTGCATCAGTGCTCTTCTGTTCCAAGACTCCTGTTCCCGAGGTAGTACAATCCAGCCAAAGATAAAGCTGCAGGAAAGCAGAGAGAACATCAAAGATTCGCTTCCTGATGGCAAAAAGAGGCAGAAAATTAAATCTCAGGTGGCAAACGAGGTTTCCACCCAGGCTAAGACTGACCAGCAAGACGACCCTAGAAATGAGATATAAAATAGCAAGTGCAAGACTGGAAAAGATGGGGTGTTGTGGGTGTGTTTAATATGTGACACATGCAGTTCTGGCAGGGTGTTGAGCTCCATTTCCACCTCTAGTCACAATGTGGATATGAGTTGGATGAAGCCACAGCAAAGCTGCTGCATCCTCAAGTTTTATGGTAAAATCAATCCTTTGAAAGAGACAGGTTTCCCTATTTACTCTTCATTGTGAAATGACTTTAAAGTTTCAATGTTTTGTGTGTGTGTGTGTCAAAATCAGCTTATGTAGATGTGTTTGCATACAGTTAAATAAAAAGATGTGAAATTTGTATTTTCACCCATCTCTACTTTCATATACAGCTTTAAGTGATGAGCCTCACACATGGAGCCTCTTTTCTTTGCCAGACCATAATTTTCTCTGACCACAGACCTGTGAGTAAATTTTCTAGGACCAGAATTAAATTTTCTAGGACCAGGACTGAATTTTCAAAGGAGGCTTGCCATGTCCTAGAACCATAAAGCCATGAGCAGGAGCTGTCTCAGCACCTTGTTCTGCTGTGTCTCCTGAGATCTGCAGTGCCCCCCTGCACTGAGGCAGGGCTGGGATGGGCAGCACCAGCCTCTGCAACTTTTCTGTGGCATCACAAGGACACTTTTTTTCCTTATCTTATATAGGAGCCTTCCCACTTACAGATTTCACAGTTTAGGTACTTGAGACTTCGCTGTAATGAAAAAAAAATGCAGTTTTCTTTTCAAACTCAACAAATCACTGCTGTTACAACACATCCACTAATCAGTAAATTGGTGGGATGGACAAGCAGGTTTGCCCTCACATTCCTTCCTCTCAGGGAGGGAACCCTTTTAACTCCTTGTGCTGAAGCTGTTGAGATGGGTCTCTAATGGGCCATATGTTCCTGGAGCTGCTGGGAGAGCCCTGTGACCCAGCCCTTGCTCCATCAATTAATCCCTCACCTTCCTTCTCACGGTCAAACTAAATGGGCATGAACAAAGGCCAGGGAATGGCTCTTTGCCCTGAGGCCAAGTGGTACAACTGAGCTCCCTGTCCCCAAAACAAGGCTGGCCACGTCCACACTATTCACTGGGAATGAGCCCTGGCCCTTGGCTGTGCCTGAGCAATTTTTGGGTCAATGTTAGTTGGCACAGACCTAAACCAGGCCAGGGAATGTGCTGACCATTGCTCTGCCCTCACAGCCTTATAGCCCAGCACCACAGGCCTCACCCAGGCCTCCCTTCCAGGCTAAAGGTCTGTGTTTTCTTTAATTTAATATTCAAATACCAAATAAAGTTGAAAAGCTTCCAATGAAGAAAGATAATGCACCTACACTCCATCTGGGGATCAAAACTCTGCAGAGAGATGGGGGCTTAAACTCTTCAGAGAAAGGAGGGCATAAATCCCTTGTATCCAGCGTCCTGCTGGAGAAACTCATTCCCAGAATTAATGAAATAAAACCATTCTCCAATTCTCTGGATTGTGCTGGTCCTGACTCGCCAAAACCTTCCTACCAGATTGAACCTCTGAAGTGGGATCGAAGGGGGAAGCCTACAACATGAGCCATAACAAGTTCAGTGCCCAGTCTCATAAACTGGATTTCAGGATGGCGCATCTAGTTAAACCATTAGACCCATGAGATTTACCCAAATCCCTTTGAGAGTATTGTTCACATCTCCTCACTCCCCAGCCCAATGAGAGAATCACACAAATGAAAACATGGCACTGCTGGGGGCTGAGGCCTTGTAGAAGTGGCCTTCTCCAGGCCTGTCCTGATTCCAAAATCCACAGATTCCCTGCAGCAAGGTACCTCTTTTATCAACCCTTTCAGCTGTACCTGGGGATATCAGGTTGGATATCAGGAAAATGTTCCTCCCCATGGGGTGTCAGGTGCTGAAGAGGCTCCCCAGGGAATGGGCACAGCCCGAAGGCTGCCAAGCTCCCAGAAGAAATTGAACAATTCCTTCAGTGATGCACAGGATGGGATTGTTGGGGTGTCTGTGCAGGGCCAGGGCTTGGATCAATAATCCTGGTGGGTGCCTGAAATCTCAGGATATTCTGTAATTCCAATTCTGTAGTTCACCCTTTCCCTCCCCACCAAGAACTGGCACAGCTGTTGTGTGTGGGGCGGGACAAAGGGAGCCCCAGCTTTCCTGGCTGTGTGACAGAACAATGGTAACCCCAACACTGCATCCCTGGAGATGTTCCAAGAGCAGAGTCCAGACCTGTGTCGAGTCAAGAGAGCTGACCAGACAGAGACCCTGAGTGACCGTGGTCCTGTCAGCTCTGTGGCACCGCTGTGGCAGCCAGAGCTCCTCCATGGCTCAGCTCCTGCAGCCCTTGCTCTCCCCCAAGCCCTCCTGCAGCACAGGTAGGGACTGATCCCGACTGCAGCAGCCCAGGGATGCACTGTGGGGACATTCCCAGCCCTTCCTGCCCTGACCCTCTCCCTCCTCATCCTCCTCCTCAGTGCCCTCAGTGTCTGACCCCAGCTTGGGCTGCAGCCTCCCACAGGATCAGCCAAGCCCCACAGCAGCCCTGTGCCTGGCCAGCTGTGGCCCATGGGCTCAGCAGGGCACGGCCAGCACCCCTGGCCTTGCCTGAGCCACATCTGCCCAGGTCAGACCTTTGAGAGCTCCTCTGCCCAGCCCCGTGTGCCCTGGGTGATGCCAGAAGTGTCCCCATGCCCCCATGGACTCTGCAGGCACCGGTGGCACCAGCCCCATGTGCAAAACCACCCAGCTCTGGCTGCCTGGGAAGGTGGCCCTCACTGAACAGAGTTCCAAAGTCATGCTGAGCACAGAGCATGGCAGGACCCCTGGCAGGAAACATCAGGAGCCACAGCAGGATGCAGGGACAGATGTGCCACCACCCCAGGGCAGCGTGTCCACACATGGCATCAGGCTGGAAAGGGGAGGGAAGAAGAGGGAGAAGGACCCTCTGCCCAGAGCTGACAGCAAGCTCAAGGCTCCCAAAGGCAGAGCTGGAGCAGAAATGTAGGATTAGGCCTTTTGAGGGTTCACATCATTTGGGGATGGAGGAAGGCTGTTTTTGATGCTGTAGATGAAGATGCAGATGAAAAAGTAGCTGTGGCTGTAGCTGTAGCTGTAAATGTCGACATAGAAGATGATCACTGTTTTGCTTTTCCATTCAAACAATTTCATCCATGACCTGTCTGTGTCTGCATGCAATGGGAAGGGAGTGCAGAGGGCTCCAAGAAATGGCAGCCAAGAGGTGTAAAAGCATCGCTGAGCCCCACAGCAGAGCCACCAAGCCCCAAAGGGCAGCAGGAAGTCCCCAGGCCTGAGTGACTGCCAGCAGTGCAGGCAGTCCTGGAGCAGGACTGCCCTGGGTCCTTCCCAGAGGGAAGCAGCCCTTTGGCATGGGAGCCAGGACCACCATGAGTTTTAGTTTGAATGTCAAATGTTTTTATTCACCTCCTGGTTTTTGCAAATGCTGCATGTTTTTTCAAGACTCATAGAATCCTGGACCAATTTGTTTTGGAACAGACCTTTAAGATTTTCTAGTTCCAGCCGAGCCCTCCATGGGGACCAACTCCTGCAGTATCTCTTCAAGTGCAGGAGATAAAAACTTCCTTCAAAAATGAAAGTTGGTTTTCTTATACCGGGAAATAACAGATACTTCTTGGGAAAAGGTCACAAGATTATCCTTAAAATTGTGAGATGTGCAATGAAATCATGGGCGGTAGTGACCTCACCTTTCTGCCTGGGTAGGACACTGTGTGTTTTTCATATCCTAAAGGTACAACAGTAAAATGTTCCAAAAAGAAAATAAATGTAATGTATTCATAATTGCTAATGTGATTGAGAATGTACATTTAAGAAATGTAATGGCATAAACCTGAAGAAATCTAATTCTGAAAGGAAGCTGTCTAAATTTAGAGTGATGTAGTAATAATTAATCCATTTAACATTCCATGCTGGTTTCAGCCCCAGGAATGACTAAACAGAGGACTGCCCCCAGCTTAGGAGGGGCAAGGAAAATGGAAGAGGTTATTTATATAAATATATGGGTACTTTTTCTGCCAAGTCAAAACAGATCATCTCTGATCATCTCCAGCAGAAATATTTTTTCCAGGTCAATTTGCACTCTGGGTTAGATGAAGATGCTTTCCACCAAAGTGAGGGCTAAACTAGACCACTATCCCAGGTTGCTCCAAGCCCTGTCCAGCTTGGCCTTGGACACTTCCATGGATCCAGGGGCAGCCACAGCTTCTCTGTGAAATGTGTGCCAGGGCCTCTCCACCCTCACAGGGAAGAATTCCTTCCCAATATCCCATCTATGGTTTTGTGGGAGGTGTCCCTGCCTGTGCCAGGAGCTTGGAACGAGATGAGTTTTAAGGTCCCTTCCCACCCACACCATTCTGGGATCCTGGGATTCTATGGAGCATCTCCTAAAGGGAAAGTGTGAGGTTGATAGAGGATCTTATCCATGCACACAAATAACTTAAGGGTGGCTCTCAAGAGGATGGGGTCAGGCTACTTTTGTGGTGCTCAATAACAGTGCAAGGAGCAATGGACACAAACCAAAGCATTGGTAAGTTCTATCTGGATATGGGGAAAAACTTTCTTACTCTGAGGGTGAAGGAGCACAGGAACAGTCTTCCCAGGGAGGTTGTGGAGTGTCCTGCTCTGGAGATATTCCAAAGCCACCTGAATGAGACCCTGTGTGACCTTTTCCAGTGACCCTGCTCTCGCAGGGGGGTGGCACTGGGTGGTCTTTAGAAAGCTCTATCAATGCCAACCCTCCTGTGATGCCATGGAGAGAGGGTCTGCTCTCAGGCCTTAGGCCTGGGGAAGAAAAAACAAAACTACAACAACAATGAAAAATAACCAAAACAGAGGCAAGCAAGAAGGAAAAGTCATTGGGACCATGGGACATAAATAGAGACAGAAATAAAATCCATTATAATTTCTGGCCTTTGAATCATAGAAACCATAATATAAGCAATGCAGCAGGAAGTTCTTGTTTAATTCAGTGGATATCAATGAGAAACTTCTCAACTGAACAGCATCAAATCCCAGTCCTTTTGGTTTCTGTCAAATATTCAGCCTGTTATTTAACAATATTTGTTGTTATTATTTATTTTTCCCCTGCTTCTTATGAAAAACCTGACAACTGTTTTCAAAACCTACTTGAAGTCTGAATCAAAAAGTTAGTGAAATGTTGAAATGTCATACAGGTCTCACTGAAACACACACAGCTTCATTCTCCACGAAGCCTGCAGTGAAAAGGAAGCAATTACATTGTAGGACTGAAGACTAAAGCATCACCTGAGTGTCTTGTCATGCAGAGCAGGGAATGTGGAGACCCCAGAGGCAGAACTGTCACCTGAATTGAAAGCATTCGGTGTCAAGGGACATTACCCTGAGGGATGGGGGACAAGGGAATTTTTCTCTCTGTGTTGGTCAGACATGTAAAGCCGTGGGGCCCTGGTCCAGGTGTGCAGGAGCTGGTGAATAACAATCAGGCTACACTTGAGCTGTCACTGGGTCTGGGCAAACTCTTCCCATGAAAATATCCACTGGGAAGCCCCAGGATGGAAACCATATCAGACACAGTGACAGGGAGGTCTCCTGGGGGACTGCCATGCTGGGATGAGCATGATCCTGTTGGCCTCTAAAAAGAAAAAGGCTTCAAAATCTAAAATATAATGCATATATTTATATACACATCTATCTCACTCTGTTTGTATAAATGAGATCTTTTTTTCACATTAAACCCTTTCTGCATGCCCAGCCTGGCCTTCAGGTGCTATAAAGTGATGTGCCAGGGTTGTCTGAGCTCTGCTGGCTGCAGACATGAAGCCAGAGGGAGAAGGGAGCAGCAATGAATGCGGCTTCGGCTTCGCTGGAATTACGTAATTACTTTCTTCAAGCTAAAAGTATTTCAAGTGTTTGATTGCCAGTGCTACATAACAATCTGGAGTAATTATATAATTAGCAAGAAATTGCAGCTCCCATTAGGTACTTAGAAGAAGTCAGATTTAGGTTTGATTTTTTAAAAAGGTGGGAAGTTGTGCACATGTGGGTTTTTTGCATAACGATATGACCTCGAAGAAGTTAGGGAGTTGATTTTTTTTCCTTTCCATAAAGGAACATTTCAGCATTCATTTAGAAAATAGATCAAGTAAGACTTGCTTGAGAAGATTGGGAAATCTACTGAAATTGGTGATTTAAAAGTTCATTAGGATTAATTGCTTCTAATTGTTACCAAAAAGCTTGCCAGGATAGGTAATATTGGATTTCAATACCCCTCTGAATAGCAAAAGACTTGGATTAGCTCCAGGGACAGTCTTCCTGGGGAGAAGGCCAGAGAGTGGTTAGGGTTGGAAAGGACCTTAGAGATCACCAAATTCCAGCTGCCATTGGAGATGGGAAAAGAAATCAGGTCTGACACCCAGACTGTGATTGTTCCCCTCTGTTGGGAGCTGCCCTCTGACACAACAGTGTTATCTGGTACTTCATATCCAGGGCTGGAGAAAAGGGCTATCACATCCCTGCCATATTGCTGATCCTGTTGTTCAAGTGATCAGCAATTCATTCATTAAAGCCACTGGAGCCTTGCCATAAATATCAGCCAAATTTCCTCCTGGAGTGAGCTCCTGACTCTTCCAATGATAAACAGTTTTATACAAAAAGAAAAGGGGGGGGGGGGTAAAAATGCCTATGCATTTTCCACCCAAATGTGCAAAGTGAAGATCCTGACTAAGTAACCTCTTTTAAAGTCTTGAGCAAGGCCCAGGAGATATAATTGATTTGGATTTTTTAAAAGCCGGTGCCAATTTCATCGGAAAGGTGCCTTGTGCAACTCAAACCCACCGGGAGCCGGCATGAAATAATGGAATGGTTAAGTAACTTATTATGGACAGCAAGGAGAATTTGTAGCAGAAACTGTCGGCATGTCATTCCAGTGCCAGGGCAGAGAAATCAGTTCTAAAATTTATTTCATTTGGTGGTGATGCAAAAAAACAACGGTGCCAGACAAAGGGAGATGGAGCAAGTGGAATATTCCTGTTGCAACACCAAGCTGCTGAATCGGGACAGAACAGTGAAACAATGGGAGAGAAGGGGAAATGGCTTGAAGAGCTGCATATGAGACTGAAATTATGCTGCAAACTTTGGAAGCTCCATTGTCACGTGGAAAAGTAATTTAATAGCCAGGCAGGCAGAGGACTGAGCCTCTGCTAAATGCAGGGCTGGGCAAACCTCATTGATTTCCATGGAAGGCAGCAGTGGATGTAGACAGATCCTGCACAGGGGAAACAAAAATAGGGAGCATCTTGGCACAGGGACGGGGTGGGGACCAGCATCCCATGCCACGTGTGTAGCACCAACCTTTCCACACCACTAAGCCCCAGCAGTGGGATTGTGTCTGACATGGGATGGGAGCTGCTGCTGCTCCCTGTGCAGATTTTACAGCTGCCTCCCAACAGTCAAAAACGGGGGGGAAAAGGAACAAATTCTACCAAGGACAAGGAATTTGATGGTGGAGGTGGTAAAGCGGGGAATGGCTTTGGGAGATAACCGGTGTCACGCCGTAGCGGATGTAAATCCCCACAGCCGGCTCTGCCCGTTTACACCGTGAGGATCCAGCCCTTTGTTCCCCGCAGACTCCGGGATTAGGGGAAATGAAAAGGATAAAGAACAGCCCTCCTGAAGCTGCGATTCACCCGCACATTAATGTATGCGCATAAAGGAGCGGCCACCCGGGCCAGGCTGCGCTGAGAAAAGATGCGAAGGTCATTCAGGAGCAGATGTCACCTTAGCAGAAAACAAAGCAGTAAAATGAACAAGCCTCAATGGACCAAATGCCTTTTCAGGCAGGCTCCAGAATCCGTGTTCCAGTAACAGAAATAAATGTACAGGGGGAAAATGTGTGTGTTTGTTTCTTTCTCTCGCGGCAGTAGAATCACGTCCCCACGTCTGGGCAGGAGCTACTTGAAATAAAGCTAGAACAACGCTTATCTCTTATCAGCACTCGGGATTTGCAATAATGAAAAGATTTGCATAACAAATGCTTCTTCTCGTTCGGGTTGGGATGGAAGTATTAATTTCCCCTACTTTTCTACAATTTTTTTTTAAATATATCCACCTTTGAGCCAAAACAGAAACCTTTCTACTTTATAACCATTGCCTCAACCCTTGTCTATGCTGACTCTCTCCTGCTGCAGTTTGGGGATTGAAAGAAACACATTTTTGGCCTCATTTATATCCTTACAGGCTCCTTATGTTTTCTATGCACTTGCAGAGAAAATAAAGACAAAAGGCCTCATTCATCCCTCATGTGGCCCCATTTTACACCCGTGCCACTCCGCTTCTTCAGAGCCGGGGAGGTGAGAGAAGGATCCTCCCCGCGTAGTCAATTAATTATGAAGTCAATCAGGAGGTAAATATATGCATTAGCATCGGCAAGGGCTGGAGGGGATCTCTGCTGCTGTATCACAGCATCTCTCTGCACATCAGCCTGCTCTGCCCTTTGATCATTTATGCTGCAGCCGGGCCCCCTCCTGCGAGCGCGTGTTGGAGTTCTGGAGCTTTGTGCCTCGGCGACGGGAGGTGCTCGGTGCTGCTCTGAGGGCTGGGAGCCAGAGGGATGGATGGATGGATGGATGGATGGATGGATGGATGGATGGATGGATGGATGGATGGATGGATGGATGGATGGATGATGGATGGATGGATGGATGGATGGATGGATGGATGGATGGATGGATGGATGGACGGACATCAAACGCCTTTCCCAGATGGTGGTCAGACTCCTCTTGCCCCAGAGTGGAATGGATATTTGACTCAGCACTTCATCCCACTGAGGGCTTTCCAGGACCTTCCCAGGTCATGAGCCAGCACGAAAGCAGGGGAGAGTGATCAGCACAGAAACATGGGAGAGTGATCCCCTACAGCCAGGACCTGTCTGAAACTTGATGTGGGTCATGTCAGATCCATGAAGTTCCCCACTCAAGCCACAACTGCTTCTTGAAGATGTCACAGTCATACTGATGCATTATTTTTTTACCAGGTTCTTGGAAAAAGTCTTCTTCCATTCTTAGAATGGAATAGCTTCCCTATTATCTAACCCTAAAACTTCATTCTCCAAATAAAGCCTTTTTCTTCCAGTCCTTTTCCTGGGGAACAACTGCATTTGCTCCAGAAGTGCATGCACACTGTGCGTGCTCTTCTCATGCCACTTCATTGTATTTCCTGTTTAATAGCAAAAAAACCCAAAACCTTTTTTGTCCTTTTCTCTTTCTCTTTATTCTTGCATCAGCAAAAAGTACAAATCAAGTGTCAGCCTAAACTGACAAAGCTGAATTACACCTGTAACCTACTGCAAAATCATCATTTTACTGACTTTATAACCAAGGCTGGCCAAGCTGACTGCAGGAATTTTGAGCTGTTTTTGACCGCATGTCACTCCGGAAAAACCTCAATGAGCCTCCTCTGGAAGACTCATTAGAATTTGTAGCATTGATATTGTTTTCCTAAATAATGAGAATGTATTCTGAGATCCCCACAAAATCCAAGATAAAGGCCAGAAGTCAGTGTATCACCCATGTGAACATTATTGTGAAAAAGCATCTATTTCTCCCCAGGAGAGGAAATTAAAATTTTTACCATTCTTTCCAGTTCATTGTGCTGGAGCAGTCCATATTAATGATATCCATAGGTCAAAAAGGGAAAGGGGGATGCTTCCTCATTCATGGACATTATGGAGAAAATTTAACAGGCCTTTTATTTATTTCTATTTCTTTATTTAGGACATTCATGTGTGCCATCTCTTATTTCAGGGCACAGGGCTTTTTAATTAGGGCATAGGCTTTGAAACAAATGCACTTTGGAATTGCTGAAGAAATAAAACCAGAGGACCTTAAACTAAAATGATAAGGAATTAAAAATGCATATGATTTTCCTGACCCCACTCCAATTTTGAAATTGTCGGTCCATCGCCATTACTTTTTTTAACTTAAAATAGCAGAAACTTTTTTCTTTCCCTAATACAGTGTGAATCTCTGCAACATAACAAATAATTGTCAGGTTTTGAAATTCCACACTTATTCAAGTCTAATTCACCGTTCTGCCATGACAATGTCTATTACTGACTTCCGCATTTCCACATTTCTAACTACTAAGGGAAAAAAAGTCAGGTATTTCTATCTCAAATATGGCTGTTTGGTCATACAAGAAATGATGCCTGTCTCCCTCAATTTCTCCTCTTGACAGTGAAGTGCTGAACAAAAAACAGGAACAAAAAGGATCAGCATTAAAAGTTAATGCTGTAGGATTTGGCTTTTGTGTCTCACTTACAGAGGAGGAATTACAATGACAGGTGAATTGATCTGGTTTTCCTGCCCAGGGATGGGTGAAAAGCTCAGAGAAGTTATGGCTGGTCTAAGGAACTTCTTGCAGAGGTCTTCAAAGTAGAATCACAGAATGATTTGTGTTGGAAAAGCCCTCCAAGATCATCCCAGCTGTTAACCCAGCACTGCCAAGCCCACCTAAACCATCTCCTCAAATGCCACATCCAAATAACTTTTGAATACTTCCAGGGATGGTTGCAGTTGTGCAATATCAATCCTTGGGTGTTTTTAAGACCTAACTGGATGAGCAACCTGGTCTAAACCCAGGCTGACCCTTCTTGGAAAAGAAGGTTGGACCAAAGACCTCATAAATGCCCTTCCAGCCCAAATTCTCCTACAATCAAGCAAGACAACACCTTGTTAATTTTCCTTGTTTTAGCTTGAACCCCTCACACTCAAAACTGTCCTCACCTTTAAACAAGGGACTCTGGTACTGGTTAATGACCTGGGATATCCCATTTCAATCCCTACTTCACCCAACTTTCCTACAGGGCTCTCCACGCCTCCCATCTCCATCTGCAGAACAGAGACATTTCTCTGTCTGCAAAAGGCAGCTGCGAGATGAATTTGTTGGAGATCAGCGGGTCCTGAATTCAGTGGTAATAAGGGCCATAAGACAGACAAAATACAGGGTGGGAAAAATCTGACAAGATTTTGATATCTGGTCTAGTTGCCTGGATACTCTCTCCTGGCACAGAAAACTCATGCGCCACAGCCACCGTCACATGGTGTGAGCTCAGAAGTTGATTCACTTCAAGGCAGGAGGAATAAACAGAAAATAAAATGTCTTCCACGATTATTTCAGGGCCAGAACATTAGCAGTTATAAATTACTCGAGACCTTTAGCTTTCACACCTAAGAGTACCTTGGCTGATGCAGAGGAGCAAAATTGTCTTTTAGCCACGAGGCTTGGGCTTGGAGCAGCCTATGGGTGCGTTGTGTCGGGAGCATGATTTTGGAAACTGGAGTGTGTTAGACAGTCAAGATCTGCAGCCTACTTCCATATGGCCACATTAATTTCACGGCAACTCTGCGGAGAGGAAGATGATGCACCTCCCACCATCCTTGTGGGGGAGAAGCAGTGCTCCTGCCAAGCAGTTTGCACAGGACAATAATTCTAAGCACTATCCCCTCTGTGAACAGACTCAAATGGGGTTGCTGAATCCTCCCATCACTTCTCCAAACCACTGCCAGGGCAACTCCTTGTAAACCTTCTAAAAGCCCAGTGAGCTTTTTCTTCTTGGGCCACAGGAGTGAAATGAGAGAAATAAAGTGAAATAACTTCCCTTTGCTGAAGAAGGAGACAAAGCATAACTGTGGTTCTTAAAAAGCTTGAGGAGCTTCCAAAATACAAGGGTTGGAAGTGTAGCGAATTCAGGGAGATCCTTTTAAGAGCATTTAGTTGTGATACTGAATCACCAAGAAAAGTAAATGTAGATCCAGCTTGAAGATCTGTGGTTCTCTCGTGACAAGGAATAGGCCAGAACATGTTCTGGAGCACCACCACCATGGAGGCTCCCTGCCAGCTCAATGTCAGGGTGAGCCTGCATCATCCAAGGAGAGACATCAGCCCTCTGTATCCCATGAAAATGCCAGGCTGGGATACATTTAAAGTCAGGAGACTCTTTCAGGAAGCGGGTTATTGGTACAGTGTTCTGGTGCTGTGGGCACTTACCATGAAGAAATTGCTTCTTCAACTTTTTTTTCTCCCCCTCACATTTTGTTCCATTGGAATTCCTCAGTGAAAAGTTAGATTCCCATCAACTTGGGTCAGAATTTGAAGCTTTAGATTTGAAGTTTCAAGTTATGGATCCACAATGGAAAGGTCCTGACCCAGTCTCTCCCTCTTTGTGGTTGGACAAGAGAGTTGCAGAAATTTGTAACAAAATTGGTTTATTTATTGGATTTATTGGATGGGACCTTGAGCAACCTGATCTAGTGAGTGACATCGCTGCCCCAGGCAGGAGGGGGAACAAGATGAGGTTTAAGGTCCCTTCCAACACAAACCTTCTGTGATTCTTTGATTACAAAGATTCTTTCAGATTTTATGAACATGGCACTTTGGCTTGGCTCAAAATTTAGGATCCCACAAAGACGAACCAGTTAATCCCAGCAGTGCACCCATAAATACCACAGTGTAGGAAAGGTTTTAAAACTCCGAAGATTGATCATTTTAATAATTTAAGGGCCATCTCAAGTGCCAGCTGCCAATCCACAGGCCTGGAACACATCAGCACTACAATTGC
Organism: Taeniopygia guttata; assembly: GCF_048771995.1. Lineage (NCBI taxonomy): Eukaryota > Metazoa > Chordata > Aves > Passeriformes > Estrildidae > Taeniopygia > Taeniopygia guttata. The sequence continues at coordinate 2,750,371 of NC_133027.1, read as the reverse complement.
AAATGGCCCGTTCTGCTGTTTCCCAACATTAGCCCAGTGAGAAATACACAGAAAAAAAATTTACTCTGCAGAACATCTGAAAAGGCGTTTTCTGTTCATTTAACAAACTGCCCAGTGTAAAACCTACAGGCAGGAGGTGCCTGCTGGGTGGGAGCTCCTCTGAAATTGCACAGGATTGGCTTTGGCCAAAAAATGCAGAAGCTGGAGCCAGTGCTCTGATTGCTCCCTATCACTGTGTGACTTGTCAGTTGTAGATGAACAGGATGGATGGACAGAATATTCATATCAAGCCCCAAGTTTCAGCCTCTAAACTCACATCAATCTTCCTCAGAACAAATTAAATCTTGTTTAAACAACAATCAAAAAAAAAAAATCAAAAGGCAACCACTCCTCCCGTAAATTTACTATTTAAACCAGGAGGAGCTTCTCATGTTAAAGACTCTGGGTTATCACTACCAGAGATAGCAATTAATTTTCTGGAAGACTGCATGACAGTAAAGCCCAAATCAGTCCTGGCACTTGGTCATGCTGGACAATGTGTTGGTGTTATTAAAAAGCCAATTACCATCAGCTTGTGTTCCAGATGACAGCAGGAACAACTTGGACAAAGTGGAGTGTTCCAGGGAATCCTGACATCCTTGCACCACTCGTGATAGTTGCAGCTCCCACCTAAGTAATCATTCAGCTGCAAAAGCAACGCTGATTAAAATGTTTATAGAAGCATTTCTGACAAGAAAGGAATTTCATCCTCACCCACTGACAAATGCCTTGCTCCTTTCTCCGAAACATTCAGCAACAGTGTCACAGGGGTCAGCTTCAATCAGCTAACTCAGATATTCTTAAATTAAAATCCAAAAGAAAATAGAATACTTCCTCTTGACTTCCACCTGGCAAGTCATATAAGGACAATAAAATAAATGAAATTTTATGATTGACTTGATTTTGTCTCTCTTGCAGAGGGGGGAAGGAAGACTCATCTCATGGGTTTTGACAGGAAGTGTTACAGAGGTAGGACTATGAATATCAAAGATATTTTCCATTTCAAAGATCCCTTTTGGAGAGAAAATGCTTCCTAAATTCCACAACATCTGTGAGTACGGGTGGAGAATGCTGTGATGGCTGGACCCACATTCTTTCAGGACAGCTTCTGAGAAGGAAGAGAGTGCTCTGTCATTTTGTTGGTCTGTGTTGGATTGATGTCCCTATCCTATGACAGTCCCACAAGTCCTGGCTGCAAAAAGTTGGGATCTGCCGCCTCTGGCTGACACAGAACATTGCAGGTGGCTTTTAGTCCTGTGCTTGAGTACCCTTGGGTGGGTCAGTGCTGTTCTGGCCTCCAGAGGAGGCCTCAGGCTAGGTTTATGACCACTGGTGACACTCACAGTGCCAGCACACGTGTCCTTCTGAACAGAAGTAACTGCGATGTTCTGCTAAGCACTAACTTGAATAATTATGGTCTGTCCTGCAATTTCTCTTTGAGAAACTGGGTTTAACAGCTCTAAAGAAGGGGCTGTGCATCGTGAACATGTGATCCCATTTCATGGCTGTTCATGGCTACCTCCCCACCATAACGGGTGACTGGCTTTCTTCCAAAGGAAAAGGATGTGTGGAGAAGGTAGGGAGAGAGCTGGATTTTAGCCCTGAGGTAGTGAATCTTTGTGTCCATGATCCTGGAACCATAGTATCACAGAATCTGAATCATCTGTGTTGGAAGGAACCAACAAGGATCATCGAAGTCCATCTCCTGGTCCTGCAGAGGACAGCCCCAGGAATCCCACCATGTGCCTTACACAAGGGATCACAAATCACCTTCTGAGGCACTTGCTCAGTCCATAAATGCAGGACCAGCTTGAGGTCTGGTAATTGTGGGAGTGTAGGTGCAAGAACAACCTGAAAACCATGGATGACACCTCCCAGGAACACCAGTTGCTCCAGTGGCTGCTTTAGGGATGGACTGTCCTGTGGCCTGGGAGACAGAATTACAGATCGTAATGTCCCCAGTTTATTCACAGAGGGCTTCAATGCACTTTCTTTGATTAATACCTGTGAAGGGCTTTCAAGAAAGGCTCAGCAAGGGTAGGAGGTCTGTGGCACTAATCATGGAGTCACAGAATGGTTTGGGTGAGAAGGGACCCTAAAGCTCATCCCATTCCACCCCCTGTCATGGGCAGGGGGACCTTTCACTAAACCAGGTTGCTTGTAGCACCATTCAACCTGGCCTTGATGGCACTAAGGAGGGTTTTTCTGCCGCTTACCTGTGAATTTTGTCTTGAACTTTGATTTTTTGCCAGGTTTGAGGACACTAGGTGGGAGATGGGCCAGGCCAGACTTGTGCAGAGATGCCTCTCTTCTATTGTCTGATATTTCCACTCTTCCCATAAACAGGGAGCTCTTGTTTCCTTCCCAAAGAAGATAGATCCTACAAGAGGCTTTTAGAAAGTTTAATAACTTCTGATCATCAGGTTTTGTACCCTAATTGACTGGCAGAGAGAAATAAAGCAGCAGCAACAACAGCTCCATGCTGTCTTTCACTTGAGCTTTCCCAAGCACTTTGAAATCCTGAGTGAAATAAACTTCCCAGCCTCTCCTGAGGCAGATGGGGAGAATAGGAGGGAGGGTGGAAGGGAAATAATTTCCTGAGCTTACCCAATAAATTGAGACATGGTTTCATCTCTCTGGAGTCACTGTCCCATCCTGTAGCCATCAGGATGGGACCCAGCATGGAAATCAGGGTTGTGTTTGCTTGGGGCTGGGGAAGACTGAGGAAGGTCCTCCTGATGTGGAAAAGAATCTTGATGCTGAAAGTTTATTCCCTGCTTTTTCCCTAATAGTCAAACTGACCTAACTGGGATTCAATGCTTTGCTTCCTATTCACCATTCATCCTTCCTTCTAGCTTCCTCTGAAACTTTCTGAAAGCAAAGTCTTTATCCAGAAGCAGCACTTGTTTGCAGAATGCCTTAAAAAGCCGTATTTTTCCCCAAAAGCAGCATGCACAGAGTGAAGACTGCAGCTCCAGAATGCCACACAGCTTTGAAAATCCCAACTGGGCACAGCCCCACTTGGCTACCTGGCTCTGAGGGTTCTGGGTTCACTGGGGGAGCTGCCGCCCCTGACACGGAGCGGGGCATCAGCTGCTTGCCGCATGCCAGGGCTCGACGTGCCAAAAGTGGAGGAGGACGAGCTGCTGCCGCCCTCTGGGAGAGCCGTCAAAACATCTGTGATATTTGGGACCGTTCCAGGGCGAGGGAATCAGAAGTGGATCCTGGAAATCTGCCTATTATCCTAATGAGGATGTTTCCGTGTCGTGGCAGACCGAGGCGGGGAGGCTGATGCCGGGGAAGGGTTGGTCCAAGTGACCTCCTGCTGTCCCAAAGGGTGGCCCAGCACAAGGGCGTCCCCGTCCTCCCCATCAGGATCACTTACTGGGTTCTGTCGTGTGTTATTGCCTGTGTAACTCCAGCTCCCAGGAGTGTTTTCCCATTAGGAAAAGGGGGGGGGGGGAGGTGGTGGGGGAATAAAAAAGCAAAAAAACAAACTAGAAGCTTTGCACGGGCTTTTAAGCAAACAAAATGTGGAACATGTGTGCACACAAGATTTCACACCCACGCACAATTTCCCTTCTAACGTTGCAAATGGCTCGTGCACAAGGACCTGGCGTAATGCAAGTCAGGGAAAAGTGGGAAAAACAAGGGGAAAACAGGGAAAAAACCAAAATATTAATTCAGTTGTTTCATTTTAGGGAAACCATGTAAATTTTCAGCAATGAAAATCAACCCCCATCCCGTTTTGTCTGATGTTTGATCAAGTTGAAAACCCTTCCCATGCTCTACTACTGGGGTACTGTAAAGCAAATAAAAATTGGGAATAATAGTAAGAAGAACAACACATCTAGGGTGGCAAAGTGATTTTTTTTAGCACTTATTGCCATCAGTCACTCCAGGTTTGCTGAAGTCTTTTGGACTTCCAGGTGGGAGCCATAGCCTGGCTCATAGGGCAACAGCCTGAGGAAGATGCCAGATCATGATTAAAAACTTCCCAAGATTTTATGAATGACAACAGGGAAAAAAAGTCCTGCTATTCCCAACAACTTTTTTTTGAGAAAAAAAAAAAGATAAATAAAAACCACAGTTTCTCTGTGCACATCCAACAGTGGCACTTTGCAAATTTTTCTGAATCCTAAAAATATTCCGCTAGATTGGTGGTATATTGCCATGGTCTTTTTTGTCAGTGAAGGTTTTCCATTGAATAATACGTAGAATTTAGGGAAGATATTAGAAATTAGGAAGAAATTCTTCACTATGTGGGTGGTGGAACAGGTTTCCCAGAGAAGCTGTTGCTACCTGTGGATCCCTGGAAGTGCACAAGGCCAGGTTGGACAGGGCTTAGAGAAGCCTGGGATAGTGGAAAGTGTCCCTGCTCATGGCAGGGGTGGGACTGATTTAAGGTCCCTTTCAAACCATTCTGGGATTTTATGAAAAATTTTTTAAGGCAAAACCACTTGCAGAAAAACATCCCAAATGAAGTCCTGGCTGGGAATCCCACGTGCCTCATCCCTCTGATCTTCTCAGAGCCAATTTCTCCTGACACTCATTGAGTGTCCGAGTGCTTCCTCCCCACCACGTCAGAAACACAAATGTGAAACACGTGCTCTGCTTCATTAAAAATTATGCTAATGGGAGACATCATTTAAATTGCTAATAGGGTCGGCTGTTTCTAGTAAGACATGACAAACTGTCTGGAAGGAATTTTTGCATTTTTAAAGATCCCCTTTATTCCCAAAGGGAAGCGAGTTGTTTCAGAGGGGAAAATATATATATGTATTTATATACACACACAAGCACGCACACAAACACACACACAAAGACAAACATTTTTTTTTTCCCTCAATAAGATGAAAGTGCTACAAATCAGCTTTTCTTTTGTGGGCGCACGAGGTTGGATCCTCTTTAGCCACAGTGGCTTTGGGAAAGGGGTGTTTGGGTGCCACTGCAGCAGGAGCTGCTGGAAGGGTGTCCCTTCACCACCCAACCACCTCCCCACACCCTGCACACACCAACTCCTGCTGCAGATTAGCAGCTGCTCTTTGCAAGGAATGCTGATTAGCAGCAAGCAGGGGAGGGAAAAGCCACAGGGATGGATAAAAGATGAAGCCAGAAGAGCAACCAGGACTTCTGCTCCCTCGCGGGACCGGCTCGCCTTGGAATAAGTTATTTTTGTGACAGATTGGAGCAAACCCTACAGCAAAGGGGCAGCCTTGTTTTGTCTTCACTGGGCAGGGCACTGTCTATCCCATTCTTGGGTAGAGTTTTGAGGGGACTGCATCCCACCAAGAGATATTTGCTCCTCTCAGCAGTGATAGGAGGGAAAACCTGACCCCTGGAAGTGATCAGGGAGCCCATCCCTGCCTCTGGATTGTGCTGGCGGGAGGGGGACAGATGGCAGCACGGCCACTGGGGACACCCCCTGGAACACCATCAATCTGCCAGAGGGAAAGGGCTTCCAACAGGGAGCAAAAGAGGACAAGGAAGCACTGGGGGTGAAGCCAGGAGATAAAGTCAACTGAGGACCGCTGGCAGGCGCAGGCAGCTGCTGAGGGACCACAGCTGAGTTTCTCCAAGGGATCTGGGCATCTTCCACAAACTTCCCGGAAGCCCTCCAGCTGGGAGCATCTCCACATGGTGTTGCTGACATCAGTGGCCTGACAGAATAACTCTGTTTGCATCCTCATAATAATAATTTTTCGGTCAAAACCTGAATCAGCTCTTGCCCCTCGCCTGAGATGGGCTCTCCAGAAGTAGCTCATAAATAGTCATGGCTTAAATGCTGCTGTTGGGTGTCACTTCATCATTTCAGTGGTTATTAATAAATTTAAGCTTTGATAGGGATGTCTATGAATTAATTGTTATTTTAGATGACCTTCTGTCACGATTTGACACTGGCCCAATGCCATCTTCTTTCAAAGGCATTTGTGTTGAATGTACCTGGTTCTGTGGGGGTTCCTCTTAATCCTTCAGTTTTATCTATTTGTCATTACAGTTCCATTTTAAGAGCAGAAGCAACCTCAATATGTGGGTTTTCCATGTGCTTCAAGCTCTCCATGCAGGTTTGGAGAATTACCTTAGTCCAGATAACTTCACTTTGTGCTGCTTGGGATTTTTCTGGGTTTTTCAGCAGAAATGGGTGCAGAGAGATGTGGATTCAGCCCTAGCAGGGAGCCCAGCTATGGAAGAGCCAGCACAGCCAGAGGAGGTGACTGTCCCCTTCTACCAAGGCTGCCACAACACCTAAAGATGATCTTACCTCGGGATTACAGGAAAAGTGACCATTGTGCCCATGAACAGACACCAAATATCTTTGTTTCTGCTCCAGACTCAATTCCAACATCAGCTCCTCTCCCAGTCCTGGCACAATATTTATTATTAACAGCATGACAACCACAAGGGTGAGCTTGTCTGATATTTTATCTCACTGATATTTTGTCTCACCTAAACCACTGCTTGGCCATTCCACCTTGGCATTTTCACCATTTCTTTTGCCGTCCCTTTTTACCAGCATAACTCAGCACTCCAAGGTCCACAGACAAGAGTCCCAATAACCAATATTTACACGTGTCATGGAAAAAATAAAGGAAAAAACCAGCAAAACAACAAACCCAAGGAAGGCCAGTGGGCCTGTGCTGCACTTAGCAATGAAGGACACACTGACTAATTCTGCCTCTGATGGAATATGATTATGTCTGACACACAATAGGCAGAAGAACTACCCAACAACCAGGCAGCCACTAAATTAAATTCCAAGACTCCTGTTGCAACTTTCTCAGTGCACAGCTTTAAGAAATGCGGACGAAGCCCATGATGCAATAAATACTCAATAGCTTTGGAAGATGTCTCCTCCAATAACAGGCTGGGATTCCAGGACATTTATCCTGGTGAAATGAACAGTGCCAGGACCTGCCCCTAATCTGGGTTTGAGGATTATTCCACAAAAATATCAAATCACAGAATGGCTTGGGGTGGAAGGCACCTTTAAGGTCACCTAATCCTACCCCCCTGACACAGGCAAGGACATCTTCAGAGCCCCTTTAGCTTGGAAAACTTATCCCAGGGCAAAACCATTCCAAAGTCATGCTGATGATGATTTCTAGGCTCCAAAACACTTCAAATTCCCTATTTCTGACAGACCCTAGTGTAAGATGAACATTGGTCCTCGAGGACATGAAGTTTGGGTCTTGTATCTGATTTCTAAATAATGGCCTGAGGTAGAAAACAATGGAAACGGATGTTGGATGAGGCAGTCCTGGAATATCAACCAGCTTTCTGGGGCCCCTCTTCCCTCCTGGGCATTATCCCATGGGACTGAATCCAAAAAGATCCCTGAAGAGACTGAAATTTTCTCTCCTGAAGCCCAGGTAATGCTTGCTCTGCACCCTCCTCGTTGCTCCTCCAACTCCACCATTCCATGGTCCCGGCAGCCCAGGCTGCCCTTGAGCTTCACAGACCCCACCAGCCCCTCCTTTTTGAAGGGAACAGCTCCAGGAAGAGCTCCAGCATGGCCCCTCTCCTCCTTGGCTCCTCTGTCCCTTGGAGGAGGAAGTTGTGGTGGCACATTCCAGGAGTGGGATGGATCATGGTTCTGCTTGTGTAAGCGATACGGTATTGCTGGTGCAGAAAATATGATACACACTTGAGTAAACAGGTGAAAGTACTTTACCTGCCATGTTTCAAGAGAATTTAGTGGATAAATATATATTTTTAGCATGAAGAGGCTGTTCAGGAAGATCTTGTAGCCTGTTTTTTTTCATGAGAGAAGAGTGAAGTGTCAGAACCACCTTCAATGCTCACAACAGGAGCATTGGGAAGATGGGAAATAGTGTTCAGCCCTATAAAAAAGGTCCATAAGATCCTCTGCTGCAGCCAGAGGTGGAATAAAACAACACAATTGTACCAGGTGGAGATGGTACTCCGAGTTTTATAAGATTGGGATCGAAAGGATTACCTCAACTGCAGATTTATTTCAGATGTTCGATTGCATCAGCACAAGTTTATATCAAGAGAAGATCCCAAAGGAGTGGGTCTACACCAGAAAACAAAATCCATTGCAGGCCTTTAAAAAGGTTTCTAAGGTCATTAGGAGATGTGAACCTCATCCACTTCTGTTCTCTTCTGGTTTGCTGTATTGATATTTGAAATGTGTCTGAAGTTTATGGCAGGACAAGAAATGTGTCTGAAGTTTATATCAAGAGAAGATCCCAAAGGAGTGGGTCTACACCAGAAAAAAAAATCCATTGCAGGCCTTTAAAAAGGTTTCTAAGGTCATTAGGAGATGTGAACCTCGTCCACTTCTGTTCTCTTCTGGTTTGCTGTATTAATATTTGAAATGTGTCTGAAGTTTATGGCAGGACAAGGGGGAATGGCTTCCAGAGGGCAGAGTGAGATGGGATACTGGGAAGGAATTCCTGGTTGTGAGGGTGGTGAGGCCCTGGCACAGGGTGCCCAGAGAAGTTGTGACTGCTCCATCACTGGCAGTGTCCAAGATCAGGCTGGATGGAGCTTGGAGCAACCTGGGATGGTGGAAGGTGCCCCTGCCCATGGCAGGGGATGTGATGAGATGTGCTTTAAGGTCCCTTCCAACCCAAACCTTTCCATGATTCAGTTTTTATAACCATACAGAGGAGCAATAATGTGGAAAGTGCATTTGAAAATCATAGAAGAGTTTGGATTGAAAGGGACCTTTAAAGATCACCAACCCCCCTGCCATAGATAGGGATACCTTCCACTATCTCAGGTCGCTCCAAGCCCTGTCCAACCTGGCCTTGGACACTTCCAGGGATGGAGCATCTACCACCTCTCTGAGCAACCTGTGCCAGGACCTCACCATCCTCACAGCCAAGAATTCCTTCCCGATATCCCATCTCTCCCTGCCCTCTGGCACTGGGAAATGAGTCCAGGCTGTCCAGGATAGGGTGGCAAACCCTGAATGTGTGTGGCACGTGGCACTATTTGTCCTTAGCGAGTAGCGCAACCTCCTGGCCTCCGTTTTTGTCGTTAATCCCTCCTCCCGATGCCTCCCTTAACCTCTCCAAGCCTTTCCCCCGTTGGCTGGCACCTCTTAATCCTATTACAGAGATTTCTATTCTAAAAGTTTGGCTGAACCACCCTCCAAGACCTGCCCAGAGCTTCACCTGGGTTGCTGAGGAAGTCGCCGGCCCTTTGGCAGCTCCAGTTCTTTCAGGAATGATGCCTTGGAATACTACTGAAATAAAGCCTAAATCCCCTGTCTCTTCTCTAGCCCTTGCTCAGCACAGCCACTCACAGGGTTTGTCCTGAGAGACCTCTGCATCTCTCAGGGAGATCAGGGAAGGCTTGGATTCAATCATTTTGAGGCTGGTTTAGGGATACTGAGATGGGAAAAAATTGAGGATAAACCACAATCAGGATCACTGGTCTCAAAACCCAACCTGGCCTATTAGTACTTTTAGGGTTAGACCTAAAAATCAAATTTTTTTTTTATTATCCCAATGCTCATTGCACCAGCTGTCCTCCAAAGATGGAGGGGGCCGGACTTCAGCACAGTCACATCATGGAGGGGAAAATGAGATGAGATCTCATTTGAAAAGCAACCTCCAAATCTCACCTTTTGCTGCCTGCTATGGGATGAGTGATGAGACAGAAAGCCAGGAGACCTGAGCCCACAACTGGTTTAACCCCAAATTTGGGCACATCACACATCAGGCTCACCCTCACATTCGCTGTGTGAGCAGTTGGGGGTGTTTTATTTACATTTGAAAAACTCACAGGCACCTGTATGGGCACAAATTTCATCTAGGTGAGGCTGGTTTGGAGAGATGAAGTTTAGCTCCTCATCATCAGCCACTTCTCTTTCATACACTTTATGATGAATAATTCTCAGTACCCCAAAATTTCATTAAAAAAAAAAAAAAATCTCAATTTGGAGACATTAGCATTTAAGTGTCATGGCCCTTGCAAATTCCCTCCCCAAAAGCCACTGACTCCTGCCAGCTCTGTGTGCAAGAGAAATGAAACATCAACTGCTTGATTTTCCCTGTTTCAGCCAACAATTGATTTCCAGAAATAAACCCCAAAATATTCACCAAATTTTCCTCCCACATCGCCTAATTTTCTGCTGACATTGCTTACTTTTTCAGATTAGTGATACTGAAAATAGTCAAACTTTTAATCACATAATCCAAACAAAACTGGTTTCAGCTCCTCTTGCTATAGATTTACCTTCTGGGCTCTGACTAGGACCTGAATTATAATGAGTTTGTGTGCTTTAAAAGTTTGATTTGATGCTTATTTCGCCTCACAGTGTTATTTTCTCATTACCTGAATCCTTCTTTGTGTAAATAAACTGACCAGTGGTTGGGAACTGCTTCCAGAATTTCTTCCTAAAGCACCAGCAGGGGCATTTTCCAGGACAGCATAAACCAGAGCAAATTTGGGTGAAAATTCCTGATGCAATTACAGCAAATTCCACCCTGGCCAAGGCAATGCTATTCCCAGGCATCCTAATCCACCCAATACCAGCTTTCTCCCACTGCTGGAAAACCAAAGGAAGGGTGGAAGCCCTCTCCTTCAAGCGTGACCATCACCTGCAAAGCTCCTCTAGGTGCCTCCAGGAGCCAGGAACCTTCCATTGATGAGAGCTGTCCCTCCATGCCGAGCCAGGCAGCTTAAAAATAGGCTGAATATATTAAGTGGTCAAATCAGGTTATAAATATTAAACTGTCTCTGCTGCCTGCTGGCACATTGAGCTCAGCTGAGCCAGCCCAGCATGGCACGGGGGGCTTCATTTGCAGGTCTGTGTTCTACAGGGCCACAGCTCAGCCGTGGGATGGCAGGATCCCAGCAGAACTCCGAGGTAATCACAGCCCTCCCAGAGCTGACTCCTGAATTTCTGCTTCTGTTTGTGGCATTCATCAAGCTTCAGAAGAAAGGAGAGAGCAGGAGCACTCCATCCACTAATGAGCTTCCTCCGTCTCTAATTTTCTCGCTGCTTTATTCTCCTGTCCCATCAGAATCCAGGAATGCCAAATCTAAGAGCATTTGAACTGTAAAAAAGTGCCTTTTGCCGTTAAACACGGCTCCATTAGCAGGACAGAAGATGAGGACCTGGAGAGAAAAGATCCAAATGCATCTCCCAAACCAGAGCAATCTGGAAGAGTGGAAGTTGTCCCTGCCTGTGGCAGAAGGTTGGAATGAGATGATATTCAAGGTCTTTTCCAACTCAAACCATTCTGATTCTAGATTGTGACCCAGCACTGACAATAGGACAATTTCATTCATGTCAACAGCACAGCACATATTTTAAAGAATTTAATTGCACATTTCAAATGCCTTCCAGACGTGCCACAAGTGACCATGCATGTATCCTGATTGTGGATCACAGATCAGGGACAGAGCATCCAGCACTCTGCAAGATCAAAGCTAAGGAATATTGTGCTTGTGCTCAGAAAAAAAAAAAATTAAAATATGCTTGAGTTAATTCTAAATCAGCTTGTGTCACCAGCAGCTCTTTGCCTAGATACAGGAAGAAGAACAAGTTAAGAGTCTCTTCTGCTTCAGGAGCCGGCACTGGTGATTGAATTCTGACAGCCAAACTTGGCATATGGTCACAGAGCATGGAAGAGGAAGAAAGAGAAGATATTTTGATTTCAGAGAATCATACAATCACAGAATGGTTTGGGTGTGAAGGGACCTTAAATCTCATCTCATTCCATGCCCTGCTATGGGCAGGGACATCTTCCACTATCCCAGATTGCTCCAAGCCCTGTCCAGCCTGGCCATGGACACTTCAGGGATCCAGGGGCAGCCCCAGCTTCTCTGGAAAACCTGTGCCAGAGTCTCCCCACTCTCAGAATAAAAAATGCCTCTTTCACTCTGGTCTGAATCTCCCCTCTTTTTGTTTAGGTTTACATCATTGCCCCCATTTTAGCCAACGCTTTTTTTTTTTTTTCCCTCCCAGCTCTATCTTCCTCCCACTGGCAGAAGTACCACAAGACACAGGATGTGGCTGTGGGAGGAAGAAGCTATGGCTGCCCCATCCCTGGAAGTGTCCAAATCCAGGTTAGAAAGGGCTCAGAGCAATCTGGGGTAGTGGAAATTGTCCCTTCCCGTGGCACAGGGTGGAACGAGATAATCTTGGCATCCCTTTCCAACCCAAACCATTCCAGCATTCTGTGTCTGTAAGAGCAGCCCCAGCAAATTCATCTCCCATATGTGCCCAAATCCTTCAGGGAAAGCAAAGCACAAGGATAATCATATGCTGCCCTGAAGGAGGAGTCATTTTGTGTTTCCTAAAGGACTTTCTGGAATATTGGGGTGACACTGGAGAATGAGTCAAAAAAAATCTGTGTTTTGAAGACTGTGAGGGATTTACAGAATACTGAGCCTTGGTGGCAAGAGGAGGATGATCCCTCTGTACAGCAAGCCAGTCCAGCTGGCACCGGTGCTGGGAGAAAATGTGGGATGCTGTGGAATAAAAAATGGCTGGGGGCTTGCAAGATGTTTCTGCATTAAGAGGAGGACTGCTTAATGGCAGAATTAAGTGCTGGTATTCAAAGTTTGGCTGTAAATTGGTTAAAGAAACAGATCTGCTCTGTTGGGTGGTCTGTGATCATGAAATCACGATCAACAAAGAAGTGGTGGAGGAATCAACCTGTCGGGAAGAACTGATGCACCTCACACCGAGGCTGAGCATTCCCAAGCTCCTTCTTGCACCACAAGAATTGATTAGCAGGGAAGAGATCATTGCCAATCCTCTAAATCTCAGATTAGACTGTTCAATCCAGCTAAATTATGTCTGTATTACCCTCTTTAGGCACTCTGGACAAAGTCATGGCTCTGGGATAGATCCTGACATTGATTTTCAGGTGCTTTAAAGAATCCACCTGTTAAAATTCCTGGTTAGCCCTGGCTGTGCAAGATTTGCCTGATGCATTGGAGATGTCTGTGTACAGATTTCAGATTTATTCCTACATGGGCAGCAAGCCTCACATGAAGCAAATCCCTCTGCTGAAAAGATGAGTCTTGAGTAGTGGCCTGAGCTTTGTCTTGAGGAGGCTTCATGCTCCATCCCCCCTGGTCTGGCAGCAGTTTTTGTGCGCTGGGTTCAGCATTCAGGCCCTGGCACAGTGGTGGAAGGAGGGGAAGGACCATTTCTGCCTCACATGGTGGCATCTTACCCCTAAATTTGTCCCTGGGGTGATCAGGCTAAGGGGGTGAAAAGGGCAGCAGAGCATACAGGGCAGTCTGGGGGTCTCCAAGCCATATCAAAATACAGTTTTGTCAAAAATAGGGAAATGCTCCCCTGCAACTTGATTTTTCTCTTCTGGTTAACTGAGCCAAAATGACATTGAAGTGGGAAGTGGAAGTCTTTTCACCAAGTTATTTAATTCACCAGAAGGGACACTTAACCATACAGCAGCTCCTTATTTACATCGAACTGCTCTTTATGCATCCTGTAAACATCAGAAGCAATTGCTAATAAATTACAATCCAGGGAGCAGCAAATCAACAATATCACCGAGTTGTTTAAACGAATTCATTACAAAATATATTGCCTTTTTCCCTGTGACTTCATTCAGACTGCACTTGAAAGCATTATTCTCCTGAATTTTCTGTTCAGGATATACGTGTGCAAAAATATCTCCAAGCAAGAAGAGATTGTGTTTAAACTTCATTGCCCTTGACCTCAGGTCCTTTTGAGTCTGTTGTGTTCCAGCCTCTCTGGCAACACCATCACTGGTGACATCTAACAACAAACAGCCCCAACAGCAGGTCCCAGCTAATTCAAATTGAGATCACAGATTCAGCCATGAAAGAGTCTGAAAAAGAAATCCCTAAAATTTCTATAACCTCTGGGCTTCTCTTTTACCAGAAAGGATGTTCTACACAAAGTAATAGGAAAATGTAATATTGTTTGCCAGTTTAATTGGATGTGCCCCTGTTATGAAAGAGATTGGCTCTTGCTGACTGTGTATAAAACACAGGATGAGAGCAGATTCTGGTTGTTCAAAGTGACAAAAAAAACAGCAGTGATTTAAGGTGATGTGACAGCAATGAGGACATTTTCTTGGCCTCCATTCCAAGTGCAGGAGGGGGCTTTGAACTGGTTCTTTGGGGTGGACATCACTTGGTGGAGGACAACCCCATCTTGCCCAAACTTCCACCTGTTTAAAATGAGATCCAAGGCAGCCCCAACAGCACAATTCCTGATTTTTGAGCTTAGTGGTGGTGGTGCCCTGCATCCCACTTGGCCTGGCAAGCCACCATGGAATCCACTGTGGAAGCAACATGGATTTCAGGGATACGATAGAGAGCAGGATAAGAGGCCAGGGGGGACTGTTCTCACTCATCCCTCACAGACCTGACCACTATTTTATTATGAAACCAAGAGCTGGAAGGGCAGAGAAGGGAACTTGGGCAGAGATAACAAAGCAGCAGGAGGTTCATCTGTGGACAAGAAAAGAACAAGGAGGTTCATTTGTGGACAAGAAAAGCCTTGTTCCAGCATTCCCACAAAGCTCTTGTAGGCTATGACTCTCCGGCTGGAGTGGTTTGAGTAGCTGCTGTCTGCCTTGCTTTCTCTGCCTTTACTTACAGAAAGCCACGAGAAATATTTCGTCCTCTTTGTTGAGACAGTTTCCTTGCACTTCGAGAGGCAGGACAAGTGCTCTCACTCCAGGACTTGCTGATGGCCGTGAGAGGCAGCTGGGGACCAGGACTGGGCTTGTTACAGCTTCAGAAATTCAGTGCCAGAGTGCCCTTGCTCAGGGTGAGAATGAGGAGAGCTCTGTGCTGCCTGCCCTCAGCTCCCCTCCCGAGCCTCCACGGGAACAAGAGAAGGTTTCCTGCCATGGGAAGGTGGTCCCCAGTTAATTCCCAGGATCACAGAATCACAGACTGTCCTGAGTTGGAAGGGACCCACCAAGATCATCCAGAGCACCCCAACAATCCCACCCTGTGCATCCCTGAAAGCATTGTCCAAAACACTCCTGGAGCTCTGGCAGCCTTGGGGCTATGCCCATTCTCTGGGGAGCTGTTCCAGTACTCAGCCACCCTCTGGAGAAAGAATCTTTCCCTGATATCCCCCCTAAACCTTCCCTGACACAGCTCCAGCTGTTCCTGGACCCTGTCCCTGGTCACAGGGAGCAGAAACTGGAGCTGTCCCTCAGGAGAAGCTGCAGCCCTCACTGAGGTCTGACCTCAGTCCCCTCTTCTCCAGGCTGAACAAACCAAATGACCCCAGCTGCTCCTCATAAGGCTTCCCCTCAAGGTCCTTCACCATCTCTGTAGCCTATTTTGGATGCTCTCTGACAGCTTTAGATCATTCTTATTTTGCAGTGCCCAAAACTGCTCACAATATTCAAGGTGAAGCCGCCCCAGAGCAGGGTGGGACCATCCCCTCCCTCTCCCTGCTGGTGGGAGATGCTGGGCCTGATGTCCCCAGGATGGGGATGTCCCTCCTGGCTGCCAGGGCACTGCTGCCCCAGATCCACCCTGCCATGGAATGGTTTGGGTGGGAAGGAACCTTAAATCCTGTTCCAATCCTCTGCTCTGGGCAGAGACACCTTCCACTAGACCAGGTTGTTCCAAGCCCTGTCCAACCTGGCTTTGGACACTTTAAGAGATTGATAAATTACAGGACTAAATAAACCAGTTCCAGATTCTCTTTCCTTGGCCATCAGGTCTTGTCTTTGGGGTGGGGGAGCTGTCACCATGGGGTGCATGTGCAGCCTTCCCTTGGTGCCCCCAAATTGCTGCTGGTTCAGAGACACCTTAGAGCAGATTTTGGCACTGGGCAACAACATTCCTGAATTTTGAAGGGGTGAATCCCACCTCAACATGAGCAGATTTTGGCACTGGGCAACAACATTCCTGAATTTTGTAGGGGTGAATCCCACCTCACCATGAGCAGGAAGACCCGGGTGTTGTGTAAGCCTTGTTCTTTCACTCTATCAAAGAGCTGAAGCACATTTTGCTATTTTTAAATAAATTAAACCCTGAAGAACTATCTAAGAAGGGTTTTCTGTACTCTCTGGTGGGATGCTGTCAGCAGCAAGCCTTGCCCATCCTCCATAGAGCTGGTGTCAAATCCAGTGCAGTAGGATCCTTTTTGTTTCTTCATCCACAAAATGCCTTCTCTAACTTCCAAAAGGAGAAAATTCCCGCACTTTGGTGCATCTCTGCAGTCAGCCATCACAAGATGGAAGATGTTTCCTTGGCTGTAACTATTTCCTTGGCCATGGTAAACTGGTGCTCTACTTACCTCTCTGTAAGTACTGGCCTGTCTCCTGAATTTTGGAAAAGGTGCCATTGTTTTTTCTGCTAATCCCAACAAATGGAGGTCACAGCTGAAGGGCTCAGCCAGGGGTACTGCATAAATGGACAATGGTTTATCCCTTTTGGGAAAGGACATTTTCTCCACAGAGAATCTGGAATTCGCAGTTTAGGTGGTGACAGGAAGAATGCACCTCTGGGATTTGGGCTGTAATGGGAAAAGTCTTAACAAATAAAAGCAGATTCTAATTGTGCCTGAAACACCACCTATAAACATGTAATTCAGCTGAAGAAAATGCTGAGAACAGGAATGGGGACAGAACTGACTGCATCTTCAGCACATGGAAATGGGAGAACTTCTGGAAATTGATTAAGATTGGGCAATCTGAGTGAGTCCATTTTCAGAAACCAAACCCATTAACCTCTGTCTTGGCACAGGGAGGGATTGTTGGGGTGTCTGTGCAGGGCCAGGAGCTGAGAATCAATGATTCCCATGGGTCCCTTCCTGCTCAGGATATTCCATGATTCTGTGATTCTCCAATAATTACTATGAATTCCTGTGTTCCATTAATGAACTGGGTATGATGAGCTCAGGAGAAGACCAGATGAGGCTCAGACCGCAGCAGAGGGCTCAGACCGTGAACACCAAGCTCAGTTCTTGGTGGACTCCCTGGGCCACCCTCATCCAGGTGCTTCTCCTCACACCTTAATTCTGCATATGCAAAATAGAACTAATTCCCTGTAATTTGCTCAGCGTGTGAGCCTTAATTAACATTTTTAGGAGAAACCCTGGGCAGACCTGGGCTGAGGAAGTGGTTGTTGCCGTATCAGAGCAGGCATCATTCCAGGCCTGGGCCAGCAGCAGGAGCTGGCTGGGATCCAGCCTCCCTCTGCTCCGCGCGCTCCAGGTTTGTTAACATCCCAATCAATACCACCACGACACAAAATCCAGCTTCAACTTTCCAGCTGCAGCACGGGCCGTAGGGTTTTTTTTTTATTTTCTTTCCCAGCTCACACCCTAAATCCTATTTTTCCAGCTCCTTTGAGCCCCGCTGGGAGATATTAAGGTGTTATTATCGTTCCCCGTTGCTGCGGGGGAACGGGGGGAATGCTAACGAGGGAGACTCGTCCTGTCCTCTCCATCAGTTCACCTCTCCCACCGCTGCGAGCTTTTAAAAATAACAAATTGCGGGTTATCCTTCCTTTCTTTGGGAGGGTGACCTTTAGGGTTTGCAACGCACTTCACTGAGGGATAAAAAAAGAAATTTATTTTCCAGGAGAAAAAGGAGAGGATAGCTGCGATTCTCAGAGGCATTAGGAATTGGACCTTGAGGGGGATAAAAAAGAGTATTTTGAGGAGCCTGATAAATTGAAGAGCTGCTGGAATGTGGATTCGTCAGGAGCAGGTCGGTTCTGGCTGGCGTGGGAACCAGAGGGATGAGGGATGGGGTCTAAGCAAATATGAGCCTATTAATAATCAATAGCTGCTCGCAGGGCAGAGATGATTCAGGCCAGGTTGGTGTCTAATTGCCATTATTGTTATTCTGGTTTAAACCCCGTTCCTCTCCGCTACTGCCACCAGTGATCTGAGGCGCTGTATTTTTAATTTGTTCCCAGGCACGGCACAATCCATCACATGCCTGAATCCAAATGCCAGAGCCGGAGCAGCAGCAGAGAAACATTTTTGTTATTTAAGTTACTGTATGCTAAGTTTATGTTGATTGCTCTGAGTATCATCTCCCAAAGTTAACTAGCGTTAAAGTGTTGATAATGTCCCACTTTCGCAATCAGATTTGCATAGCGCACAACGGAGTTTAGCAGGAGAAAAAAATTAGCTTAAGTGCTGTTTTTCATCAGCCCTGTCAGTCTCACACTGTTTGCTTCATCTGGGTGCACGGGGCGTTTGGTGACAAATGGTTATGACATTTTCCATCTCAGCATTACGTCATTACAGCATCTCTGCCGTCCTCTGGCTCGAGGCTGCGTCCTGGCCTGGCAGAGAGGGAGAGGGGAGAAAGGCAAGAATTGTCTTTGGGATTTTTGAAGTATTTTATTATTTACAATTTTTATTCTCTCTGGAAAAAATAAAAATAAAATTCAACCTCTCTCCCTTCCCCCCCCACCCCACCCCCCCCCCGCTTTAGGCAGCATCCAGGAATATTCCCGTGGGCAAAAGGAAAAGCATCCTGTTCCCGTTGAAGCCAGCGGCAAGTCCCTGGATGTGCAGGACCCGGATACAAACAGGGGTGACCTCTCTTTGTTCGGGGTGCAGATCCAGGACCACTCTTCCCAGAGGCCTTCCCTCCCTCCCAGCATCCTGGCTGACATCCCCCCCACCTTCCCGTTCAGCCCCGGATAAACGATGGAGAATCAGGCTGGAGATCTTCCCTGCGACACTATTTGATAAAATATAATTCAAACATTTCCTCTGTGTTAACAGCTCTGAAATAAAACCCCCAGAACACAGGAATATGTGATATCCATAACAATTTTGGTTTGGTCTTGTGTTAAACTTCCCCCCCACCCCCATCCCTTACTTTTTGTCTTGGTTTAGTGGCTGAATTTAGGAGCGATTTATTAAATTTATTCCTACCGTGAATTAGGCAGAAGTTTTCACCTGCATTTTGGAGAGTGTGAGGTGTCAATTCCTCATTTTGGGGCTCTGGTTGTTGTTTCACCCCCTTGCTTTAGGGGTAAATACAGTGCTGTTAAAGCCCAGTATTATCCTGGGATGTGTTTTTAGCCTGAGCCCCCCCTCCATACATTAAGTAATTCATCCTTATTGCCATTAGGAATTCAGATGTTATTTTATGGAGGGGGAAGGGAGGATGGATGTGCAGAGCAGAGCATAGCTTATATTTTACAGATATTCCTTTTTGCTGTGCAAGTTGCTGATTTACTCTTGGAAACCTGCTGGAGGAAGGTTTGAAGGACGCTTTATGGGAGAAAAATAGGGATTTTTGATGTAATTCAAGCTTCTCCCTGCTCCCGTGCAGCTCTCGCTGGCTGGGTGTGCAGAGCCAAATAGGGAACGGCCTCCTTTGCATTAATAATAGTCCAATAAAACCAGACAATATTCCTGCTTAAACGCACTGAGTTATGTAGATCCTAATTCTAGCACATCAGCAAGGAAAGAAAAGCAGATATTTCGTCCTCGCCACAACAAATTCCGTGATACAAATGCGAGCCGACATATGGTAAAAATTGCCTGCAGCCCTGCTGATTTACAGAACTGTTTTCACTCACAGATAATTCATTAAAAATCATTTCATACTGACTGTATATACATAAAAAATATTTACTTGTGTAAATATCAGTCAGGAAGGTATTGCTTTTTTTTTTCCCTTTTTTTTTTTTTTTTTACCCTTTCCCTTCTTTTTTTATTTTTTGACAGCTGATGGGGAGGGGAAAAAAAATCCAGAGATGTATGATGGACACAGGGGAAAGCAAAGGTATTCCTGGCATCCATTCCTTCATCCTGGATATAGGTCAGGCCTGGGGGTGGGCTGGGACTGCTTTAAATCCGCTACCTGAGCCATCTGCTCTTCCATGCCAGTGGAATCTGCGTTGGGGAAACACACACTAGGCAGACGTGGATATTGTGGGATACGGCACAAAAGGGACTTTACCTGATTCGGGGCTCTCTGCTGACCTGAGGAACAATAGGGGTATGCACACCCTGGGAAATGTCGCCGGAAAAACGGGAGCAATGGGATTTCAAAGCCGCTGCTGCTGTGGCAGAGCAGCCTGGAAAATAGAGAGCAAATCCCAGCAAGGCGAGGGGAGTTTTGGGGGTTTCATCAGTTTTTCAAATTGTCCTAAAATGATGGAGGCACCAAACATGAGGGGGACAAATGGCACAATGGGGTTTGTGGGTCCTAAAGATGAACATTCCAGGTATAACCAAGACAAGCCCTGAAATCTCCCTCCCAGCCCCACGTTTTTCCCTCTAAAACATGTTCCACTACTGAAAATGCTGAACAAGGCTTCAACCCAACACTGCACCTTCCCTCTTTTCCCTGTGCTTGCTCCACTAGATTTGCCTAAATACGATGAATGTTTTAAAACCTGAAGCTTGGAGACCTTTCGATGATTTTTTTCCCCCCCTCAAGGAAAATTCAGAAATAAATCATAGACTACAAGAGATTTGGGGTGGTTTGTTTGCAGGTTTTTTTTTTTTTAATCTCTACAGCCAGTAGGTGAAACAGCATTATTTAAAGTATGAAAGGGAATTAAATACTTGGAAGAGGGATCTGGTCCATCAGCTTTCATCCTCCATAAAACCCAGTAGTAAACAAAGCAATAATATTTGGGGGCTTGGAGAGGGCAGCTCTGAGGAGAGCTGGGATGTTGATTAAGATGGAATGGCTACGTGGGGAAAGGGGGGGATGCTGGAATCGCATCCCACGGCTGCGCCCAGCACGGTGGCGAGGGGAGAAAGTTTGGGCCCGTTTCCTCTGGAATTTGGTGCCATGTCTCACTCCATGGAGCTGCTACATCAATGGGAAGTTTTCCTATCAAGCTGAACCCAAAAGGGGAGGGTAAAATGAACTTTCACTTCCCCATCAGAGCGTCTACAGCACGAAAGCCTCTCCCGCTCTATTTATACGCTGGATAAATCAGTCTCCAGACTGTTACCATAGATAACTGAGTTTTTCTCCTGCTGTTGTCTCTAACAGCTTCTTTTTCCCCCCACTATATTTTGCACGGTTCCTACCTATCACCTCGGTGAGTAATTCCCCTGCTTTAAATCAAATTACTTGGGGGAGAGAGAGGTTTTTCAGGCAGAGGGATGTTTTTCAGGCAGAGGGATATTTTTCATACCCCTCTCGCCGAATTTTGCTCCCGGTTCTCTGAGTAACCCTGAGAAATCCTGCAGAAAGGGGAGCTATAGGTGACTGCATCTGATCCTGATACATATTTAACCTTCTCACAGTCTCCAGGAATTAACTATTTAGGAGGTGAACAGCCAGCGCAGGCGTTGCACCAGGATAACACGGCCAGGCTGGTTCACAGCGATGCCGAAGCTTCCCACAAAAATCCCTAATTCTCACCACGGAGCTTCTGCAGGAGACATTGCCACGGGCTGGGATCTTTATTTGAAATAAATAACTCCGTCAATGCGGCAGGTCCCTATTTCGGGGACCAGTGGATGCGGAATTTCCCCTCCCAGGGATGGGGTGTTAATGGGATTTGTTGCTCCTGGCTGGGGAGCGAGGGGGGTTAATCCCTTTCTCCATGTATATCCCTGCTAAGCTGGTTTAGGTCATGCTTAGAGCTAAGTTTTGTGGTGCAGGCTCTGTCCACCCGTCCATCCCGCAGTGCCAGGCACGAGGAGGAATCCAGGTGCCATCTTTGCTCCCCTCGCACCTCCCAGTGCTTAACAATTCAAGTGAGCCCCAGAAAGAAATTAAAGGAAAGGCTTAAATTCCACCAAAGTGGTGAAAAAGCCTCCAAAGGCTTTTAGCAACCCTGCATCATCGCTCGGGGAAAGCTCCCAGCGAGGCCCAGAGCCCTTTGTTTGCTGCAAGGGGATTTATCCTGGAGTGGGTAGGGAAGGAAAGGGACTTTTTCCCTCCACCTGCAGGGACCCATCCACCCGGCATCACCTCTGCCATCATCCCCAGCAGACATGAAGCTGCTTGTGGGGAGGTGGCTTTGGGGGTTTGGTATCCTTTTCTAAAGCCTTCGAGGAGGCTGCAAAGCGTTAAATAGCCTCACCTGACCTCCTCCAGCAAAGCCAGGCTCTGCATCTTTATTTAGGGACGTACATCACCTCCACAGCTTTCCCTCTGGCGCTGGGGGTGGAGCAGAGAAGTGAAATGTCGTGAGAGGGGGGAAAAAAAAAAAAAGAAAAAAAAGAAAAATGAAGTAGCTCTAAATCCATCTGAATTTGCCTTGAAACCCCTTTCCCAGCCCAGCCTGGCCAAGCACATCCCGGCGATCCCGGCCGAGGGCCGGACACATATGCCGTGCCATATGGAGCGGCGCGATCCCAGTCAATCGGATCTTTGGGAGTTTTATCGTTTAATTTCTTAATGTGCTAATAGTGCACAGGGAGGGGATGGATCACCGGTTAAGTCCGAGGATTTATGTTTTTAAGGGAGGGTAATGTATTTCTGAGCGGGCTTTAAATATCCTCGGCCAACGTGACGGGCGGCAGGCAGGAGGGTGAGATGGAAAAGGTCCTGGGAGAGCCCTTTGAGCTTTAATCCAGCACAGGTTTATAAGGTAGCATCCAGCTCTGTGTGAGCTGAAATTCAGGCAGAAAATCCCCGTGTCCATTTGACAAAGCCATTTTGCCCAGCCCTGAGGGCTGCAAGCCCTGTTCTGGGTCTGTGTCCCCCTGGTGCTCCCATAATTTCCATCCATGGGTCCATTCCATTTGAAGCCATGAAGGATGGGTGGCAAAACCTCCCCAAGGCCCCCGATGCTCTGTTTCCCCTCTTAGAGAGAGAATTGCATTTCCTTCCTTCAAATTGCCATTGGGATCAGGGCTTATGCAGACTCTCAAGGTGCTTTCGGCTCCTCAAAAGGAAAGGTCTTACAGAGAGATAAAAAAATAAATGTTCATTTAAAAAATGCAGAAGTAATTTCAGGGGAGTATTGAAATTGCAACCGTTCACCTCCAACCTGCCACGAAACTCATCTATTTATTTTTAAATAAATCATCTCAGCTCTCCATAAATCTCCAGGGCAGGCAACCAAGGAGGGGACGAATTAAGCAGCACCGCGACCCCATCCTGGTCCCTGCTGGGCAGCTGCCTGCGGGGCAGGGACGGATGCTCGCGTGGCCCCGTGGCTCCAGCTGCGGTTGGAAGCGTGGCAGTCTCAGAGGGATGCTCTGGCTGTTGGCTTCTGTCAGCCAGACCTTAAAATCTGTGCAGTTCGAGGCCTTATTTGAATTGCAAACGGCTCAGGGGAGGTGTACTGTGGAGTTGCTCTCCCAGGGTAAATAGGGTTTGGGGTTGTTTTTTTCTTTAAGCTAATAATATTGTGTCATGCTTTGAGGGGGGTGATGGTATAAAGGGCAGGCGGAAAGATTTCTGTGGCTGAGCTGATGCCTCTGCTGAACCATTTTTGACAGCTAATTTCTAACATTTCCTTGAAAACTCTTCTGATCTGATGCGTTAAGTGAAATGTCATTAAGGCAACGGAACACAAACGGTGGGACTGTGAGACAGCACTAAGGGGAAAGGGCAGAGGCTCCCAGAGGCTTCCAGCCACACGTTTTGGACCCCCAATGTGCCCAAAGTTCTTGTGCTTACTCAGAGCTGGATGCTCCTGCCCCTCTCTGAGCACACTCAGGGTACCAACCACCAACCCGCACTTCCATACGGGTTTTTCTCAGCAACTTCTAGGCCTCGACTGGGGAGGGCAAAAGAGAAAAGAAGGGATGTGTTGTGTTCGTGCAATGGGAAGGGAAGAGGGAAGAGACGTGCGCTGCGACTCGGTGCGGCGCTGGAATGATCTCAGGAGCTGCGGCTTGTGCAGAGAGATCCCAGGAGCGGGCACATGCCCTTGACACCGAACAACCCAGCGAGTAATAAAGGATTTCCTGCCTTCAGAGCCTGCTTGAGCCGGGGTTTTAGCCCGGGTTAGGATGTGCAGCGCCCTGACAAGGTTACAGGGTCTAACAGGGTGCTCTGCTGGGACTGGTGATGCTGGGAATGTGTAGATATCCCTGGATATAGACGTGTAGAGAACCACGGCGTGCGCTCCTCACCACAAACAAAAAGCGCACTCTTCTCCTTGAAATTCACCTTGAATGTGGCGAGATGGGGTGGGTTCATTGGTTGGTTTGGGGATTATTATTATTATTATTATTATTATTATTATTATTATTATTATTATTATTATTATTATTATTATTCCCCCCCCTTCCTTTTCCCTGACAACTGTCAGCAGAGAGGCTGCAAAAAAAGCTGAGGAGCCACTGCAGGCTGCGCAGCGCTGGGAGCTGTCAGCCCCACGCCACTGCAGTGATGTCAGCTGCAGCCACAGCCACTGCCACCCCCAGCCCCTGCACACACGCGAGTCGCAAGAAGAAGAATTCATAATTACAGTAGCGTAGCCATGAAACCAGCAGTGCTGGGGGTGAAGGAGGGGGGGGAGAGAAAGCAAAGCCTCGGCCAAAATTGGTACTTTTTTTTTTTTTTTAATACCTTTTTTTTTTTCTCTCTCCCCCTGCAAAGCTGCACCCAGCTCTGCAGCATCCTTTCTCCGCAGCGGGGTTTGGGGGGGCCAGGGCAGGGGGTTCCCCCCCGCAGCCCCCCCAAAGCGGGTGGAGGGTGCGGGGGGCTGCGGGGGGAGCTGGGCAGGGCTGGAGGCTCTTTCCCCGCGGGTCGCTCCTTGTTTTAAAAGGCAGCATTTCTGCGGACAACACCCGGAGCATCTCTGCGGAAGCGGGGCTGGGGGCGAGGGCTGCAGCCGCCTTGTTTGCGGCGCACGGAGTCAGCAGCTGGGATTTTTTTTTTTTTTTTTTTTTTTTGGCTGAATAATCCTTTACGGGGAGGGGGTGTGCGGGAAAAAAAAAAAAAGGGGGGGGGGGCTGGGGGAGGAGGGAGGGAAAGTGAATCAACATCACCGAAGGAGGACAGCGAGCAAGATTAGGGCTGGCTAATGATAAATGAGAAGGCGCCGCTGACAGCTCCGCGCTCCGCGCAGCGCCCGCCCGGCTGCTCCGCGCTCCCTCCGCACTCTCCGGCCGCCCGCTCCGCTCCCACCGCCGGCCTGGCTCCAGCCACCCCCCTTCCCTTTTCTTTTCTATATATATTTTTATATATATATATAATTTTCAGCCCCCTCCGCATAGCGCGGGGGGGGCACATCCCACCCCCTGCCTCCCCGAGCATCCTCCGCGGGATTACGCGCCTGGCCGCGCTCCGCACCGGCTGCAGGACGGAGGGACCACGGCGGGGCTGCCGCAGGGGGTATTTCCTTCGCTCCTCTTCTTGGGGGGGCGGGTTTGGGTTGGGGTCGGGCCGGGAGAGGGGGGTTGGATAGACAGGACACCCCTCAGCACCCCACGGGGGAGGGGGGATGCAGTGGGGGCTGCGCTCCCACCCGCCCCCCCCGCGCCCTTTCTTCCCCCCCTGGAGGGCTGGGGCGGGGGGGGATGAAGGATGAAGCCAGGGCGGTTTATCCGTGGGCTCTGCCCGCCCCCATCTCATCGTACCCGGGTGACCTTTCA
This sequence comes from Taeniopygia guttata, assembly GCF_048771995.1. Taxonomy (NCBI): domain Eukaryota; kingdom Metazoa; phylum Chordata; class Aves; order Passeriformes; family Estrildidae; genus Taeniopygia; species Taeniopygia guttata. The sequence continues at coordinate 2,724,876 of NC_133027.1, read as the reverse complement.
AATCAAAGCCCGGCTCGTACCTACCAAGGTGCATTGGGCAGCGAGGGCTGGGGGGTGCTGGGGACGGGGGGGTGATGCACCCGGGCTCTCCCCCTCCCTCTGCCTTTCCCCCTCCCTCCCTCCTCCCTCCTCCCTCCCTCGCTGCTCCCTCCCTCTCTCTCTCTCTCTGCTGCATTTTGCATGAGCTATCTAGGTCATTAGCATTTTAGCGTATGCAAGACTTGACAAAGCTGATGAGAAGCCAGATGGGCCCCTCTCCTCTTTTTTTTGCACCACTTGGGATCTGAGCGAAAGGATTGACTGCAGCAGGCGAACGGGGGAAGGTTTATTGCGCTCCTCCAGACCCCCCCGCTTATAGCAGCGCGGCGGGGCTCGGGGCAGGCGGCAGAGAGCGGGCAGCATCGGGCAGAGACGGAGGGCAGGTAACGGGGCCCCCCCGCCGCCCCCCACCCCACAGCCCGGGGTTTCTTTGATTTGATAGTGGGATTTTGGGGTTTTTTCCGACGGGGGGGTTGGGGGGGTGTTAGGTTGGGTTTTGTCCCCCCCTCCCCCCCGCCCATGGGGAAGGGCGCGCCGAGCCTCCGCGGGGCGCGGAGAACAAAGGCTGGGCTCCGCGGGGTCCCTCTCCCCCCTCCCTTCCTTCCCCCCTCCCTTTTTCTTCTTTTCTTTTCCCATTTCCCCTTCTCCTTCTCTATATTTTCTTCCTCCCGAGGAAAGGCCCCTCTCTCCGTGTTCACAGCGGACCTTGATTTAAATGTCCATACAATTAAGGCACGCGGTGAATGCCAAGAACGAGGCTGACCAGCATCGAGGCCGGAGGCTGCTCCGCGGCTCTCCGCACCCGCGGAACCCCCCGGCACCCCCTGACATCCCCCCCCACATCCCACATCCCCCGAGCTCGGCCGCGGGGCAGCGCTGCGCACCGGCGCAGGTGGCACCGCAGCGCGGGGAGGGGGCGGAGAGGGATGGATGCGATGGGATGCGATGGGATGCGCTGCGATGGGATGGGGGCGCACGGCAGCCTTTGGGGGGCTCTCCGGGATGAAGGAGAAGGGGTCCTTGAGAGCACAGGAGCCCGGGGTGTGAAATCCGGAGCTGTCACTCGGGGGTGACCCGCGGGTGGGCCCCGAGGGGACGCGGCTGCTGCTCCCGGGGCTGCTCCGCTGCCGCCGCTTTGTGCTTTGCCTTTTCTCTCGCCTTTTCTCCACAGAGTGATGGGGTTTTTCCCTACCAAAAAGCAAGGGCAGGTCTTGGGGTCACCGGGGCTCACGCTGCTCCCCCGGCGGAGGGGGGTGGGATGCTGGGGCAAAGCCGCTTTTTTTCTTTATTTTTTTAAAGCTTTATTATGATTTTTTTTTTCCGGTGGCTGTTTGTGTGTTTTTCCCCTCCGCCCTCCCTCTCCTTTTAATCCTTATAATTTAAATCAAAAGTGCCGGGTAGAAGAAGGGGGGAGCGCTGTGTCTGCAGGGCGAGGCCGGCGTAAATCTCTCGGAGGGATAAACATGTCATTTGTTCCCTTTGTATGGTAATGCTGTCCCCCCCCCCCCAGCTGCCCCCCCACCCCCCAGCAGCTGCCCCAGCCATACATCCTCCCTACAAAAGATCCCAATTACCCATCGGCTGCCTCATTATACTCCTTACACAGCCCCGGCGAGAGGCGTGTGTGTGCGAGGAACCGAGGGGAGGGGGGGGAGGATGAAAGGGGGGGAGAAACAGCACCTGAATTATTCAGAAAATAAAATAAAATTCAAAAATCTGGAGGCGACGGGCGGGAGGGATGCTGCGACCCCGCAGGGATGCTGCGACCCCGCGGCCTAACACGGAGCAGGTGCCCCCCAGAGCCTCCTGCAGCACAGGGGCTGCTCCCCCACCCCCGACACGCCACTGGTTTATTTTTCCCCTCCTTTTTCACGCTTTTATTTTTCTTTCGGTTTTTTTTTTTTTTCCCCCCACCCTTGTAGTCATCACCACCGCTCTGCCCTGCTCCCTGCTGGGGCCCTTCACCTCTTTACCCTTCTCCCATCCCTCTCCTCCCCTCCCTTCTCTTTGCAGCTGGAGGCCACCCCACATCCCTTCATCCCGGCCCATCCCAGTGCTCCCAGCAGGCTCCTGTCACTGGGGAAGGACAGGCCTTACTGCAGGGGACAGTCCCCCACCCCTCAGGGCATCTGCAGAGCTGTCCCAAATTTGGGGGGCCCTTGGTGACAGCGCGGGGGGTCCCATCTCTCTTTGCAGCTCCGTGCACAGAGCCTCACCTCTGGAATGGTGCCCTTGGGAACGCTGACAGCAGCTCGGGGTCCTTGGGACGCCTCTTTGCACCCGCCGAGGGTTCTGCAGGTATTTCGGGACATCCCTCCCTGGGCTCGCATCCCGGCCGGTGCGGATGCCGCAAGGAGCCCGTTGGGTCATGCCAATAAAGCTCTTTCCTTGCGGGTTCCTGCATCCTCTCCTTTGTTCCTGGAGGTTTCTCGCCCGTCTCTTTACGGCGGCGGAGGCAGGACCCCCCTGAAGGACCCACACTCAGCAGCAGGTGGGGGATGAATGCTAAAATCTGCCCCAAAATAAAAACCTCAGCCTTGCAATTCGGCAGCCCACGGTCGCCGGCTCAACCCTGAGTGGGCACTACTGCATCCTGGACCTCCAGGAGAGTCTGAACTGCCAGAGGGCTCCTGTGTAGTGAATAAAAGGGGGGAAAAAGAAAGATATTTGGAGCGCCTTCTCTTTGGGATTGCCCCCATCCCAGCAGGCAGATCCCTGCCATGCTGCACTCTGTGCCGAGCATCCCTCTGCGGCACTGCCAGCCCCACAGAACCCAGCCCTCACAAACAGGATGGATTTTCTTTTAAAGCTGCAGCACGGGAGAGGAAAACAAGACATAAATAACCCCAAATAAATACACAACCTGTTTTCTGTCTTGTGAAATGGCCGGGATGAAGAGACGCCATCACCGTGCATCCTAAGGCCTGGTACCCCCCGGTGGGTCCCGGCTGCCTCCCTCGGGCTCAGCCCAGAGGGATGGAGAGGAGGGGGCAGGAGGCTCTTATTAATACTAATCCCAAGAAATATTGCTGTGTCCTGAATAAATCAGGCCGGGGGTTCCTCCAAGACCTTTGCCCCCTTGAGATGAGCTGCAGTGCGGCCCCTCCTCTTCGGGGTGGACACTTTGGGAAGGGAATTGGAGCCGGGGGGGCTGGGGGGTGGACAGATGCGTTTGATTTTTTCGCTGAGGGATGGAGGAGGAGGTGGCACGGTTTTATTCCAAGCACGTCAGCTCCCCCCTCCCTCCCTGTCCCCTCCTTCCTCCCTCCACCCGCAGTCCGATGTAAACATAACGGCAGGGACCTGCCAGGCTCCATCCCCACTTGGATTATGGGGGGAATTAAGCAGCTTTGATTAACACAGCAATGCCCCCAAATAACCTTCAGGCGTCTGGCCCACAAGGTCGTGCGCTAGAAGGGGCCAGGGGCAGGGACCCCAGGGCACCCATCCCGTGGGCAGAGGGAAGAGGTGGATGGAGAGGATTCGTGGGGAGCAAAGATCCTTCCATCTGCAATTTTTATGCCGGTTTTATTTCTCCCTGCCCACGCCCACCCCTGACCGATTCGCTCGCCACTGCAGTGCTGGTTGGGCTGGAGATGTTCCGGCTCCAGCAGGGAGGTGGAATGGAAGATGTGGGAAATTCCTCTATTTCCCTCATTTCCCAGATCTCTGTCGAGTGCCAGCCCTGCTCTTCACCAAGCCCCAAGCAGGATGATGGTCTCCATGTAGAAAGGTCTTTTGCTTCATATCCCTGCAGCATCCAGCTCCTTTTTTCTGTTTTTTTTTTATGCCGTGTACCTCCATGAACCAAAAGCCAACACATCTCCTAGCAGCAGCAGTCAAAGTGGGCATTTTATTGGGAAATCTAATCAGGTTTCGAGGGGAAAATCCTTTCTTCATGTCTCAGCTAAACAACAAGCTCGATTAAATTGGTTAGACTATAAAGAGGGCTGAGAGTCCCATCTCCTTTTTCCTCCTTGCTCTTCCTGGACAGCACTGTCATCTCCGCACTCCACTCCACTGTCTCTAGAGCCCAAACGAGCCTCAATGACACAGGACTCACATGTCATTCCCTGACATCCCCCCCGCCCCGCCTCCCCCCAGCAACAGAGTCACAAATCATCTCAAACACTCTAAATTTAGCCCGGCAGAGCAACCACGAGCAGGGATTTCAGTGACATCACTACTGGAAATTAACGGGTCAAACGGGGAGGCTGAATGTGGCACCCCGAGGAGCGGGGACGACGCTTCACTGATCCTTCCACACAACGAGGCCACCCTGTCTTGAGACATCTCAAAGCATCCCCTCAAAATATATTTCTCCCAAATGCCCAGAGTGGACCAGCCATTAGGTTAATTCCCATCAGGAGCTGTGCTGAAAGGCCTCGATGGATCAGCGCTGCGGAAATACGCGGTGCGACCACGAGAACCCGAAGGAGCAAAGCCAGTGAGCTTTGCCCGGTGCAGAGGCTGGGAGAAAAGGGACCCACATCTCACCCTGGAGCTGGAAGGTGGGTCCAGCACTCCCTGCATGGCTGGGAATGCCAGGCCAGTGTTCCCATGGCACTTGTGCAGTTGTGTGTGCTCACGGTCCCTGTTGGTGCTGTGGTTAGGGGTGGGGGTGCTGCTGTGGTATCCCGGTGCCTGGAGTGATTTCTGCCTGCTTTGCTCTGCAGAGGCAAAGAAATCACTGCACATGGGGAAAAGGGAGCCCCCGAAGTGGGCATGGGGCTGATCTGATGCACAAGGTCCCATACTCCAGAGGATGAAGAAAGAACAGAGATTCCCATGGCTGCACTGCAGTTGGAGGGGCAGATCCAGAGCTCCTCAACAAGATTGGATGGATTCATAAACACACAATCACAGGATGGCTTGGGCTGGAAAAGACCTGGAAGAGCATTTCATTCCAACCCCCTGCCATGGGCAGGGACACCTTCCATTATTCCAGGTTGCTCCAAATCCCATCCAGCCTGACCTTGGACACTTCCAGGGATCTAGAGGCAGACACAGCTTCTCTGGGCACCCTGTGCCAGGGCCTCCACACCCTCACAGGGAACAATTCCTTCCCAATATCCCACGTAACCCTACCCTCAGTGCATGGGAAGCCATTCCCTGTGTCCTGTCCCTCTATCCCTTGTCCCAAGTCCCTCTCCAGCTGTCATGTAGCACTTCTAGGCACAGGAATGTTGCTGCCATCAGTCCAACCCTGACACCTTCCACCATCCCAGGCTGATCCAAGCCACTTCCAGGCATCCAGGGGCAGCCACAGCTTCTCTGGGCAACCTGTGTCAGGGCCTCACCACCCTCACAGGGAGGAATTCCCTCCCAATATCCTATCTATCCCTGCCTGCTGGCAGTGGGAAACCATTCCCTGCGTCCTGTCCCTCCATCCCTTGTCCCAAGTCCTCCACTTGGAGCCCTTTAGCCACTGGAAGGGATTCTAAGGCCTTTCCAGTGCCTTCATTTCTCCAGAATTAACAACAAATTACTGTTTGGGAGGCTATAACCAGAGAAGCTGAGACAATACTTTTAGGGACCTGTTATAGCACCTACATCCTTTAGTGGCCAGCAACCCTTCACTTCTGCTGTGTTTTTTTGGCAGCAGAAAAAGGCTGGGAAATGCTGCCTCTGCCTTTTGAATTTCATGTTCCCCTTGCCACACTGGTGAGCACTGAAAAACAAACCAACAAGCCAAGGGCTCCTGCAGCATCAATTCCTCCTACAGGAACAAAATATAACGTGGTGGGGAGGAGGGAAGAGGTCAGGGATTAAAATCTGATAGAAATCCCTTAGGCCACAGCAGCGCACGAGGATTTCTCTGCTGTTCATGCACACGGTGCCAATTCTATGAACATTCGCTTATTTTTATGGAGATTTTTGCCTTTTCAGACCAAGTGTTTCAGTGTGGCACCAGCTGTAGGGATGAGCTAATGCAAGGCTCAGTAATTTCCCTGCTCACCCCGGCCTTCCTCCGCAGCCACAGCCGCTCCGAGAATCTCTCATCCAGGGAGAGACAAAAGTGATGCATGTGCATGTGTAATTTCCAGTGTCAGTGTGTTCAGCGAGGAGTTGGAATCATAGAAGTTATTTCATTTATTACAATCATACATAAAGCCTCTTAGAGCTGCAGACTTGGAATAGGCAATTATGCCCATAGGTTAATAACACGCAGGGATTTGACTGACAACTGGAATTAGATTTAAACACGGCAGAGTGGCAGCTAAAGGCACTTTATTAAAACTGTGGGTGGGGATTTGTTCAAAATACCAGTTGCATACCTTTCCTGGTAAAATATTTATAGGTAGCACCATATTGTGGCCCATTATATTGTATTTTCTGCTCCTTTCCCTCACCACTCTGCAGTACGGCGAGGAATTTCTCTGGTCAGATTTTCCTGGGGAGAAGGGAAATGCCCGGGGTTGGTCCACATGGAGTGATGTGACGGGATGTGATTCGCAGTGGGAAAGGGCCCTACAGCAGTGATTAACTCCAGACCTAGGAGGGACCTGGATTTACCTCTCCATCCTCTCTCCTTATCAATCCCCAGTGCAGCATCTTCTTAACGCTGCCCTCATTAGCCCAGAGTTAACGATCCCAACAGCCCAGAAAAAAACAGGGTCAGTGACTGATACAGCCAATAAAATAAATATTGTTTGATTCTGTTGATACTGTTGAGTTTTCCCTGCTACCAGGGGGGGAGATCCTCCTTGTGAGATTAGTATAGTGTGGGATGGATTACCTGCAACCAGGATGGAGTCCCTGCTCCTTGGAGGTTTGAATACCAAGTTAGAGAAATGAGTGACAGGAATGACAGGAGAAAACGCTCGATCCTGCCTTGGGACAAGGGGCTGGGTTAAAGCCCTGTATTTCCCATCATTCTCAGAAAAAAAAAAAAAAAACTTTTTTAAAGCAAAAAAATGCTTAAAAACAATAGCTAAGGACCAGCTGGGGCTGGGACAAGTGAGATCCAAAGGTCTTGTTCCACCCTAACATTAGTCCATCAGTCCAGCTAACCTGGAAATGACAATTAAAATCCCAATGACTCTGTGTGGCACTTCCTCCACTGGCAGACAATGGAAAAGAGAGGTGACACCTGAAATGCCCTTAAAAATAACTCCCAATTCCCATCGCTTTCTTTCTTGCCTCATTTGTCTGGTGTGAGAAATCTCTGTATCACAAGAGCTGCCTTGTGACCTTTCATGGGCCAGGGATGGAGCACTGTATGGGATTCAAGGATTTCACTTTAAAATTAGCAAGGCCAAAATCAGCAGAGAAGAAAGGGCAATGCAGTGTCTGGGGAGGGAAAGCTGACAGTTTTTAACCCACTCAAGGATGGTGCAAGTAGATCTCCAAGCTGGTGACCAAATCCAGCAAGGTACAAGGAGGATTATGAATGGATTTAACAGAGGAAAAACTTTCCAGCCAGCACATCACTGACAAACCAGAGCGTATGCTCCAGACCTCCAGATTCCCATTCTTCTGCAGCAAAACCTAACAGCTCAAAATCAGAATTTAATCCAAAATACTTTCTTTAGTTTCAGGGAAGGGGAAGCTGGAGGAGCACTCAAGTGAAAAAGGATCTTGAATCCACCATTCCATCATCATTCCATCATCATTCCTTGCCTGACTCCAGCATATTCCAGACAAGGAGCCACCCTCTGGCTGAAGATGTCACAACTCCTTGCAGGGGGCTGGACTAGGTGACCTTTAAAGGTCCTTTCCAACCTAAACCAATCCCTAATTCTATGGTCCATGGGGTCCTCAGTGGTCCCTGGTCTTCAGGATAAGGAACTGGCTCCAGCAAAGCTCTAAATCCAGATTTTGATCCTACAGACCTCTCCTGCCAACCTGAGGGCCCAACCCCAAATTTCAAACCCTTTATTGCCCAACAATTAAAATAAAACGAGGTCTGAGAGCACCAGCGATAAAAAGATCAGCCCAGTGCTCCTCATGCATTAAATATGAAGGCTCAGATCCTTCCTGTGATGCCCTGGTAGGGGAGCAGCTCCCTGGGCTGGGATTACCTGGTCCTGATGCCCTCCCTGACCTTTCCCCAAAGAGCAGCCTGTGGAACAGGGTCAGCAGAGCCCATGGCACCACCCCACACACAAACACAATTCCCAGCAGCTTTTCCCAGGAGATTTCCTGACTGCCAATGGCAGCTTTGGAGGAGAAATGCCAGGAGGTGAAATAACCAGAGGTATGTGAGGGGCACAGACTCAATCCCAGGGCAACCCCCTTTGTTAAAATGCCCAGGGGAGAAGAGACCTCCTTTTTTTAACTTTGTTTTTTTAATGTCCTGAAAGATTTATAATCCTTTTTGTCAGGTTCTCCCTCCTGTCACCGATAAAACTCATCCTGGCACGACTTGAGCCCAGGATCAGCTTTTAAAGCATGGCAGAGAAAACCTCTGTGATTTAAAGCAAACACCCAGTCCTTGGCTGCAGCCCAGCCCAAATTCAAGGAGTATCCCAGTGTTTCCAGACATGAAAGGGGGTTCAGGTGTGAAACCCACAAGGGATCAGCTCAAATGAGCCCAGCCAACCTTTGCCCTCTCACCTCAGTCCCTGCTGCATTGGGTGTAGGTGATTTGTCACCCTCTCAAAGAGATTCTTGTGCCACCAGCTCGTGTAATTTTATCATTTTATGAACATATAAATATCTGTAGGAATGTATATCCATGCATATATATGTTGTTTTCCTTAAATCCTCTGGTCCCAAAAGCAAAACTCAATTCTTAAAAACCTCGGTGTCCAAAAGCTTTGAGGGATGAGCTGAGTTTACTGAATAAGCTAAAACAAAAACAAAAAACCAAACCAAAACCAAAAACAAAAACAAAAATAAAAGCAACAAAAAAACCACAGAAGGCAAATCCAGAGTACATTAGAAAGAGCACTAAAAATACAATCAAGAAGTTGGAAGCAATTTTGTGAGCCGGGGGTTTCTTGCTGGGTTTTCTGGGGGTTGAAGATAATGGCAGTGGGAGTGGAGTGCAGCATGGTTTTATTTCAGGATCAATATCAGGGTGGAGCAAATCGTGTATTTATCTGCAAGTCTGAGAAGATCTAATTGTGCCCTGTTTTGCACTAATGCAGCTCTGTGGCACCACTAGACAGTCCCAGAGTACCCAAAATGTGCTTGTTTTCTGATCCACCCCTGGTTTTTGTTGTGCATCCTGTCCATCCTGGTCTCACCCCAGCAGTTTTATGGGTTATTTCAAGGATGTCCAGATCTCTGCTCCATCTCTCCTTTATACTGCAGGGTAAAAAAGGGACCAACATCATCTTGTAGGAGTTCCCACTAGGAAATAAGGTTTTTTATGGATGATTTTATTTGGGGGGAGACTTCAAGGACATACCCAGAGATATCCAGGAGCAGTAATTGCACAAGGAGATCAGATTCCCAGGGAGACCCAGCCCAGCCCCGTGGACATGAAACCACAATTGTCATCTGTGATGAACAACAGAGAGGGGAACATACAGGAAACAGCAATTAAACCATTAAAGTCTTGGGCAGCTTCCCAGTGACCAGCAGCCTTTAGATATATAAATATCTCACATGGCATAAAAGGAGCTGTTCTCTACCCATTATGTCCCCAGTGACCTTCAAGAGAGACAAGGGGGTTGGGATTGTCACTTTGAACTGGCATCTTCTGCTCCATCTGGGCACTGACACATCCCTTGGGACAGGGATCTCCTCCTCCCCTGTAGCACTGCTTGGAAATCCCAGCCTAAAGTTGAAATCCAGTTGAGATCCCAGTTAAAATTATCCTAATTACTGCCCAGATCTGCTTCCTATAAATCCCTGGTTGTGATGTAGGGAAATAACTGAGCTGAAAGGTGGCAAATGTGCTGTTGATGTCACATTTCAGTGTTAAAATAGAGGTTTCCATATTCAATGTGAATGTTTTGTGCTCATGTTTTGTATCACACCCCAAACACCCTGAGAGATCAGCCCCAGACCAGAGGGAGTTTCTGGGCTCCAAATCCTCTTGGCTCCAGTTTACTTTAATAGTCAAGCTGAGCGAATTGCAAAATATCTCAATGAGTGCTGAAAATTTTGGTCAGTAATTAACAAATTGTTGTCCTTTAATTAGCCAAAGGAACAGCCCTGAGACTGAGATTTGAGCCAAGATAACCCAGGGAAGATCCATGATCATAAAAGACAGCGACAACCTGAGTTTTCATCAGTCAGAAATCATTCTTGGCATGTGCTGCTTGTTGGGAGGAGAGTTTTGGGCATGGATATCAAGACTGATTTCTCCATTCAGTCTGGATGGGTTTTGTTAATGCCATCAACAGCAGATTTAGTGATGTTTACATTGAAATAATCACCCTGGGTTTCCAAAGCCATTCCTGTTTTCTTAGGCCTGGAACTGTGGCTCTTGGATGAGCAGTGCCTCGCACACCTCTGGATATTCCCCCTGGGGAGGCTCAGATGTGCTGCTCTGGTGGTCCCCAAGCAGGAGGAAATCTTCCCCTGCATCCCCATCTTCCATCACCTGCACAACATCCCCCAGCTGGCCAGAAACCCCCACTGCTGGTGCCAGGTTTGGTGGTTTAACCCCAGGAAGGGCTGCAGGGTCATTCCTGCAGGCTGAGCTCACAGGGATGGAGAAGTGGAGATGTTGGGAGTCCTGCAGCACTTTTCCCTTCCCACCAGGCGTGGAGGCTTCCCCTGCAATTCCTGCTGGAGTGATGCTGCAGCAGAGAGCGTCTGCAGGATGATGAAATGCAGAGGGGCCGTAATGAGATTTCACATAAAGCCAGCTTTTCCCCTGGCATGTCTGGTCTGGATAAATCCAAACTGTTGGCAAGGCAAAAAACCACCAGGAAGGGGAAGCGCCCTTGACCTGACACGGCTCTTTCCCATTCCCACCCCTCCCTGCGGATCGGGACAGAGGATGCGGTGTGGCAAACAGCTCATCCCGATGGAGCAGCAGCAGGAATGGCACCAGAGCGGCCGAACCCCACCCGGCACAGCTGAGGAGGGGGAAATGTGCTGTGGGTGCTGCTCCCCATCCTGCAGGAACCACCCGGTCTCCGGCACAGGGTCTGATTTTGGCACCGCTGAAGGCGCGGAGCATCCCTCGGCATTCCAACATTCCCGCTGGAGAGGGGCTCAGCACCGGGAGAGGCGCTCGGAAAATCCCTGCAGCCTTTGGGGAGGAGGAGCGACTCGAAATTCTGCGCGGAGGATTGGGGAAGGATGGATGCAAGCGATGCATTAAGGAAACCACACCAAAAAAAATGCCTGTACGGCTTCCCAAAGTGCTTCCCATCCGCTTGTTAAATATTCCTGAAAATCTTTGTGGAAAGCAATGCCCCTCCAACATCACCCAGGGGCTGCAGGGCTGGAAGGAAGCAGTACAGGGAAAAAAAAAAAAAACTCCAAAATATTTTCCATCGGAGAAACAAAGCTACAATTTGCTAGTTTTAAAGAAAAGCTGCCATAAATATCCATGACTTCACCCCTGTAGCCAAAGGTTTTTACTTTCTATGGGAAAACAAACCTTGGGAAAGAAGAGTTGCCAGGTGAACCACATGTTTAGGATGCTAAAGCTGCACAGATGTTGGATGGACATATCCAACACCTCGGTCACTCCTGAGGTATCTCTGTCCCTGGAGGGTTTTTGGGGAGCCGGGCAAGGTCCTCCCCTGTCCAGCTCCCACCCTGTCCCTGCCTGACCTTTCCCATCACTTCCCATGGCTTATAAGGAAAATGGGGACAAACTTATTAGGGTTTGTTGCTACAGAACAAAGGGTGATGGTTTTAAAGTAAAAACCATGTGATTTAGACCAGATAAAAGGAAGAAATTTTTTTTATTATGAGGGTGGTGAGGCACTGGTAGAGGTTTCCCAGAGAGGCAGTAGATCCCCATCCCCATAAACATTTCAAGGCCAGGTCAGATGGGACTTTCAGCAACCTGATCTACTTGAAGATGTCCCTGCCCACTGCAGGGGACTGGACTAGATGAGCTTTAAAGGCTCCTTCCAGCCTAAACCATTCAACGGCTCTGTGATCACACACCTGGGGGCCAGGGCTGCACCTACAAATGTCCCATTTTGCTCCTGCTGATGGAAATCCTCTCCATCCTAAATGCCTCCCTGTGAGCCAGAGCAGAGGTTTTTCCTGGAAAGGCCAGCTCCATCCATCTCCCAGCTGTTTGTTGCTGCAGAGCTGAGGTTGCTGTTGGCTGGGAGGGGAAGGGTGGGGTTTTCCCAGGTGGAATCATTGCTGCAGGACAAAATGGTACCCACACCAGGGTGTCCTGGTGCTGCTGGCTGCTGCGTGGATGGATGGAGGCTGCTTAGCAACTCTTCAGCACTGGAGATGGAGCACAGGAGCAGGGAGAATGGAAGGGCCACTGCTGCTGATGTCTGTGGGGCCACACATGGAATTCCCTCAGATCATCTGAGAATTCACTCCCGAAAGGTTCCTGACACTGAGGATGGACTCACTGAGTCATCAAGGCTGGAAAAGCCCTTCAAGGTCATTGGATCAAATTATTCCCCCAGCACTGCCCTGTTCACCACTAAACCACATCCCCAAGTGCCACATCCACACTCTTGGAACACTTCCAGGGATGTTGTTCCCACCACAGCAGTCCAAACACAAATGATCCCAAGCACACCAGCTCTGGGACCCATTGTCATGTGCAATCCAAGGTCAGCCACAACATCAGGTCCTGGGACATGCCAGGGAAATGCAGCCCTGCTGGAGAGTCATGGTTGGGAAGGACAAGCTGGCAGCTCCAGTGCAGAGCACCTGGAGAAATCAGCTTATTTGGAGAGGGAATCTTCAAAAATCACTCCCAATCTGTACAGCTTCATTAGGCTAGACTACAGTTTTGCCAATAGAAATCTGATTTTCCTAAAGTCATCCCTACAGCAGCTCTGCTGCTGTAACCTGCAGGGACACAGGCAGGGAAAACTTTCCATACAGCCTGAACAATTTAAAACAGGAATGTCTCTATGCCCAGGGAAGCGCTCAGCCATGGATGTTGCCTGCTCCTCCAAGGCCTCCCCAGCTGGGTTTTTCCAGTTTTGCTTGAGCACTGAAAATCCTCCTCCTTTTGCCCCCATGTAGAAGGTGTCTCTCTCTTTCCCAGCCCACTGAAGTTTGTACATGGGAATCACATTTCCAGGCTGGGAAGCAGCAGATCCGTGCACTTTCTTCTCTGCTGCTCCCTATCCCCACTTTTGGGGACAGAATTCTGGGCTGGATGGACTCCAGCCTTCTCCAGGATATCTTGGGATATAAAGAATCCCTCACTCGATGAGGAGCAACTTCCCTAAGGGTACTGCCCTTTTTATCTATTTTAACACCATATCTACATTATTCTGAGGCTCAAAGGCTTTAAACCATGCAGTCTCCTCAGAGTAAACATTTTAATTTTATGTGAATCCCTAGCATTTGTGTTTCTAACCCAGAATTAACATCATAAGCAAATGAATTTATGCCCCTTCAGTCTACAGATTTCTTAAAATATATTTAGCTATACACACAAACCTTTCCTCTTCTGTTTTTTTCTGTTACAGTTTTTCTCTTGAAGAGCACAGGAATACCATTCTCTCCATCTCTTCCCTTCACAGTGTTTTGCAGATTCCCTGACAATCATTTGATACCCTGCTCTCCTGACTGCTGCCATCAGACTTTTTCTGTCCCTCACCCTCCTGCCACCAAATTATTTTGGCAATTGTTGGCAATTTATTTCTAAGAGAATAATTTATTTGTATTAAAATACCCATGAAGACACAGTTGTTTGGGGTATAGCTGCAGAAACTGTACCATTTTCAGTAATTCAATATTATGTGATTTAAATATCACACCACCTCTACTGCCTTGTGCCTCTGTTCAGGGATGGGGTTTGGGTGGGAATGATTTTAAACTTCAGGATAATGTCCCTGTGCATTTCAATTGCTCTGTTAAACATTGATTCTTATGGGAAAATTTGTTTTCCTTTCTATCCACCACAGGAATACTTTTTTTTTTTTCAAGAGTGTTTAGTGGTGCTCCTCTCTACTAAAGTTTTCTGTCCTAAATTTGTATTTGGGGCATTTTTTATTTTCAAAATTTTGTCTTTCCTTTGCTATTTCTATAATTCTATGTAGGGCTGCTCTTCACTTGTATTTTTGTACTTTCCATCTCTCTGAATTCCTGCTTCCTGAACATCATCTCCATCAGGGCAATGGACAGATTTTCATCCCTTGAACAGAAACACCATTTCCTGAGACAATTTCCAGTTTACCTTTTTGAGTTTATCTTTACATCAAGTGCAAAACCACCAACACTGGGAAGGATTTCTCCCCCGTGTAGGCTGAAACCTTCCCCTATTTAATGGGATGTTTTTCTTGGCCAGGCTTCCACTGCAGTTTCAAGTAAAAGTTAATATATACCTCAGCATAAAAATTAAATTTATATTCTTGGGCTGATTATATTCTGTATTCTCCAAATTCTCACTTCTGGTTTTAAGGGATCTCCTACCAGCCTTTATCTGAGGTTTTCAGCTCCAAGTCCTGCTACAGCCTAAGATTCCTTTAGCCCTCCAAACCTGCACATTATTTTCCCAGTCTCTAATTTTTGTTTGGGAACCAAATTTCTGACACAGAGCCAGCACGGTGGTAGTGCCATTTATTCCTTCCCTCAGGAAGAATTTCTTGTCAGGAAAAATTTCTTTGCAGAAACAATTTTTCCACGGAAAGGGTGGTCAGGCATTGGAACTGCCCAGGGAGGTTTGGAGTCCAAGGAAGGACTGGATGTGGCACTCAGAGCTCTGGGCTGGTGGCAAGGTGGGGATCAGTCACAACTTGATGGACTTGAAGGTCTTTTCCAACCTAAATGACTCTGGAATTCTGTAAAGAATAGCAGAGATGGTGCTAAAACCACGAGTCAATAGAACCTCCTTGCTTTCAAACTCCTCAGAAAGAGCAGTCAAACCTTTTATTGCAGAAAAGTAACAAGAAACCCATCCCAGGGGGCTGAACTGTGGGGGTTCTCAGAGCTCAAATGAACTCAGGGGGTTCCCTGGATGCACAGGCATGGATCAAAATGATGCTTATGGGCTGGAGGAGGATCTGTGACTAAAGACATGCCTGGAAGCTTCTGTGCTGAGAAAAGATTTGAAGGGGGTTTGGACAGGGATGAAAAAGCCTCCCCAGTGCTTTTATTCAGCTGCTCATCCAGAGAGGAGTTCCCAACAAAAGCCCAGAGCTTGTTTAATGGTTTAACATTCCCATGAATCCTTGGGAAGCATCTGACACACTGCTTCTGTACAAATAACCACAGCAGCACTCTACAGATGACTTATTTGGTTTCCCAGTGGGTGTGTAAGTAAATTAGCAAAAAATAAATGTCACGCTGCAATGACTTACTCTGTTTCTAAAGGCTCTGTTTTACCTCTGTATTTTTGTTGGTTTAACAAGTCCTTAATTAAATTCTGTTTTCTGGCATTCAAGCTGATGTGATGACACAAGATAAAGTTGTTTAGAATTCAAATCTTCCTCGATTTCTCATTGTGGCAAAGGAAGAGATAAGAGCAGTCAGGCCCTGCCTTCCCCCGGTTGTGTGTGGCTGTAACTCCAGCCAAGCAGGAGCTCTCAGTGTTCCAAAATCCCTCCTGCTCTCATGGGTTTGTCACTGCTTTGAGAGGATCACACACAAAAAAATAATGTGTGGGCTCCCCCTTCTGCCTGAGAACATCAGTGCCTGGAAAAGAATTGGGATGATGGAAATGTTTGAGTGGGAAGGGACATTAAATCTCATCTCGGTCCAACCCTGACACCTTCCACCATGCCAGACTGATCCAAGCCCTGTCCAGCCCGGCCTTGGACACTTCCAGGGATCCAGGGACAGCCACAGCTTCTCTGGGCACCCTGTGCCAGGGCCTTCCCACCCTCACAGGGAATAATTCCTTCCCAATATCCCATTTATCCCTGCCCTCTGGCAGTGGGAAGCCATAAAGGGGAACCAGGATGAGTTCCTGAAGCATCAGGTTCCTGTAAAATGAACTGAGCATCTCTGAGCAGCTGGAACAACCTGTTCCCAGAGCCACACACCAGCCTGGGGCTGGCAGGGCAGGACAAAAGCAGCTCCACTGATTCCTGAGATGGTTGGAGAGACAGCAATTGCAGATCTGCAACCTAAAACATGAAAAAAGTTGTTTGGAGTGGGAGTCATTTCCCTTTACCAAACTATAAATTAGGCCCTCTAAGCATCCCTGTTGCCCAGAGAGAGAACAGCACCTGCAAAAATATTATTTATCCCGTGTATCTTTGATACTTATTCTAGAAAAGCAAAATTGTCTTCTAGGTTCTTTTTTTCCTTCTCTTCCCCACTGCAAAGACAGGGGAAGTGACTGATCTCATGGAACCAAAGAATCTTTAAGGCTGCACCACATCCTCAAGAGACACATCCACGCGTTTTTTGAACACTCCCAGGGAAGGTGACTCCACCACTGCCCTGGGCAGCCTTTTCCAGTGCTTTGCAACCCTTTCTGTGATTGGATCCTGTATTTTTAGGAGCTGAAGTAGGACAGAAAGGTACCCTCCTGCTCCTATCTAAGCCTTCAGCAAGTTTCAGAGCATCTCTGTAGGAAATACAGAGTGGGAAGCAAACTATCTCATCTATCTAAAGTACAGTTTAGAACATGAAAACAGAATGATCTGAAGGCTGGGATTAAAACCAAAACTGATTCAAAGCGGAGATAAAGCACTGGCAGCTCTGGTTATGGAAAGAATTGAAGATTTAGGGAAAGAATCAATGTGTAAATTCATCATTTCTATAAGCAGAGGGCTCAGAGACTTCAGTGGTCCCTCCTTTATCTGGGATATATCATTAAATATAAATTCTGATTTGGGATGAATCTGGGCATGCCCTGGCCAGTCTCAAATCCACCACTCCAGTATTTCTGGTTCTGCTGTGAATCAGTGCTCTCCTTCTGCAGGGGGATTTGTTTAGCTAATTCATGTGAATATTCCACTTGTAGGTGCCTATTTTAACCCAGGCACTGCCCCAAGGGATGTGCACAGCATCACCCATGAGCTCAGATGAGTTTTGGGCTAGAAGAGTAAGGGATGGCTCCTTCCTACAGGTGTCAAAAACTGGCCAAGAAAGGGATGTGCAAAACTGGAAATAAAATATCTCCTGTGGAAGGGGGGAAAGTTCCCACTAACTCTTGGTGAGCAACACAGCTTTCTCTCTTTTTTTTTTTTTTTTTTTTTTCTTTTTTCATGCTGGTAATTCATGATTTGATCACAGATTAGCAGCGATTTAGCACAGAGCACATTCAGTGAAATCTTTAATGCCACACAAGACCCCTGGGATAATTGGAGGCTGTGAAGGTTGGCTGCATCTGGCAAAGCCTTGAGCTCCTCATTTCCACAGGAGTCCCCACACACAACATCTGCATCAGCCTTTGAACTCGTTAGCTTGGCTTGGTCTTCCTGATGCTTCGCATTTGATGCTTTTATTTGGCTTTTTGTTATTTTCACCTCACAAAGGAGAGGAAGAAACAGAGGAGCTCAGAATGCTGAGGTTCTGTGTTGAGGCTGAGCAAGGATTTCTGTATGGACTCAGGGCTGTGGATTTCTGAGCTAAAGATTCTGAAAACTCCCATTTTGCTACATCTTCACCAGTGCCAGTGCTTCATGAAGGGAAAAGGGAGATGGAAGTGGAGAAGAGAATGGAAAAGAAGGAAAAGGCAAAGGGCAGCTTGGCACAGAAGGACCTGGAGGACATTTTCTTTCTGGAGCCACTTTATCCAGATGCAGTTTGTTGACCCAATATTTGCTGAATGTTGAGAGCTCTGTTGAAACTGTGAAGTGGTTTGACAATGGAAGAAGGAGGTTTGGATGTTGGATGTTTCCCAAAGCTTTTGGATGTTTCCCAAAGAAGGGAACAGAGCTGGGAAGGGTTTGGAGCACCAGGAGGGGCTGAGGGAGCTGGAAAGGGGCTCAACCTGGAGAAAAGGAGGCTCAGGGGGGACCTTGTGGCTCTGCACAGCTCCTGACAGGAGGGACAGCCGGAGGCAGGGTCAGGCTCTGCTCCAGGGAACAGGGACAGCAGAGGAAATGGCCTCAGACTGTGCCAGGGGACGTTTAGGTTGGGTATTAGGAACAATTTCTTCCTGGCACAGCTACCCAAGGCAGTGGTGGAGTCCCCATCCCTGGTGGGGTTTAAAGCCATGTGGATGTGGCACTTGGGGACATGTGATGCTCATAATCACGTGGTTCTTTGCTATTTTGAAAACACAAGAAAACTTAGAGGCACAAAAATTATGCTCCTGCCTACCGCATTCAAGAGAGAATTTCATTATTTTCACTCAGATGTTCCCACATTTTGAGAGATTTCTGCATTTTCTTAATTTTGCAGCCAGCCATGAGTGAGAGATCAGAGCACCAACACTTCTCTCTCTCCAACAGCCCTCCCCTGCTCCATGATTTCAGAGAGAAACAGCATCACTCAGCTCCTAAATCCAGCAGCACCAGGGAAGGAGAAAACTGGAAGCAGAGCCAGCAACAAGATCCAAATATCAGAGCTAGATTTTATTTTCCCAGTAAGCCAAACTGGAATGCTCAGACCTCAACCTGAGCTGCCTCTCTTTGCACGTTGAGATAGGGATGGGTGCCTTAGGGAACATGGAATATCACGGCTCTCACACACAGAAGCATCACAGGAACTCCGATTCAGGAGCCAAACCACTGGTTTGTTCCATGGGCACATTTCCAGGGGAGCCTGTGACACCAACTCTGAGCAGGGTTCTGCCAATTCTTGACATTTATTAAAGGCACAGCTCAGT
This sequence comes from Taeniopygia guttata, assembly GCF_048771995.1. Classification (NCBI taxonomy): domain Eukaryota; kingdom Metazoa; phylum Chordata; class Aves; order Passeriformes; family Estrildidae; genus Taeniopygia; species Taeniopygia guttata. Next base: position 2,706,038 of record NC_133027.1, on the reverse strand, counting down.
GAGTGATGTAATTACCTGGACATTTCCATTTTCATGTTTAGTAATTTCAAATGAAAGTCCAAATAAAGCCCATTTTTCATGCAAGATTACTAATTAATCTCTTTTTTTTTAGCACTCTCCTTGTGGTATTTAACCATTCACAGTGCAATTCAATAACCACTTAGTGAAGGTATTCAGATTACATCCACAGTAGTAGCAGAAAAATGCTGTTTCATTCCTTTTGTCCCACGATTTTTAGCATGTAATAAACACCTAGCAAGCACAAAGCAAAAAAAAAAAAGAACTCCCAGGTATCGTCCTCTCTCTAATAACTGAGCTAATCTTGTTATTTTAGATGAAACATGGTTAAAATAAATCCCACCTCATGTCCTAATGACCACAAGCATGGACAAAACTTGGGAAGGGCTGTGGCAGGATTGGTGGAAATCCTCTGCCCAAATTCACGATGCCAGGGCCCCATCTGCACCTCCCTGCTTGGCTGCAGAGTTTTGGGAGACACGGGAGGGGTTCCAGCATCCCTTTGCTCTCCTGGTTTCCTCCCAAAGGAGCTGGTCCCAGGGAATCCAGATCCCAGGGAATCCAGATCCCAGGGATCTGTGCCAGCAGGTGATGGATGTCCATTCTACAGAGAGTAGAAGTACATCCCTGTGCCAGCTCTATCTTTAAAATCAGCAGGGGAAAAAAACCAAAACAACACATACACACCGAAAAAAAAAAAAAAGAAAAAAAAAAAAAAAAAAAAGAAAAAAAAATCAAAAAACACCACTAAACTGAAGAGAGGAAAAGGGAACATTGCAATCAGAGCTGATTTTATTTTGCTCCACCGCCACCGGGTGTCACTCTTGCCTGTGGAGTCGGAAAGGAATTTTTGGTGGCTGATAAAATCCTTTTTCATCAATAACATCCTGCGGCTCCCACTGGTGACAGCATCACCCTCACTTATCACAATTTCCCGGTTCCAAAATCAAATTACCGACTCATTAGATCTGGGGAGAGCTGGAGCTGGCACTTTGGCCTGCAATGCTATTTGCAAAACGCATTAAATCATTTTCATCATTATTTGTGTAAATGCAGCTGGGAAAATTATATCTGGGTTTAGATCAGGGAAAGTGATGAGGAGAGAAAGTGGGGATGGGTGAAAAAGCCCAAAAATAAGGCTTCTGCAGGTGTCTCCTCAGCAGCAAGGACATGATTGAGCAGATGAAGCTGTAACACATTCCAGCTTTGAAGTCAAGGCAGTTCAGGTCTCACCTGAACCTGTGACTCAGAATTAGGAGGAGATAAAGGCTACAAACATTACACAACTCCCTAAATATGCATTCTTGAGTATTGGTGACTGCCTTGTGTTGAGGGAAATTTGCTTTTCTCTGATAACAAACCTGTCTTGCAACAGCTAAACCTGCTCTCCTGCTAAACTTTGTATTTTTCGAGCTCTCAGGAGATTCTCTGTTTCCTCCTAGGACAGAAAATCTATTCTCACACAGATGAAATCCAATGTGGAATCCTTGTCTGAGGAAGGAACCACTCCAATAAAATGCAACGTGACAGGTAAAACCAGTTGCTTCAGCACAGGCTGGATCAGCAAACTGAGCAGCTGATAAAGAAAATAAAAATTTTTAGTAAACAAGAGGAGAAAATTCTCATTAGGGGCCTCATTCTATCAGCACATAAATTGCTGCTATTACCTCGCCCTGTGTTGCTGCCAGAGGTTAAAATTGTGTTGAAACTCCACAATTAAAGCAGAGCTATAAGGAATTTCCCTTCCACAAACAGGGCATGGATGGGATTTATGGAGATATCAGAGCCTGGGATTCCCTCTGGGTAACATAAGAATAAGCATCACATCCTATAATGCCATAAAATTTATGGCCAAGACTTTGAACTTTTGAATTACTTTTAAAAGTGGGAGATGTCTATAAAAAGTTTGTTTGGGACTTTACTCTGTTATATTTTGCTGCAAGAAGATGTCAAGGATTCGTTTATTTATCTGGGGAATCTTTTCACAGTGAGGGCAGGAGGTCACACATAAATACCTTTAAAAATCCATCTCAGGATCAGTGTAATTCAGAGTTATGAATGGCCTTGGAAACGATCAATCCTTCAAATTTACCAAGTTCCAGTGAAAATAATAAAGCACAGAAAATGCTTTGCAAAAATTGGGGTGAATCTCTTGAACCTGCATATTTGCACAACATGTTGCATCAGAAGCTTCAGCAATTCCTCTGGAAACAAATAAATAAATTTTTATAACAAGCAGAATTTTGACATAACTGATTTGAAAAAATCGATTTGCTGTTTTACCCAGATTTTTTTTCACCTGTTCTTAATATTGGTTTTCCTTGACACTTTCTTTCTTTATTAAAGTAGAAATAAATTCATAACATGTCTTCTGTTTTCGCTTGTGCCTCCAAATTTCTCATTCCTTTATACATTTGTATCTTCAAGTTGAAAAAGCAAGATAAACCAGAAGACAAAATCAGATGAAAACCTATTACCCCAGGGACTGGACAAAACAAAAATCTATGAAAAAATATACAATAGCAACGGGTTTTATTTTTTTAAATGCTTCACCACCTATTTTGTGCTGAGGATCTGATCAGTGCAGGTGCTGAGGAGCTGCTGGATGCATCCCAGGACTGTCCCAGAGGTGCTGAGCTTTTTGCAAAAGTGGTGAGGGCTTCAAAGTTTGACTAAGCCCTGGTAAGATCCCCTGGTTTGGTTTTCCAATTCCTGAATGATTTATGGGCACAAAGAAGGTCTACAGCAAATCCATAATTGATGCCTCCCTTTCCTTGCGCAGCCGAACAAATGGAAAAGCGGATTTAAAACGCACTGGATTTGTTGCTTGTTGTGGTTTGGATGAACCGACATCCAAAGGACTGTCATGCTTTCTGGCTTGCCCGGAGATAAAATTCTTTCTAGATGATCTGAGAGCTGAAACATTCCTACCTTCATCAAGATAAAAGCAAAAAACTTCTTCCCTGACGGGCTGGTGATAACGCACGCCCAGGGCAGGACACGCGTAACCATGTATTACTGAATAAAAGTAATTAAATTTGGTTGTCAAAAAAAAAAAAAAATTAAAAACCTGTTTTTTCTCATCCACATCCCTGTTCAAACCCTGCCACAACCAGGTGGGCACAGCAATCCCTGTGGCTCCTCAACCTGATGAAAGCAGTGTCGCATTCAGAAACTCCATAAATGAATGGGACGGACAAGTAGTGCCTCCCCCCCACACCCAAGGATGTTTTGTTAATTAAATTAGCATTTAAATAGCCAGAGCTAATCTGGGAAGTCAGCCCCTCATTACAGTAACTAGGAAGGGGGAAAAGAGCTGCAGACAATTCCCTACAAGATGGGGTTAAGTTGGCGTTTCACAAACTATTTGCCCGGCCTGTCCCTCCCAAGTGAAAGCTGCCACCCCCCCTTTTTCCTCCCAGCATAATTAGCATCTTCCAGAGCTGTGAATGGAAACAATATCCTCCCTCCAAGCTGTGCCCCTCCAGGGAGATGCTTCCCACAGATTGTGGAACCCCGAGCCAGGGAAAGGGCTTGTGGAGGAATTCACAGTGGGGTAATGACACTGAGGTAGAGCTTGTCGCCAGTGCAAGAGGAGCTGCATCGCTGCAATTCAGCGCAGGAAGCAGGATGGAGCATAAAGGGAAAGTCTAGAGGCAGGACTTGCAGAGAAACATGAGAATTTACTGCTCCCGAGCATCTTCCCAGAGCACCGATCAACAGCATCAAAATTGAGAAGGGTCTCTGCACTCTAAGGATGTCTGCCTTTGAAGAACTTCGAAGGAAGTAGCAATGGTTATATGTAAATATCGTTTCTCCTTGGCTATTAGAAGTGAAGGAAGGTTAAAAAAGTGATTTTTCAGATTTTAAAAAGAATTCTTCATTCCAAATAGAAAACTGGAGTAAAGCTTGCAAGAACTGTATGATCGCACTTAAAACCCACCAGGTACCTCTTTGGATCAAATTAAAAAGTGGTGAGTGATCCTTCCCCTATAAGATTCGCTGTTTAATTTTACCAAAACCAGTGGTGACTGATACAGGAGAGGAGATGCAGGAGGAAGGGCTGGCTTTGGGTGGCACCTGCCATCCCCAGCTGTGCTCACACCTGGCCACGGGCTTCACCCCATTCCTCTAAATCAAATTCCAGGTGACTCAACTCGAGGTAAAAACCACCCACCCTCCACTCAGATGAAAAGTGAGGATGAAATTTATCTCCACGGCCAAAGCACTCGGTTTCAGAAAACCTTGGTGCAGTTTTGTCGAGGCCCCAGCTGGAAAATACCACAAGAAGTTCAAAGCTGGATTTCATCCTGTAATTGGATCCTCAAGTTCACAAGTGCAAGGACCAACTGTGCAGGCTCAGAGTGGGATGTCCCCTCTCCCAGGGAGCTACGGGGCTGCAGAGACAATGCTTTCCCCTGCTGCAGAGAAAAACTCACTTTTTGCTTCAAGCTTTCACAATTCTGCTTGCTCTGCCCTGTTTTTTAATATTTTTTTGTAGCTTCAAGACATCTTTCCAGCCCTCATGCTTGCTCAGGATGCTCTTAGGAACGTGGACATTAATCCCAGTGTGACTTAAATGCCAACTTAATATTCGATTTCTCTCTGCTTTGACAAGATATTCTTCAGGTCAGACAGGCATGAAATGATAAATGTTGAGTGCAGTTCTTCTGGGCAAAAAGTGCCACCTGCCAAAATCTTATCTCAAACCCACTTCAGTATGGATATTGAGGGGCTGGAGCATGTCCAGGGAATGGAATGTCGCTGGGGAAGGGGCTGGAGGACCAGGAGGGGCTGAGGGAGCTGGAAAGGGGCTCAGCCTGGAAAAAAGGAGGCTCAGGGGGGACCTTGTGGCTCTGCACAGCTCCTGGCAGGAGGGGACAGCCAGGGGGGTCAGGTTCTGCTCCAAGGGAACAGGAACAGGATGAGAGGGAATGGCCTCAAACTGTGCCAGGTTGGTCATTAGGAAGAATTTCTTCACAGAAAATCTGGTGCCCAGGAAGTTCCACCTGAACATGAGGATGAGATTTTTTCCTGTGCAGTGACTGAACACTGGAACAGGTTGACCAGAAAGGGTGTAGAGTTTCCCCCACTGGAGATGTTCGGGGACTGTCTGGATGCAATCCTGTGCTCTGGGTTGACCCTGCTTGAGCAGAGGGGTTGGACCAGATGACCCGTCATGGTCACTTTTAGATTGACCAGTTCTGTGATTCTCTGCTTAGACATCGGAAGGGGCTGCTCAGGGGAGATTTTAGAGTCCCCATCTCTGGAGGTGTCCAAGGAACACCTGGACATAGCACTCAGTGCTCTGATCTGGTGACAAAGTAGTGATGGATCACAGGCTGAACTGGATGATCGCGGAGGTCTTTCCCACATTAATTAATTCCGTGATTCAGCCAGCCTGCTCCGTTACCAAGCGGGGGGAAAAACTACATCTCCCAGCGCACACCGCGGCAGCCCGCCGGGAGCTGAGGGGGCGTGGCGCCGCGCGATGCTCGCTGGGAGTTGTAGTCCTGCCGGCATTGGCTCGGCGCGGCGCCTCCCTCCCCGGCGCTCCTCCCCGCTCCGGCTCTCCCTCGGCAGACGGAAGCCGGGCAGGGACGGGGGAGCCGCGAAGGCTGGAGCGGCGGGATGGGGGACTCCAAAGTGAAGGTGGCGGTGCGTGTCCGCCCCATGAACCGGCGAGGTGAGACTCCCTGTTCTTCCTCAGCATCCCCCTCCCCTGTCCTTCCCGGGAGCGGCGCGGGCCGGGGGTGCCGGTCCTTGGGGACAGGTGTCGGTCGGGACAGGTGTGTCCCGGTGCGGGTGAATCGGTGCGTGTCGGTGTGTGCTTCATTATTTATCGGGAATAAACCCGGCCCGGGTGGGCACAGGCGGGCGTGCGGCCGCAGCCGCGCTCTGCTCGCCCCCCTCTGCCGAGATCCCTTTTCCCAAACCTGCCTGGGATTTATTTTGTGGATTTATTTTGCTTCGTCCGCTCCCCCGGGGAAAAAGCTCTCTCCGCACCTCCTGCACCTGCTTTACAGCCGGTTCCTGCTGGGATAGCGCTTCCTTCTTCCTGCTTTGCGGATTTGGGGGAAATTGCCTCTTTTTCTGCATTTTGTCCCGTGCTAATTCACCCCGCTGCTCTCCAGCCCTCGGTGCTTGAGTGGGACGCTGTTAACCAGATGACAGCGACACAAGGACAAAAAACAAGCAAGAAAATACAGAAGAGGAAGCGAGAATTGACAAGAGAATTTTTGTTGTTGTGGTTTTGGGTTGTTGGTTTTTTTTTTTCTTTCCCCTCAACGAAACTTGCCTAAGGGTTATGTTAATCAGACCGTGGTCTGGGCAGCTGTTTAAATGTTTATTACTTGTCTTAATTAGAAAAACTTGCTCTGGATGATGAGGAAGCAAGTATGAAAAGGCAGCTTCAGCCAAGGAATGGGAAGGTGAAGAAGGCAGAAATCCAAGAAAGTGTAGGATGGCGCTTTATTTATCCCACATTCTCACAGGAGTATGCCAATAATTCCTTTTGGGGAAACCAGTGAAGTCAGTTTAGTATCTGAAGCAAAAAAAATGAGGGAGAGGGGAAGCCCTTTATTGCCTACACCATCTGACATATAATAATACCTTTTCAATTCCTTTCTGGAATCTCCAGGGCACCTCTTCCTCCCACATGCATCCTTAGTCTGTTCAGCCCTGAGTTTGTCCACATGTCCCACAGTGGGGGAAGTAAGGGAATCTAGAGGAAATCTAGATTGTATCTTAGTACTCTCTTTCATGGAATATCGGAGTTGGAAGGGACCCACAAGTCTAAATTCTCTTTGTCTTTTATTCTGAATAAACTTAAAAATCTTATGGACAGGATGACACTTGTCAGGAAGCTCATCCAGGTGTGAGGGACATTTGAGTATCAGTCCTTGATGCTCATCAGAGAGAAGGGGGGCCCGAACCCCCCACTCTTGGCAGTTTGTTGCTATTAAACATCCCGTTATTTGTGAGTGATGCCTAAATCCATTTAAGTCTAGCCTACAAGATTCATGTAGTTTTGTCCCTCAACAAAAATGTCCTGGAAGTGTTTTTTTTTCCCAGCAGATTATTTGTCACTGTCCAGATGTTTGGTTGGGTTTAAACAACTGATAGCTCTCTATGGGATTTCTGATGCACCTTGAATTTATAGAAACAGACAGCTGTACAAAGGCTACAGTTTTTCTTACCTATTTAATGTTAAATTTAAGCATTTTTGCAGCTCATTTTCTGAAGATTCATCCATTTGTAAGACTTCTGGGGCTTTGCATTCTCTTAATTAAGTTTTGAGGCAAGAGACAGCTTTCCTGGAAACTCTTCCATACACATTTTGTTCTGAGCACTATTTGTATGGAGTTCTGGGACTTTGGACGTGAAGCAAGTATTTGTTTTCTTCAGGATCACGAGTAATGTTCTTTCCTTCCCTCTGCACCGAAGGGCTTAATGTTACAAACCTGTCAGATGGCTGAGACTGGAAAGTTAAGCTTTGAAATATTCTCGGTGTTTACTTGTGGTGGTGGTGGTTGTCTTTGGTGTTCGAGTTATTAATTTCTTAAGGCAAAGGTTTATTAGGTTAATAAAAGTGGTGTGCTTAACTGTTAGGAGTTTTTACAGCTCATAAAAGTATAATGGATTCCTTGCCTGCATGTGGAAGGGATTTGTGTATCAAATAATTGGTTATTTATAGCACTCACATTTCAAGGTGTTTGGATTGAGGGTCTTGCTTCATTCTCATGCAGAGTGGTAATCCATAAACTCAGTTTATAGCACAATTTTTTAGTGAGAGGAAGCATTTCTAATTGTACTTGGGTTTGGACTTTTTCTGCATCCAGGCTACTTCATTTTGTATCTCACTTCAAATTAGATCTCAATCCTGCCAAGCCTGTGTGGAGGCTTTGCTTTTATAAAATTGCTGCTGTGTCCACACGTTCACAGTGCCACGTCTGAAGCTGGAGGCTCTCCTGGGTGGCAACTGGGGCGTCTTTTTTTACATCCCTTCTACTTTGCAAACTGGGATCTCGATTAACAGGCTTTTATGAATTAAATAATTCAGTACTGCTTTGTTAGATAAGGCTCCTGGTCTTTTATTTTCTTGGCTCTGTAATTCACTAAAGTATTTCCTAGTGCACGGCGTTATTCAAATGGGGGTTTGATAACAATCAGGAAGTTCTTTTGGTGTTTTATTTAAGATTTGCAGTGGATTTCCTTTTGTAAGTGTCATGTTTGACTTCTCTTAGCAGATATTCATCATATTTCAGGTAAATGCAAGTCTCAAGCCATACCATGAAGCAAAGCAAATGACAGCTGAAGGCTTTTTAATTAAGAATTTTCTGACTGAATGCTTTGTTTTCAGGTAATGTTTGGGTACAGGCTGTACATAAGTATATTAAGTCACTGTGTTTCCTTGTGTTTTTGAATCAGTTCAGTGTCGTGTTAATTAATGCTGATAAAAGTTGTTCTGTTTTAAAAGAACACGACTTGTGCTCAAGGATATTGCTTGACACTTAAGCCAGTCCAGACTGCTACATCTCACTTGAGTCAATACTTTTTGAACAAGAAAGGCAGGAAAGCAGCTGCCTGTATTCTGGCAATGCTGCCATATTAAACTGTTCTAGGATTGTAGTGTAAGACCTGCAGCTCCAGTTTAAATACCTGGATTGCCTGTAAATACACATTCAGGTATCTGTTATGTTGATATGTATATTTATCCAGACTTATCAGTGTTGAAACAAGGATCTTCTTGTGCTTTGATGCTGAAGGTTCTGTTTCCAGTGCATGTGAGGAAGGAAATTGCTTCTGTATCTGTACAAGCTTCTGATCACCGTGTCAGGTGGTAATTTTATGTCCTTCTATTCTTCTTGTAGGAGGTTTCATTTCCAGGTACTTGAAATGTTTTTGGGGTTTGAGTGAGGAAGTGGGGGTTGTTCCTGTGCTCTTGTTTTGTTTGTTTTGCCATGGAAATTACAACAGAGACAACTTATCTATAAATTGGAGTTTGTGCAAGCAGGTTTAGAAGATTAATTACAGTAGTAGAAGGCGGGAAGTGGCACCTGTTGTATCGTGATGGCAATGTGCAAACCACAGTATCCTTGTTATGCACGAGTGCCTGGAGTTTGGAATATTTCCTGGTGATGGTTGATAAGCTATAAAACAGTGTTTGGGCTACAAGCAGGATTAACCTTGAGATAAGGCAGCACATGGGTAAAAGATGCAGTTAATGTTTCATCTTGTGAGGCAATTGTATTTTAAGAGCTCCTGCAGCCTTACTCCTCCCCATAGCCAGAGACTCCCAGACATCCAGTGTGGATGCCACAAAGGAATTTTAGTGCTGATTGCACCTTCCAAGGAATTTTAGTGCTAATTGCACCCTCTGAGCTCCAAGTGCAGGGGGTGGTTCCCTTGCTGCTCTGGTTTCAGGCTGGCTGCTCCTCCTGAGGCTCAGATACACCTGGAATAGCTCTGCCTTGGTTTTAGGGTGCTTGGTGGCTGAGCAAACTCTTGCTCAGCATGCCTGTTAATAACTCCGGAGTGTTGAACTTCTCTGGGAGCTCACCAGAGTCCCCACACTGATTTATTTACTCTGTCCAGGGGTGTTTGCAGCAGCAGAGCTGGCTGTGAGCAAGGTCCACGTCCAGATGCATGAAGTGCCTTCACTAAAGCTGTTTGAGAAGCTCTTTTCTTGCAGAAAACGAAGCAGCAGAGGATAGAACCTATTTTTAAGCATTTGTACAACATGGAATTAGCATGAGAGGGCACCTTGCCTGTTCCATGTGCTTGTGAGTTTGAGCTCTTTTCCCCTCATGGACAAGCTTTGATAGCATCATGTGCCGTTCCAGATGCAGTCGTACATATTTAATGACCTTTAATTGCTACAAACTGAAAATTTCATGACTTACATTTGAGCAGTTCATATAACAACAAAAGCTTGAAAGGTGCCTTCATGATACTTCATAAAGTACAAGTGAAATAACTGCATTTTTGTCAGAATTTATCAGTATGCCTTGTTTTTACGCTCTTTTTTTCCATGTAAGCCCTCAGCATTATCATGTAGATGGAAGTTATTTTCACATTCACTCATCTCCTCAGTTAGTTTTGCCTTTATTTGTATTGGCTCCTACATGGCAAAGAGAAAAGTTACTCTTGGGAAACACATATTGGCAGGGAAACTTGAGGACTTGTTGTCTTTGAACTGGCTTTCACATTTTTTTTTTTCAAACAAAAAAACAACAGAAAACTCTAAACAACAGCCTTTTTTTTTATTTTCATATTTTTAAAAAATTTATTTGTGTGATAAACAAATATTTAAGTTACTGGTTAAACATTTCTCAGTTTTTGCCATTTGCTTTTCCAGACCAAGAAAGGTATGAGAAACCAATTGTGATTTCTTACCCAATGCAACTTGACGGCTCAGGGTACAGCATTCCAGGACTAACCTCCAAGGGAATGTTAATCTCCTGAAAATCTACTGGCAATTTAAAATATAAAATTTCTATCGTCTGTCTTCACAGGAGATTATTTGAGCTTTTGTATTTGTGGCCAATTTTGGCTTATGAGCTTAGGAGAGGCACTTTAAAGCTTTCACATTTTATTTGTTATACTTCAGTTGGCTTTTCCAGCTTTTGTGAAGCCCTGCAAGGCCGGTTGTTCTGGTTCCCAGTGATTCTACAGAGCCTGAGGCCCATCTCCAAAGGGTCCTGAGGTGTCACTGAAGGTACAGCTGCCCTAAATCTGGAAGTGGAACCAGGAGGAATCTGAGACAACTTTTATTTGACCTGTTTTACAGCACCAGGTTCACGGCTCTGTTTCACTGGGGTTCAGGATCAAATGGTATTTGAAAGGGCTGGAAAATTGTCAACATTCCTAAACTAATTTCTTAAATCGAGATCTAATGGAAAAACTTACATAGAAGTCAAAGATCTTCATTAATTGGACAGTGCTTTCCCTTAATTCATTGAATCATGGAATGGTTTGGGTTGGAAGGGACCTTAAACTCATCCTATTCCACTCTCTGCCATGGGCAGGGACACCTTCCATTATCCCAGGCTGATCCAAGCTCCATCCAGCCTTGCTTTGGACACTTCCAGGGATCCAGGGGCAGCCACAGCTTCTCTGGGCACCCTGTGCCAGGGCCTCCACACCCTCACAGGGAACAATTCCTTCCCAATATCCCATGTAACCCTGCCCTCAGTGCATGGGAAGCCATTCCCTGTGTCCTGTCCCTCTATCCCTTGTCCCAAGTCCCTCTCCAGCTCTCATGTAGCACTTCTAGGCACAGGAAGGTTGCTGCCATCTTATACAATGAGAAAAAATAGGGATTGTAAAGTGGGAAATATGGAGAAATAATTTATAACAGACCTTTCATCTACCCTGACTGTGGTACTAAAAGCTCTCATTACACCATGCCACCCCAAACGACGAGTTTAAAACTTTATTTACTGTATCATTGTTCACTTTAAGATTATTTCAAGCTGTACTGCAAAAGCCTTCTCTTAGGGTCATTTTGTTTGGGTCTGAAATGCAGTGATGGTTTTTAGGGTGGTGGCTGAGGAAGATGCAGTGTCACCACAGGGCAGTTCAGGTGTTTCTGTTGTGCCACCTGAGGCAGCCTTTAGAGTTGGGTGCGACATTATCTGACCTCTGTTGTCAGTAGTTGCAGGCAGTCCATGGAAACAGTTCCCTGCCAGATCCATAAGAAAAGACAGAAATTTCCCAGAGGTGAAAACATCCAACATTTTCCAAAATACCTCTCTCCCCTTCCTCCAATATTCACACACACTCCTTGTCTCTGCCCTAAACCTGATTAGTGCAATTTCAAGTGGCACCATTGCCAATGTTTCTTAACTCTGTTGTGGAAAATCTGCTGTGGTGAGTTTATGATTAGCAGACACATGACTGCTGTTACAGAGGGACTGGAAATTCTTACCTGTAGTGGGAATGGGCCATGCCTGCTGAATCCACTGTTCCTTGCAGTGCTAGGCTGCTCCTGGGTTTGTTTTTCCACCTCTCTCTTGCTTGCTGACTTTCCCACCCTGTTTGAAACTCATTGAATTTCTTAGTGAAAAAGCCCAAAGCGTATATGGGGAGTGAGTTATTTTTATAACACCCACAATGCTTTTATCCAAGGCATAGTAGTGATTTGGGATTTACACAAATGTGGTTTCAGCTAAGATCTACAGTGAATCCCAGTTTTAAAAAAGTCTTGTGAGTGTTGAAAAATCAAGGGAAAGGGGAAGAAGAGTGGCTTCCTTCAACCCCCACCTTCCAGTGTCACAAGTAAAATAAAAACTCATCCAAGGAACTCTCTGTGAGCAGCTTGGACACAACACTTAACAATTATTATGACACTCAGCCCAGCTTTGCTTAACACTTCTGCTGTGAAATGTAAATGTGGAGAAGTGACTCAGATAAGTGTTACCCTTTTGTTATGGATGTCACAGCTCTCTCATTCTGAAGCTGTGAAACAGATTTTCATTCTCTGCAATAAATGGTTCTTTGATATTGAGAGTTTGAGTTTTAATTCTCCAAAGAGGAATTAGCTGATTAGTTTCTTGATTTAATGAAGCAAATGAGTAGTTGATTGTGTTTGCTCAGTAATGACTGAGGTGAGATTTTCTTTTTGTTTGAGGTACAAAATTTGAGATAAATCTCCAAAGTTTGACAGTGAACTGCTTCTGTCATCTTTTAATTTCACCTTTAATTTTTGAATTTCATGCTGCCTGAAAAAACCACACCTGAATAGTTGGAGAAAATTACACCAAACTTTGACAAGTGAGTCCTTAGTACAGGACGAATTAATGGGATGTTTGGATGTGCATCCTGATCTTATCTTGGTGCATCCCAATTTTGTTTGTTGTTCAGGAGCAGCAAGTACCCAGCTCACCTGGGAGACACTGAAACCAGTAAAAGTAAGGGTGGAGTCCTTGTGTGATCATATCCAAAAGAGCAGGCAGATAATTTGACTATAAGGCCAACCTGCTTTAATGATATTAAAAGCATAATGAGGTGGAAATGATGATGATATAAGTTTCAGCAGTGGCTAATGTAAGTTTCATCTCTCAGTGTACCGGAAGATTAAAGAATTTAGAAATCTGCCAAAGAATGTAATGAAGCCATAGTTTGAAGAAGGTGAATGATGTGCTGTTCAAACAGGATTTAAACTTGTTTCTTCAGCTGAAAGGAGAGTTTCCATGTGAGCCTTTGGCCAAGGTAACTGGGATAAGCAGCCTTAAGGCTGTCTGGATCCAGACCCAGCTTAGAGGCTCAATATAACTGTTTCTCAGGGGTTTGTTTCATGTGACACCATGAACTGGAGGAGCAGATCATCTCAGCTGGGACAAGATCTCTCCCAGCTCCTCTCTTCCCATTGCATAGGTCTCCCCAGCTTTCAGTGGGATGATGGAGCTTTCCATAGGGTCTGGATACATCTGTTTTCCATGCTGGGTAGCTCTCTGCTGTTGAAGTAACTTGAGATGATCTGCTGAGCATGGTAGTGGCAGAAGGTGAGCAACAGGCACAGGAGGGGAGGACTGGAACCTCTGTGTTTGGAAATAGCTGCTAGCTTGGCTTACCACATCTTCCAAAACCGTGCAGCACACCAAGGTGAGGGGTTTTAACATTACCTGTGTGAGGGTGATAATCAAACAAGGTGTATTGCACAGCACAAATTGGCTTTGAACCCCTTTTTCTTACGATGACATTTGACTTTAAGGAAGTCTTTTATCCTGCCTGTGTGCTTTCTTAATGACATTTCACAAAGAGAGGTTAAATGAGCACTGGTAAGATGGAGTTCACTGGGCAGTCAGGGATGCAAAGCCTGCCATGGGCGTTCTCTCTCAAGAGCTGCGTTAAAAATCGTGGCAGAAGGCATGCTGCTTGCAGACCTTTTTGCTTTGCATGAGGCAGGTAAAACCCTTCCTCAGGAGCTGGGAAAAGCAGGTCACTGCAATACAGAGTGTTAATCACTAACCAGCCAGACCAAGATAAAGTGCCTTGTCGGATATGGGATGTACGGAGAACATGGTTTCATCTGAGCAAGCATGTGTTGCATATTAATGATAGGTAAATTGGCTTTCAGGGTGTGGGGAGAAATTAAAATAAACACTGGCTTCTGGAACTCGTCTGACTCTTCCTCCTGCAGAAGCACAGTGTAATAACAGAGGAGCAGTTTTGCTCAGGATTTCAGTTTCGTGTTTGGCCAGTGATCTCAAGCTTTGGCTTTCTCTGCTGCATGTCAGGCACCAAAAGGCTGTAACATTTCTTTCTAAAAATGTTAATGGAAGAAACTTCCTCTTATTGTGTCGCTTATCAGGAAAGAGAAGTCTGCAAGATGCTATGCAATAAGCACAGCCTGAGAGATTTCCAGACTGAGTTTATAAGGTGCTGTGAGGTGAAAGAGCAAGTACAGGTGACTGAGGAGGAAAGAGCAGAGATGAAGGGGGATGAGGATTATAATTAACATGATTAGACACGAGCGTATTTGGGTGATTCAGCTGAGGTGCTGAACCCTGTGTGGAGATTATTCAGCATAGCCCCTCGTCATCCCGGCGTGGGAGGGTGCGAACAGTGTGCCGTGGCCATTGGAATCAGCACTTGGGAGCCCTTTCCAGGGTTATTGTCACTGTTCAGGGATTTGTTTGTGTCCAGGCTCCATGTCCTGGGTGTCTGTAGCAGTGACTTTGGGGGGTGAACAGTGTCCCGACCATTGGAATCAGCACTTGGGAGCCCTTTCCAGGCTTATTGTCACTGTGCAGGGACTTGTTTGTGTCCAGGCTCCATGTTCTGGGTGTCCGTAGCAGTGACTTTGGCCATAACACCCTTTGGAATCAGCACTTGGGATCCCTTTCCAGGGTTAGTGTCACCATTCAGGGACTTGTTTGTGTCCAGGCTCCATGTTCTGTGTGTCTGTAACAGTGACTTTGGCCATGACACACTGTTCACACCCATCAGAATCAGCACTTGGGAGCCCTTTCCAGGGTTATTGTCACCATTCAGGGACTTGTTTGTGTCCAGGCTCCATGTCCTGGGTGTCTGTGGCAGTGACTTTGGCCATGACACCCATTGGAATCAGCACTTGGGAGCTCTTTCCAGGGTTATTGTCACTTTCAGGGACTTGTTCATGTCCAGGCTCCATGTCCTGGGTGTCTGTAGCAGTGACTTTGGGGGGTGAACAGTATCCTGACCATTGGAATCAGCACTTGGGAGCCCTTTCCAGGGTTATTGTCACTGTGCAGGGACTTGTTTGTGTCCAGGCTCCATGTCCTGGGTGTCTGTGGCAGTGACTTTGGCCATGACACACTGTTCACACCCATCAGAATCAGCACTTGGGAGCACTTTCCAGGGGCAGTGTCACCATGCAGGGACTTGTTTGTGTCCAGGCTCCATGTCCTGGGTGTCTGTAGCAGTGACTTGGGCCATGACACCCATTGGAATCAGCACTTGGGAGCTCTTTCCAGGGTTATTGTCACCGTTCAGGGACTTGTTCATGTCCAGGCTCCATGTCCTGGGTGTCTGTAGCAGTGAGTTTGGGGGTGAACAGTGTCCTGACCATTGGAATCAGCACTTGGGAGCACTTTCCAGGGCCAGTGTCACCATTCAGGGACTTGTTTGTGTCCAGGCTCCATGTCCTGGGTGTCTGTAGCAGTGACTTTGGCCATGACACCCATTGGAATCAGCCCTTGGAAGCCCTTTCCAGGGCCATTGTCACTGTGCAGGGATTTGTTTGTGTCCAGTGCTATAGTCACTCCTATAGCAGTGACTTTGGGTGCAGGCTGTGTGCTTTATCCCATACCTAACTCCTTTTGTCACTGGGTGGATACCTTGGACTGCTGTCAGTGTTATCTGAAGCTTTTATTTTGCTTTCCCCACCTCTGTGGCCAGCCGGGTGTTCTCACACACTCCAAATATCCTCATTACTCATAGTCCACATCCCACTGCTTGGCGTCACTTGGGAGAGCTGGACTTGCCTGGAGCCTGTGGGGGAAGGACAAGCCCTTTTCTACGTGCTTGCACCTAAATTATTTTTGATGGGACTTGAATTTCTGTGAGCAGGTGCCCCAGGACTGACAGCTGGCACCATATCACAGCAGTGGCCGGGGAAAATGTGCTGCAGATGGCAGGGGCAGCTTTCCCTGTGAGGCATTGAGGGAGCAATAAGAAGAGCTGTCAAAGTGGTACCAAGCCTAAATGGTTCTTTTCCCCCAGAAGAAATTTCATACTGCCCTTGTATATGCTGATTGTCCTTCAGTGAAACCCAAATGCTTTTTCTTGCTTTGAAAAGAGTGCTTGCTTTAAAGCTGGACAGGATCCATCCCATCAGAATATCCCTAGAAGTGGAATTTGGCAAAAGTCCTGTTTCTATTCTCTGCCTGATGGGTGGCTGTCAGACTGCATGAATAAATTCGGTGTCTGGAGGAAGTAATGGTGTATATAATCCCAGTGCTTTAGGAGCAGCACTTGACACTCTCTCATTTCTTTATAGAGCTTGATCTGCATACAAAATGTGTGGTGGATGTGGATGCAAACAAGGTTATTCTTCACCCTGTAAACACCAACCTTTCAAAAGGAGATGCCAGGTAAGATTTTTGAATTGGGAAGGTCAGGTTGCATAAATTAAATATGAGTCTAACAACTAGGAAGTGTAGGCCTTGATAGAAGGCTTTTAGTTAAAAATTATATCTATTCTTTCTGCAGTGTAACTGCCATCATCCATAAAATAAGGCTGATTTTTACTGTGCTGGGAAGTTGCTTTGAAAACCTTGTGCATTTTCTTCCTGCTCCCAGCAATGTGTTAATGGTTAATGAGTCCATGAACGCTCATTTTTTTTCTCATGTGCTGCTGTGGGATAGGAGAAATTTAAATCTGCAAAACAATTTGAGCAGACCACAGTTTGTCATTTTGGAATGAAATTAATTTTCACAGTTGTTTTCTTGTAATGGTCATGGTGTAAGAAGGTGAATGGGAACATTCTGGAGAGATGTAGCTTTAGGAGTTACTTAACAGTGGGGCATTCCATGCATCAAAAATCTGTGGAGATGTTTGTGTCGGAACTGGCATTAATCTGTTAAATTACTGTGAAACTGAAAAGTCATGTAGTAAGTGACAGAGTTAAGCTCGTGACAATTTAATTTATTGCTTGATGCAAGGGGAGAAAATGGAAAAATACATGCATGAAACAAAATAATGGTGCAGGAAAAGGCAAAACCTGTTGCTGGATGTCTGCAGTCAATCGTCTGTTTCCTGGAGGGGGAAAAAAGGAAGAGGTCTTAAGAGTAATGGGAGAAAAATTCTATGTGTTAAATTAAACACACAGAAAAGCTTTATTTAAATTTTCATGTGATGCTGAGCTGTGTATCAGGGGTCAGTATTCATTAACTGATCCCTGATAATTCCAACTCCTCAAACCCAAGTGGACAAGTGAAGAGGTCATCAGGTGCAGTATTTACTTTCCATTGTCATTGGCTGAAAGATTTATTACAGACAGTGGGACTGGAGCTTTAATAAGTTACTTGAAACCAAACAGGCTGTGTGTGGGGGTGTGTTTTTGTTTGTACCAGTATTCTCCTCCTCCAGGAACATGTGCATTGTTCAGCTGCCAAAACCCTACATTGATTTGAGCCTCTAAAAACGGCAGGAAATTGAGATTTTTCAGAAGCCAAGTCAGCCACAGCTGGATTAAAAACGTTGCTAGTAGCTTCTCTGAAACATGGCTATGAAATGCCTGGTTTATAGTCCCTAATACGTGTTTAAAAACGTTCATGGGGCAGCCACACATCATGCAAATCGTGTGCCTTGGCAGGGGAGGGCTGGGTTGGCAGTGGCTTGAGGTCCCAGACAAGGTGGTGAGCTCAGTGTGAGAAGAATGCTTCATTTGCATCCTCACAAATGGCCATTGCTAATCCAAGCAGGAAGCCTAGGAAATTTATCTGGGGTGATTTAATAGAAGAGGGGGAAGTGGAGGCCCATTAACTGCACTGTGGGTTTTCCTGCACATGGTGAGACAGCAGATCCCAAAAACACAAGTTGGAGAGGTGAGGGTTTGGAGCAGGGTCCTTTTGGAGCAGGTTACACCCTTGGGAGGCTGCTGCTGAATTGTCTTGGCTTCTGCAGCTCCATCAGAGGAAACTTAAATATCAGCTCAAGGAGAAGGTTAGTTGTAGTTGCAGTTTTTCTAAGTCTGGGTTGTAATTTATGCTCAGGTTCTGCTCCCATTTCCAAATCCACCATCCACTACTTTGCCTTCTGTTACAAAATCAATTCCTTTGGATTTTAGAGTTTTCTGGTGTCTCAAGTGAGCTGAAGGAATTCTGGCAAACCTTCTAACTAAACAGGGAAAAGAGAAGTAAATAATATTATAAATACACAGTTTAGCTGCTTGCAAAGCAGGGCAAGATTGAAAACCTCCAGAGCTTTGCTGCATTTCTCATTGGGATGCCAGGGTCAATTTAAGAACCTGGAAAAGAATTTTAGAGACAGAATTCAGTGCTGTCAACTTCCCACTTGTCATGACTCAGCCTTGCTGTGGCAGGGAGTGACATTTGGAAAAACAACCCATGACTTTTGGATTTAAGCATTTTTTTTCCCCGCTTCCATCCTCTCTGGGACAAACCAAGTCTGGGAGATGGGGAGAAGCAAATAAATCCCCCAACTTGAGGTGTATGGACCTGACTGTTGCATAGGGCAGATTGTGTCCATGTGTTTGCCACTGACATGTTCTCAGGTCTTCAGAAAAGTGTCTGTAGCTATTTCAAATTTGGCATTAAAAATTAAGGAATGTTTTGAAAATCCAGGTGATAAGTGATGGACCTCAGTTCTTCTTGTGTCTACAACCTGAATATATTATTTATACATTTATCTAGAGACTTGAGGATTAATAAGTACATGTAAAAGACTTGCTCTTAAAAAAAGTCTCTTTTCATATGGATGGAGAAAATGTGGTATTCTCGTGTTATTCCTTAACCAAGAAATGACCTCTCCTGAGCTGGAGAGAGGCAGCAGTTATTTTATTGAGCAATCCTTAATGCTGTTGTGCAGGTTTCAGTAACTTGATCACGTACAAAAGATCAATTTTAAAATCCATGGGATGACCTCCAGGCTGGGCAGGCTTTGCTATTAACCTTGGGCTGTTGAGGGGGGGTGGCTTTGGTTGGATGGTGGTTTCTTGTGTTAAAATTAAAATTATAGTGTGTGGAAATGCTCACCCTTTTCTTTTGCTGCCTTCACAAAATTAATTGTGACAGATCTTCGAATTCTGTCACAAATTTCCCCAAATGACCTCTGTAAATCAAAACCTCCCTTCAAGGATGTGTGAAGCTCCAGGGATTGCTGTGGATGGATAATATCATTAGCATGACTTGTCCCCTCTTTTGTTTGCCTTCCTGAGCTGTCTGCTCCCTCTGCTCTCTTCTGCCTGTCAGGGCTGAAGTTTCTTTATCTACTCGGGATTTACTCCGTGCTGCAAAGATTACTCACAGCATTCTTACTCGGTGGCTGGGGCTTGGAAGAGGGTGTGAACTCATTGTGATTGAAGTGAATAGATACGTCCTGGGCAACAATTGGAATGTTTATGGGAATTAATTTTTTGGAAAATCTCCAAATTGACTCTAATTACTCCATCTTTCTTTGTAGCTTTTTTTTTTTTTTTTTAACAATTTTCTTGTGGCATAATTTTACATCTCCCATACAAGACCTGTTAAAAAGATTGATTTTTTTTTTTTTTTGACAGGTCAGACAAAGGGGGTTTATTTTGTTTTGCAGACATAACTGTAATTGATGTGTAACTGATATGAGCTCAGAGATCAGTGGTGTATCAGTCTGGCACAGCCCTGTGAATCAGCCATGCTATTTGTAAGGCAAAGCATTCATTAAATCTGCCCAAGCAAACCCTCTGAGCCTTTTTATTAAGAGAAAATGCTTAAAAATGAAACAAGTGCTGACTTCACTGTACTTTTGTTGCAGTTTGTGGTTTCTAGCTGCTTTCCCGCTTGTTTTGCAGAGCAGAGAGATTCCAGAGACTGGCATAGGGTAAAAACTCTTCCAAGGAATGAGTGCAGCTAACTGGAGCTGACAAGTGTGTTAAACCAGGCTGGATTTTTCCTCTTCAGCTATTGTAATGTCTTTATAATTAGTGCTTTGTAGTAGATAATTCAGTAATTGAGGATCTTTATAAAGATTTGCTTTTAAGGTATCTATTTCTGGATTTAAACCAGTTTACTTTTCTATACCCACACTGACAGCTTTTTTTCTCAGCAAGTCGTGGTGCTTAAACTCAATTTGTTTGTTTTTAAGGAGTTCTAGAAATTGAGACAAAATGTTGAGGATTTTTGTAGCCTTGCAGCAGCGGAGATCAGTGATTCCTGCTTTGATGACTGAGGAACTGGGTGAAGCCCGAGTATATTTTACATAAGAAAGAATATTTTAGAAGATTCTTCTGCCATTACAATTCCTGTTTTCTTTCTGAGACATATGACAGTCCTGAAGAAAGTTGTGAGGAGATGGGGCTTGGAGCAACCTGGGATGGTGGAAAATGTCCCTGCCCATGGCAGGGGGTTGAAATGGGGTGAGCTTTAAGGCCCTTCCAACCCAAACTATGATTCAAGTGGGTAATAAATTGCTGATTTCAGGTGGATTATGGACTTCAGGCAGTAGTTGGGTTAAAATGAACAGCCCAGTGTGTTAAAACTTTCCTGAGTTTGTCTTTGGACTGAAGTTTCTTTTTTATTACAAAGCTGAAGAAGCATTTAATCCTTTTGAAGAAATGCAGATTAGGACCAATTCAGACAGAGATTTAGGCAAAGATTTAGATATTGAGAAAATGCTACCAGAAAACAAGAATTAGGGTCTCAAGGACTAAACAACATTAATTCACTGTTTTTGAAGGGTTAAGCGCAAAGTGGAGGAACGGTGTGACTTGGAATTTAAAAACAAACAGATTGGTTGCTAAAAACTGGGATGGGGTGTTCTTGCAGGCCCACACAAGCTCCCTGTGCTCTGTGTTAGGCAGGAATCCCGTGCTGGGGAGGCAGGATAAGCTCCTGCTTGGCACAGCCTGGCCAGTTACACAATGCTGGGTCTGCCCAGAGCAAGGTGAAGCCGCCTTTCACCTGCCCGGGGTGTGTGGGTGACTCCTCAGCGTGACTCCAGAACGCCCCTTAAAGCTGCTAAAAGCTGAAAATAAGTTGTGACTTAGGAGCTTGTGCTGTGGGGAGTGTTAGAGACCTCGAGATCCTGGGAAATGCTAATTTTATCGTGGAAGTGCCCGAGTGGTGAGGTGGCAAAAGTGCGCGTAAATTGATTTCTTGTGTGAAAATTATAGATAAGGGATTGTGTTGGTTTGGATAAATGTACATTGGGTGGAAAAACAGTTATAAATTAAAAATACCTCTGTGATGTGACAAAGTTTGCATATCACATATTTCAGCGAGCTATACAAGGAATATATGTGGAATGATAAGCAAAAATCCCAGTTTAAAAATTTGGCAAAAATTGAACACATCATGGTCCTATTTACCTTTGTTCTGTATCTTGGAATTTTGCACACAAACATCCATTTGCCTCACTCATAGAGTTGAGATGCCTAGAGAGGAAAAGCTGACAGGATTGTATAAATATTCTTAAATATGTAGATACATATGAACTAGAAAAATTGACTGGTAGGAATAACCAGCAAAAATTGACTTTTAAAAAATAACTTATGGCAGCAGGAGCGCGTTGGGGTGCAGACTTCACTTCCACCCTGGAAAAGGACATGCTTGATCAGAAAAAGGAGGCAAATGTATGAAGGCATTGCTATTTATGGAACTAATCTGCAGAACTCCACACTCCCAAGAAAACAGGCAATTACTGGTAGATAGTAATGGAAAAATGCCCACATTTTCTTGAAAATCACCCAGGATCCTGCCTGATGTTAGGCAAGAACCACTTGGAGAGCTGTCTCATCTCAGGCATCTGTGTCCCCAGCTGTTCCTGCATTTGATTGAGGAGTCTCAGCTGTTGGACACCACCAGAAATGGAATATTGGGCTCGCTGAGACCATTTGCATGCTGTGGTATGGTTGCTATTTGACAGCAAAGCAATTTAAAGGGAGAAATATTATTGTCTTTGAAAATGGGTGAAAGCTAATTGCCTTTGCTTCTCCATATCTTTCCTGGCATTGTATTAATTCTGTATAAACTGCTTGGGGGTGGGGAAAAATTCAGATTAGGATGTGTGGAAGGGACACACAATTGCATTAAGGAGGAATGGCTCCCCTGGCTGAGGTGTCACACTGATGCATAAAATTCTGAGAATGAAATATCTGGGTTAGATGCTATCTCAGCATTGTCATCCAGGGAACAGTTTTGTGCAATGTTTTCATGTGCAGCAATGTTTCAGGAAGCTGGGGGGATAGGGTGTGTGTGTGTATTCCCAAGGCTGAGAGCTGACATCCAGAAGAAAGGGAAGTCTGCCCCTCTTGACATCCAGACTGGTGGGTTTTGGGCACAGAACAGCTCACAGGAAGTTCATGTTTGCAAAAACAGCACCATGAGGTTTTCCTGCACTGCCAGCTTGGCCTCTGTTGTATCCCTGCTCAGCTCCTACTTCAAGCATGAGCTTGTTCTATAAAATTATAGTCGTTTCTGCTGGATTTTATTGGTGACTGAACAGCCTAAAGTTGGAAGAGAAGAGAAAAATAAGTCTAATTTGAAATTGACAGAGTAATTTAAATGAGTGAATGAAATTGTGGTGAAAACATTGCTTTTTCAGCCTACTATCAAAGCTTATTTTGTATGAAGTGGTATTAAACCTATAATTTGGAGCTGAACTTGTGCTGGGGGAGTTTTAGTTTGGATATTAAGAGCAATTACTTCACTGGGAGGATTTAAAACATTGGAAGGGGCTGCCCAGGGAGGTGCTGGAGTCCACATCCCTGGAGGGATTTAAAATTTGTGTGCATGTGGCACTTGGGGACTGGATGGCTTTAGAGGACTTTTCATAATTCTGTGTGCATTAAGGCTAGACTGCATCCAGCTGCCAGTCATCTGTTTCTATCAAAATTATCTTCTGGTGTGAAAATTATATGACTAAACACTTCTGATGAGTTTCTGCAGTTCCTAGAAATAATTTTGTTAAAAGTGTCCTGGGGACAGCAGGAATGGCACACAGGGCTCTGCCACTGCACCTCCTGAGGCTTTGGCTGCACAAGGGAGAAATTAATTTGCACAAGGAGGTGAAGGTTTACCATATAAACTCCTTATCTCGTGTAAAATTGAGAAGTGGGAGTTCTGCCAGGAGAGAAGGGGGTTGCTGCACTTCCAGGCTGTGCTTTTGAGGAAGTGTTTGCTCCAACTCGCGTGCTTTGACTGAAGTAAAAGCGAAAATCTGAGACAGAAACCCTGCATTAATTTTTGTGATAGATAAAAAAGTAAACAGAAGTTTTGAACTGTGCTCGTACGTGTCAATGTGCTTAAAACAGACCTATAACCTATTTTGTATTGCTTAAGTAAATAAATGGTGAGACTTGTGTTAATGATTTCTTTTATAGCTGAATCCCTTCCCACCAGCTGGGTCACACCTATTTATGTCTACCTTTTTTTATGGCAAACATAATCATAGCTAGTTAGGATTATCTGTTATTTAAAAGCTTTGTTCCCATGTGGCAAGTGAAAAATGCTTTAACATGAGCCGTATCTTCCTGAAGTGAGAACTGGGTGGCTGTGTCACTACTGGAATAATCCTTGGATCCCTTGTATTCCTTGGATGAAGATCAAAGAGGCCTTTTTTTGATCTTGCTGCTCATTTGACCAAGTTGGTAATAACTTGCTGCATTTGAGGGACAGAGCAAATAGATGAAAAATTAATTTGTTTCGCATCATGTGATCTAAGGTACAACCCTCAACTTGGATTTATTGATTCTTTATCTTTAGTGCTTTTTCTCCTTAAAAAAAAAAAAAACTGGTGCTTTTTCTCCTTACAAACCACTTGTAAAGTACCTGCAGCCTCAATTCTTCACTAAATTGAAGGGTTTTGCTGTGCAATCTGTCTTGCTGTGCAATCTGTCTGCAGGTTCTGAAGTACTCGTGGGATAATTAATATTCTGGCTGGGATTTCTCTAAGGAGTTGACTTCTGCTGTAAACAGAAGGTTGCCTGTGGTCCCTCTCCAGCACTGGGGGCCACTTCCCAGAGCTGTGTTGTTTTCTTGAAATAACCTCAACGCGACCAGAAAACAAAACCAAAACCCCTCTTGGTGCCATGTTGAAGCTATTAGAATTAATGTGTTTATTATTTGAGTGGAATGTAGCTTTTTTTGAACCATTTATGGCGATTTTGAGGGAACTGTCTCAACAGTTTTGGTTTTCAAGCCTACCTGTATCTGAAGCTTGCTGTAACAGGTTGTTGAAGCTTCAAGGAGACTGTGAAGTTTTAATTGTTTTCTTGACTTGTTAAATCTACAAAACAGGCAGATTCTTTTGAGAGGAGTCTTTCTCCCTCTCTCTTTATATATATATATATATCATTGTTTTTATGCTCAACCAATTTTGTTCTGCAGATGTTTAAATTCCAAAACCTTGATCTCAGATTAATATAATGAGATCAGAAAGAGACACAAGAGAGGATATTTCCCACCCTCCAACATGACTGATCAGAAATAACCTGATAACTTTGTGCTGTACAGCTCTCACACTCTCTGTTGCAGTCATTTTGGTTGTGTAGGTGTGTCCCCCAGGCTATTTTGAGCTAAGATAATCAGAATGTTCAGGGTTGAGCTGCTTTGGCAGGACAGGGTTTGATGCTCTCCTAAGAAGTTGGATGATGCCTCATCATAATATCAGTGATTCTATGGTCAACTGGAAGGCACAGGCAGATAGTATCACATACAGTCTTCCAATTTCCTTGTGTTTTGGAAAATTGAATAGGAAAACTGTCATGGTTTGTTTCCTAAATTATATACAGGCTTAGAATGAAAAGTAAAGAAAAGGAGAAACCTCTTAGTGTCTTACAGTGATTGTCCTGAGGAAATTTGAACAAGTTTTTAGTTACTTGAGTGCATTAGTTTGAGGTAATTGGTCCTTTTTTGTTGTGGTGGTGTTAATTTTAGGATGGCACTGTTGCATTTGATGCTGCCTTGCACTTATGTGGTTTATTCGGATTTTGTCACCAGCTCTGTAAAGTCTGAAATAAAGCTACTGAATGCAGAGGAACTTTTTTTCTGTGTGTGTAAAATGAGCAAATTGGAACTGCTGTCGCACCTCAAGATTTGCTTCAATATTTGATGTTCTTCTACCTATTTGAATTTCAGCAGATGAGGAAAAACACAACAGGCCTGTTTGTTCTCTTCCTCCTGCGAGGAGAAATCAACTATCAGCATCCTCTAGGTATTTCTGCTTTCTGTTTTCCATGAGCTTGGTCTGCAGGAATGCAGCATCTGCTGCTCTTGCATGGGCAGCACCCTTCCTTCTGCTGGGAATGCTTTTCCTTCCTGGAAAGAAGCTCTGGAAGTCTGGCTCCAGAAGCCAGACTTCCAGAAGTCTCCTAAAAGTGGCACTAAATTTTGTGTTGTTGTAGTTTTAGAAGTGCTTAACTATCTTCCCTTGGTTGTAATTTGCATTAAAATAAGCTGTGTTTTTATCCATTTGTTTTGTGTGGAGCAGGGCAGATTCTGGGGATATAAATCTGGCTGTGGGATGAGCATTGCATTCACTGCTCTGGGAGTATGTGAAATGAAACAACATTTTAATTAGTGCTTGAAAGTTCATGGCAGCCTTGATAAGCATAAGGTTTGATAAGCATATACTGCCTTACAAAACTAATTATCCATCCGGAGCTCCTTTGAGGAGAGGAGCAGTCAGGGTAATCGGGATTTTTTTTGGCTAAAGGAAGAGAACTGGACATAAAGGAGAGGAAGGATGGACTTCTCTAAGAGTGGTGGCTGCATGAGGGGATTTAAATTTTGCCTCAGCTCTACCATATGCTTATCTGACTTGAACTGCAGATTCCTCTCTTCCATTTCAAGCCTCTAAAATAAATCTAGCATTTTTCCCATTTTTTTGGTTGATATCTAGTCCAAGAAGCATTTTATTGTGTGGGAGGGTGGCTTTTTATTGTTTGTGCGGGTTGGTTTTTGGTTTCTTTTTCTTGTTATTGTTGTCGTCTTGGGGTTTTTTGTGTTAGGGGATTTTTGTGGTCTTTTTTTTTTTTTTTTTTCCCAGCAAGAAGCTTCCTGTGCTGGTGTATAATTAATTAGGTCACATCACTCAGTGGGGCCAGAACTCTGAGCCTTTATATTGTGGTAGTGACGTAAGGAAACCCTATATCTTAATGTGTATTGTCTGAAGTCCTTAGGCTCATCCACTTTACTTGAATTTTCAGCCTTTTGGAAAGCACAATACCATTTTCTTCCTTTCTCCTCAGGGTTTGTTGAGTCCTGCCAGCATTTTGTTCTGTTCCTCAGCAGTTGTAGCCTTACTGTGCTGATCAGATAGATGAAATGAAGGAACAGGATATCCACTCAGCTTTATCTGAGTAGTCCTGCAGTGACGAGCACTTCCAGCTCTCTGGATTTTTTAAAGCATTACTTGTGTGCATTTATGATCTGAATTTTATCTATATTTGGGAGCAAGTATAATCACTCAAAAAATAGTACCTAATATGAATAACTCCGATCACAATTTAGCTCTGATCAAGCTGCCAGAGGTCAGGGTTAGTGGGATATTGGGAAGGAATTGTTCCCTGTGAGGAGGTCCTGGCACAGGGTGCCCAGAGAAGCTGTGGCTGCCCCTGGATCCCTGGAAGTGTCCAAGGCCAGGCTGGACAGGGCTGGGAGCAGCCTGGGATGGTGAAAGGTGTCCCTGCCCATGGCAGGGGTTTGGAAGTGGGTGATCTTTCAGGTCCTTTCCCACCCAAACCATTTTGGAATTCTGTGGCATTGACATTATCAATTGTTTTATTCTTCTTTTAAACCTTTTCTTGGTTTGAAGGCTCTTCTCCCTACTCCTTTGAGCTCTTGGAATGGTATTTGCTATCAGCTAACTTCCATGTTGGAATGTATGTATGTCACAGTCCCTATATTTCTGATTCCTTCTCAGAAAATGTACCTAAAGATAATATCTTTGCAAAGTTTGCAGCCATGGCACTGTGGAAAGGGAGAATTACGATATGCTCTGCAGAAACTTCAGAGGTGTGAAGTAAAAAAAAAAATACAAAAGACAGAGAAAACCATATGCAGATTTTGTGGCAGAGAAGAGAGAAATAAGGATGGTTGTGAGAGGAAGCAATTTTCTGGTTGCTGATACCACATTTGCACCAGCTGAGGCTTACCAGCATCTCTAATGCAACACTACAAGTTTTCTTACTTAAACACTTGCCCTGAGCAGCAAAGAGGCTGTGAAGCAACTTCTGCTGAAACCTCCCACCCTTGCTCTGCTGCTGCCTGTGCAAATCCTCTCTGCAGAGTTGGCACAGGTGGTTTTATCTCTCCTTGTCACTACTGAGGTATCTTCCTGTGCTGCTAAGAGTTTAATTGAATTGCAGGAGGAGCACTGGCAAGCCTTTCACAGTGTTCCCAGTGCAGGAATTAGGTGGGATTAGTAGAACCATGGCAGATTCACACTGCACAGGAGTGCAAGTGGTTCAGAGTAATCTCAATTCTGTGTGCTAAGTAATTACTGCACCATGTGGACATAGGTTTGGCATTGGACATAGTCCTCCATGACCCCCTTTCAGGTGATAATTAAGAATCTCATGGTTAAGTAGTGAGCCATTTTACTTGTGAAGGTGACACAAGGTGAAACTGGTGGAGTTCTCTGAGAGTGTGTGATGTATATCCTGGTATGTGCTGGTACAGCTTTTTGTGAAATGATGTCAGTCTTTGGAATCACTGAATGGTTTGAGCTGCAAGGGACCTTAAAGACTGACTCATTCCAACCCCTGGCATGGGCAGGGACACCTTCCAGTATCCCAGGCTGATCTAAGCCCTGTCCAGCCTGGCCTTGGACACTTCCAGGGATCCAGGGGCAGCCACAGCTTCTCTGGGCACCCTGTGCCAGGGCCACCCTCTCAGGGAACAATTCCTTTCCAATATCCCACTCAATTCTCCCCTTCTCTAGTTTGAAGCCATTCCCTGTGTCCTGTTCCTCCAGGTCCATGTCCCAGGTCCCTCTCCAGCTCTCCTGGAGCCCCTTTAGGCTCTGAGCTCTCCCTGGAGCTTTCTCCAGATGAACATCCCCAGCTCTCCCAGCCTGGCTCCAGAGCAGAGGGGCTGCAGCTCTCAGAGCATCTCCGTGGCCTCCTCTGGGCTCTCTCCAGCAGCTCCAGGTCTTTCCTGTGCTGGTCCCCAGAGCTGATGCAGTGTCCTAGGTGGGGTCTCACCTGAGCAGGGCAGTGAGGGAGAATTCCCCCCTTCCCCCTCTGCCCACATTGTGGGTGAGCCCAGGATAGTGTTGGCTTTTTGGGCTGAGATTGTTGAGCACTCCGTAATCAAACATTTCCTCATACCTTTATTTTCTTTGTCCTCTAGTTCCTGTTCAGGTTTCTCAGGTGACACTTTCCCAGGTCAGGTCATGCCACCAGCCCCTTTCCAGAGGCCATGGCTGAGATTCTGTGTGCTCTGTGACAGCTCTTGCTGGGCAAGGAGATCACCTGGCTGCCTCCAGGAGAGAGATGGGAGAGGCAGAGGAGCTTTGGAATTGCTGTTGGAGTGATGGCAGGGTTACTCATGGCAGTCTTGGACACTGGGATGTGCCTGTGGAGTCACAGGCTGGAAGGGACCTCTGGAGGTGTCTGCTCCATCCCTCCCTCCTCAGGCAGGGTCTCCTGGAGCTGTTTACCCAGGATTATGTCCAGATGTTTCTTTACTGTCTCCAGAGATAATTTATGTAGTTCTCTGTGCATTAATAAAACCATAAATTGTTTGTATACTGCTGAGGAGTGACCTGATTCTGAGTGGAATTTGGATTGCACCTGCCTTGCTGAGATGTGGGAACTAAGCTGACAGAACTCAGTATAAATACCAGCTGTCACTGGATAATTGTGTCCATAATTAATATGTTTGAAAGTGAGACACAAGTTTGTTTTCAAGGCAGTAGTTACATCAGCAGCTAATTGTAGCTTCATTTATGAGGGGCTGTCAGCAAGCCACAAGTCTGTACCTTTTGGTAAATTATATTTAGCGGGACAGCCATCCATAAACTATAAAAATTGATCACAGTTATCTAATGTTCATCTTGAATAATTATCTTCTAAATAAAAACTTAGTTTATACCTCGTGGCACCCAAAGAAATTCCAATTCAAGCAGTGCTGAGTACTTCTTGTGTAGCTGCTTTGGCTTGTTGTGAACATAACCTCTGCAGGTTTGTTCCAAACCTCTGTCCTTTGTTCTAAAAAATCAAGGATTTAAAAATTATTTTTTCTTCAGTCATTTTTCATTTGGGGATGGTCTTGCCTGAGTTTTAGGATTAACTCAGTACATTAGTGATTATAACCTTTAGTAAAATTTGCCAGGCACCCTTCAGCTTACCATGTTGAAAAAACTTTTTTCCTTACATTTTGGACATTAGCTACTTAGATCCTTGAACCTTGACAATGGCAGATGCTGGTAAAGTGTTTTTTAAGTTTTCTGTAAGGAAAAACGTTGGATAGGAGAAGATTTGAACAGATTAGTTCAGATACTGCAGATGAGATAGAAAGAGGAGTGTTTAGGACATGTGCTCTGCTCATGCATGTGCCTTGCCGCAAATTTTGGCAGATACAATTCCAAAGCCTTCACTGGCACTAACAAGTTCTACAATTGTTGCCAAGTTTATAAAAGCCATTAAACATTGTTTATTGTCAGGATTAATGCTTAGAAAGAGCTTGATTCCTTCAGGAAAAGTATTGAAATCCATCCTTGCAGAAAAATGAAGTTAATTTTTATCACAAAGGAGAGTAACTTGACAGTTTAGTCTCTCCTGGCATCCTTAGGCCAACAAGAAACTAATTACAGCATAGTTGTGGTTTCTCCTGCTGTTGTCCCATCTGTGTACAGTGGTTTATAAAATATTATAAAAATGGAAGAAATGGCCGTAAGTTAAAAATCTTTGCTGTTTTGCAAATGATTGTGTTTGGAATTATGGCTGGAGTTTTGTAGCAAGTTTTTAATCTGCATTTGCAGGGTAACATGGTGCAAAATAATGAGTTTATAGTCAAACTTGAAAATCTATTTATGGGAACTCAAAAAGGAGGTAAAATCTTATGCTGAAACAGTTACTAAATTTTTAATGATGATTTGAAGGATGTCATTTGAAGGCGTTTTAAAACCTATTTATAAATAAATTCTTTTAGAATACAGTACCAAAGGCAGTATGGAAAATGAGTAATAAATGGCAGGAGTACTTGTTCTCCCTTAAAAGGAGATATCCAGTTTATTGTTTGAATTCCAAGTCACTGGAGCCTGTTCTTATGTGAGTCTCTTGCCACTCATGCTTTATAGGGAATCTTTTTCACTGCTAAACCAAGTGAATATACTCAAATTATGGCTTCTCCTATAAGGCTCGTTTGTAGCCTTTTTCTATTATTAAATGCTAAAAGAAATAAAATTTAAAAATCAGACTGATGGTGCATCTGAATTTGCGGGAGGGTTTCTTCTGTCTCTCAAACCTTGTTTGAGGTTTTTGAGTGACAGAAAGGAAGGGACCCCAAATTGTCCTTGAAAACTCCTTCCTCGCCCTGTTGCCATGGTGATGCCTCTTCCCAGGAAGGGCACAGTGCCCCAGACAAAGCAAACTTGTCCAAAGAGAGAATTATCTGTTGCTACAGGATTTGTGCAGAGACCTGTCGTGATCACAAAGGATAAAGAATGGCCCACTGGAAGTGATTTCAGTGCTTTCAACATGATGCTTGTTTAGGAGGTGCCACCTCTTCTCCTTCCCAGTCATCTCCTTTCCCTTTCATCCATCGTGTTGGTGATGTACAAACATGGATAAGTAAACTGTTGGTATGATATGAGTGGAATATATCAAATTATAGAATGGTTTGGGTGGGAAGGGACCTTTAAAACTTCCAACTTCAACACCTTCCAGTATCCCAGGTTGCTCCAAGCCCCATCCAGCCTGGCTTTGAGCACATCATGGATCCAGGGGCAGCCACAGCTTCCCTGGGCAACCTCTGCCAGTGCTTTACCAGTTCTGAAGTATTTTGGGGAGCAAAGTTCTTATTCCTGTCTGGTCCATCAGTTTGCTGCCCAGGAAGCAGAATTAGATGGATTACTGAATCTTTTTGGTTCCAGTCAGCTGTTAAATGCTGCAGAGTGGTTGTAACACCAAACTGGGGTGGTTTGGTCCTGTGCTGAGTCTGAGTAGCACTTTTCCATCCCTGAGCTGATAATGCAGGGTATTTACGTACAGGAAGGTCAAACCCAAACGTGAGAAATTCTGAGGAGGCATCAAAACCCATGATTTTCTGCTCTCTTGGGTGAATCTCCCTTTTTAAAGGGTGTGCTTTTCCTGGCCTGGCATTCTTGCCTAGGTGACCTCAGCTGCTCTGAATGTTTTATTCATTTTTAATTAATGCAGATCTATGAGTTACTTCACCAATAACTTGGAGTATTTGATGGAATCAGTGAAGTGAGCATGTGGCATCCTTGTCTGCTGGCTCACAATTCTCCCTGAAGCCTTAAAGAGCTGCCAGTGCTGGAGTTCTCTTTTAACCCCTGCAAGGTTTACCTTTTCATTTTATCAATTGAAACAATGCAGCCACAGAGAACTTCAAAGTCTCTTTGCTTCACAGCAGTGATCCAGGCAGAGCAGGTTCCTTCCTGTAAACACTCACTTTCCATGGCTCAAAGTCTTTATTTTTAAAAGTATCTTTATTAGGAATCACCTACTGATGCTGTGTCCAGGAGTTTTTCAGTGTGTATGATCCTGTTGTGCTGTGGGAAGCTAAACTAATCTTTCCATATTCTTAGAGAGTTGGACAGGTGGATTGAAATGAGGGTTTTTTTACATTATTTTTTTTAATGTTTCTACACGCTCTAACTTTTTCTTCCTGGTCGTTAAAGGTAGACCTTGCACGCAGAACCACAAATGCGTATCATGTTTTACCTGATGAATCACTGCTTCAAAACAGCCTATTCCCTTTCATCAGGTTTTTAATTAGCAGTGGTTTAGGATCTGATGCAGATGGAAATATTGTTGATCATCTGAGACTGCTTATTACAGTGAAAGATTTACTGCTGATAAATCTTGTGCTGTCAGCAGCAAAAGTGATGCTGGTTCAGCACTGCTCACTTCAACTCCAAACCCTACAAGGTAAATAGGGGCAAATTGAATTGTTTAAAAATGACAGCTGTTTTCTAATAATCTGAGTGATTAATTATTCCCTTTTCTACCTTCTGTCCCACTTGTTTACTGATACTGTCTGCTCATCTCCTGGCACTCGAGACTTCTGATACCAGGGAGATTTTGGCTGAGGATCTGTGCTGCTCTCATGTGGGGATCCCTCTTTAGGTAGAGCATTAGTGTAGCATTTTCCTTGACACAAACATGACGTGCCTGTTGATAGATTTATGCTTTCCATTTAGCTAAAGCAAAAAGACAGAAAGAATTTTTATTTCTGCCCATTGGTACTTGAAAATTAGGTGCTTTTAAATGTTTTTGCAGTAGTTGTTCTGTGAAAACAAGGCCATTTTCTGTGCTGTAGCCTTGCATGTTTGCTATTTGCTGTGGCATTTTTCATTCTGGGATGTTATTGGAATAATTCAGCAAAATATTCATTCCCATTATATAAACCAGGTAGTTTGTAAGCTGGGAGTAGGGAATGGCTTTAGCTGCTTATCCCTTGTTTCTTAATTCTTGATAAGGAGATCTCATGGAAAGTTTGTTTGTAAGACACCTTAGGATGGGACTAAAGATAAAATGTGATATTTTGTGTGTAAGATACATTCTATCAGCATATATTTGTCACATTACTGAAATTACTTTGTTTTGCTGAAATATACTTTCATACCACAGGTTTTAAAGGCTGAGGCATCATAAATAGTGAAGTATTTAATGTGCTGGAGCTACCAGAGGACCTCAGTGCTTGATGCAAAGTGCTGCCATGACCTTGGGAACCTGTGTTGTGACAAGGGAAAGGGCATGAAAGACTAAAACTAGAAAAAAATCGAAATTGGGAATTTATCTGTACCACTCTTAAGGGCAAAGGTTATGAACTATTGGAAGTGACTGTTACAGGTAACAGTGAGTTCTTGTTGGCAGGAATGAGGATATGTTTCCAAACGGAGCAGTGATGGCCAAATGTTGTAATTGTGTAGCTGATGTTTGCAAGGTCAGGTTTGCTGTGTAATTCTTCTTTCCATTTTCCAGAGATGGTCCGACTTAGTGTGGGGCATGGTTGTGGTTTGGGTTGGAAGGGACCCTAAAGCCCATCCAGTCCCATCCCCTGCCATGGGCAGGGACACCTTCCATTATCCCAGGTTGCTCCAAGCTCCATCCAGCCTGGCCTTGGACAATTCCAGGGATCCAGAGGCAGCCACAGCTTCTCTAGGAAACCTCTGCCACGGCCTCCCCACCCTCACAGCCAGGAATTCCTTCCCAATATCCCATCCAAACCTGCCCTCTGGCAGTGGGAAGCCATTCCCTGTGTCCTGTCCCTCCATCCTTTGTCCCAAGTTCCTCTCCAGCTCTCCTGGAGCACCTTTAGGCTCTGCAGGGTTCTGGTTGCCTTGGCAGGAGCAGCTCCATGAGCAAACCTCAGTTAATGTGCAGATGGGAGGTGTCATCTGGGGTAAAGCAGGACAATACTTTGGTTTTGGGCCTTAAGAAACACCATCTCCTTCCTCTTCCCTTTTTTTTTTGAAGGCCTTCAGTGCTGGACAAAATGATTTGTGCTGCGAAATTCTCTTCCTTAGCTTGGCATGACTGGCAATAAAACATGGAGCAGGGAGGGGGGATGAGAAATACAGAGCTCAGGCTCTGCTGCCAACACAGCCTTGGATAAGTTACTGTTCCCTTTTGTCATATCCATGCAGTGGGAACAATGCAGGAGGCATCAAGAGACTTGTGATTCTTTTATTGTGTTCAAAAAGTAAAAGAATAAAGGAAAGCTTCACAGTTATTCCATCTGTTTCTGAATCATCTAGTGTGTATTGATGGCACAGGTAACTGAGTTACTGTCAGTGAATCACTGGGCAGATGCATTCAAGAACCCGAAGCCAGTCTGATCTAAGGTTTATAACATTTAAATATAGATATTTTTGAATTATCATGCTGTGGTAGTTTGATAAGACATGTTCAAGCACATAAAGCAAATAAACTCACTGGGCTTGAAATACTGCCTGCTTCATTGTGTATAGGTAATTGACAGATCTCTGGGCTCATTAGTTAAACTAAGCAGGGTTATTTTTATTTAATTTTATTTGCATCAATTGCAGGGATGTTTATGTGTGTACTTGTCCATGGTTTTCTTTTCTATGGAGGGTTATTTCCCATTAAAGGTTGTGATTTGAAAGGTTTTCATATTCAATTTTTCCTTTAAGTGCTCCTAAGTCATTGGAAAAAGATTACATTTAGCAGTTGAGCTTAAAAAGCACTTCCATTGGAGGAGAATAAATATGGGAGGATATTGAGAGATCTGATTTTTTTTTTTTTTCTCCTGGTAATTTATTTTTGGTTTGCTCAGTGATTTTTAGGCAGGCCAAGTCCTCTGCCTGTTTTCCAAAAGGAGCCTTGGACTTGACACAGGCCAGGACCCTTTGAAAGTCTAACAAAAGAGCTTGAGAGTTTAAAAATCGCTCTCTTGGTATTGGGACCCACTTCAGCTTAAAAATAAAAATCATACTAGGTATTCCTGATGTTTGTAATGTGCATGGGTTACAAAGGAGCTGTGGGGAATTGCAGCACTGGCAGCCTTTCAAGCAGCCTCTTACAATACAGCTTTATGCCTGTAACTTATTTTCTCTTCCTTTCTTTTTGCAAGTCATGTTTTAAGCACATTTCTTTCCCTTTCAACTCTGGAAGGCAAATGTAATGTTTGAAATGCTGTGCTGTACTTATGAGAGGCTGGATTTTCCTCTTATTCTGTGAAACAATAAATGGAAATTTGCGTGTTTGGAGTTGCACAACCCAGCTCTTCCCCCTGGGAGCATTCGGTCATTAAATTCCCGATGGGAAAATTGAAGTTCAAGAGTAAAAATAGAGGTGTGAGGAGGGAGATGTTTGTAAGGAAGGGTTTTTGTCAGGTGTTTGCTTTTAACACAAAAATGTTTTAAAGCTCTTCTGTGTGGGCCAAGTGTTGGAATTTATTCCAGTTCTGATTCTTGAACATTTACAAAACCCTGTGTCCTTTTGGTGCCAGTTCTACCCAAAACCAGGCGGCCCTGGGTGCCTGGGCAGTCAGATGAGGCTGCATCCAGTGCTGCTCCAGTCTTGATAAATGCTGATTTATGGATTTTACTGGGGGAGGGGGGAGAAAACGGCACAGAAGCCGCCCCTCCACCCCTTTGATTTATAATTGTGCTACTTGTGCAAAGTGTTTTATTCCCTGGAGATTGATTTCCTGGGCACTGTGACCAGCAGTGCTTTGCTGTCACTCCTCAGTCCAGCCCTTGACCAGGGCTAGGGCAGGTTGTCCCCAAGGATAAAACCCCCTTTGCTCATCCTAAACATGTTGGAGTAGTGATAGCTCACAAGCTGCTGCTAATTAATTAAGCAAAGAAATTGGGTGTGATGAGGCTGCAGTGACAGTCCATCGTTCAACATCCAGTCTTCACCCTGTGCTTAAAATAGCACCTTAAATTTCTGTATGGCTCTATTTTTATGGGAGCTGGTTAGGAAATCCTGGATTGCATGTTCCAAGAGCGTGGGCACTTCTAACAAGGGCAGTGTCAGTTCCTGCAGTACCTGTAGAGAGAAATTGTCTCGCTGTGTCCTGTTTTCCTGTGGCATCAAGTGAACAAATGGAGTATCCAGCATCTCTTCTGTGTTTGTTGTTATGCTTGGACAGACTCATTCAATCAGCTGCATGAATGAGCATTTAAGGGTTTTATAAGCCAGAATGGACAAATTATGGTAATTAGACATCTTGTCTGTTTTGTTATCCGGGCTGCAGAACAATAATGAGGTTAAAGGGATACTGTCAAGGTGACAAAGGTACCAGATTGTCTTACCTAAAACCTGTAATTTTTCTGATGTATATATCTGAATACCTTGATTTTAGAGTGTTCATTTTTGCCTGTATTTAATTTCATGACATTAGAGACAGAAACAGTACAAATGTGCAGTGTGAAATTCATATCAGCTTCTCATTTCTTGGAGCTTGTTTCTTTTAAATGCTGTCAAATAACTTGATAGTCTCTGAAGTTAATTGTATACAATAGGTCACCTGTGTAGTGGTTGTAGAAATTCATATCTCACTACTGAATATGGCAAACATGCATTTAATATTACAGAAAATGCGATAGAGAAATGGGTATCTCTTTAGGGTATTGCTGCTTAGGAATGCCAGTGTCTTTTATATAGGCTTTGCTAAATAATTGTGTTTACATGGCTGGGAGTTTGATGCTCATAATCAGATGTGATTAAACAAACACAAAAAAAAATGCAACCAGCTAAAAGCTAACGAGTTTAGTAACATCAAAAGTGGATAAATTAGCTGATATCATATTAAAATCAAGCCTGTGTTCAAGGAGAACCAATGTAGTAGCCAAGGACAGCAAGGCTGGTCCTGAAGGCTGATTTTTGAGGAACTCACTCAGGTCTAATATGTGATATGAACTTTACATCAATATCCCTTTGCTTTTTTTCCTCTCCTGTACTGTGTCAATTCTTGTATTTAGTTCTTATGGTGTCACAGGTTTTTATCTGAAAGTCTGACACTCATTTCAGATGTGTTAAGTTTGCTTTCTTTTTGTCAAAGTCCTCTCCCTTTAAAAAAAAAAAAAAAAAGCCGAGGGAAAGGGGCTTCTTTTAGCCACCACTTTCAGGTCTGTGTTTTGGGGAAAACAACTGTTAACAAACTAATTTTTTTCAACACAGGCATCATCCTAGAGCAGCTGACCTTGGATAGTCTCCCAGCCTGCCTGTAAAATGAGGACTTTTCCTTTCTTGTTTCTGTTGGCAGCAGGAGGAGGAGGAGGATGGCCTGGTCTGGCTACAAGAGTGGGTTCCAACCCATGTTTTTAGGGCTGGCTGTGGGAGAGAGTCATGGATGTCCTGCACTGTCAATAAAGGCTCTGCAGAAGAAGGTCTGCTGTGTTTAAATGCAGATTTGTTCATTTTGGTCTCACAAATTTTAGAAAATTGTGCTGCTTTTATTAAGTGGAGGTGGGAAAGCTGAAAAACATTTGTAGATGGTGTAACAGAATATTACTGTCTCACTGTGGCTCCAGCCATGAGCTGTGTGAGACAACCAGCAAGAGCAAGGAATGTGGAAAAGGAAAGTGTGTGTGGCTGTCCAGAGTGATTTGATTTTTCCCTGGTGCCTGCTCATCTCCCTGATCTCAGCCCTGTGCTCCAGATGAGCAGACCAGACTGCTGACCCTCAGAGGTAATTTTTGGCTGTTGATTTTCACCCTCTCCCTGTTCAGAGAGGAAATACTGGCTACATGTCTGTGTTTTCCCTGGTGCAGCATACTTGCAGCTTGTCTCTTTAAATCTCTCTTAGCTGCTGGTGTACAGCAAACTTCTTTGTGAAGTTACCAGTTTGGGGTTTATTATTTTTCCCCTCACTTACTGCTTTTATGACTAAATGATGGTTTGTAGTGGTGGACAAAGTGTGAGCTCTGTGGAACAACTAATCCACAAATATTCTGTAGTTTATTTTTAATGAGACTTCTGGTCAATTTTCACACAGTAACTTTCCTCCCTCTCTGACAGAGAGCCCTCCTTCCCATTCCCACCCCTACCCCCACCAAAACAGAGGTTGGCCATTAAAGATAATGTTTTCTTTAGCAAGTTCTGTGTGTGGGTAGGTTTTGTTTTGTAAAGAATTATTTGAGGGAGTTAGAGCAAGGAAAACATCCCCATGGGAATTAAGATGCTTGAGTTTATTTGATATAAGTGGGCAAAGAATTGTAACAAGGATCTGTTGTTAGAAAAACATTTTTTATGGTAATGGTTCAAACGGAAAGGAGAGGAGAGAGGAGCTGACCTTCAAATTCCATGTTATGTTCCAAGTGGAACTGTTGGGTTTTTGCAATGACTGCAAAGCTGCTTTGTGACTCTGAGCGATGCAGTCACCAGGGAATCCAGCAGGACAGTTTCAGAGGAATAATTTATTTAATCATTCTTGTTTTGTCCTTCTCTATGAAGAGCTGTGTGTCGAACATTAGATGTATAATGGACAATTTAGTGTTTGGTTTCCAACTTCTTAAAATGGTCTGATGTCTTTTGGATTTAGAGGAATAAAATATGGGTGATTATAAGAGCAGTTGCTCCACATTGAGAGTAAGCCAGGCCTGTTCATCTGATAAAATTCCAGTACTTGCCTGTTCATCAACACAGATATTCATAGCTGCTCTGTGTAATTCAGGATGAGCAGAAGATACTGTTGAGCACCTTTCTAATCTCCAAATTTCATTTCGCATTAGCAAAAATAATGCATTTCTTGGTGAGGTGTGTGTTGAATATAATTAAAAGAGCTTCTCAAGATACAAGTAGACATCTGCTTTTATTCTTGTTTTAGGCAACTGCTGTGCTCAGTGCTAAATCATGATAGTGTCACGTAAAGTCCTTTTGCATGTGCTGCATATGAAGCACAGTCAAGCAGGCAACAAGTTGCGTCTAAAAGCAAGATATTTTTCAGCCAGAAGAGAAGAGCAGCAGGCAGCCTGAGAGTTCAAAGTTAGAATTCAACAGGAAACATCCTTTGGTTCTGTTCAGTGCACATGAAAGCCTCACATCCCATCCCTGTTTATGAATACCAGCAACTTGCTGTGTAGCCCACACTTGCAGGCTAAAAATAACTTCTTAGCAATGCAAACTTGGCATCAGGAGCTGACAAGTTTATTTGGTATCACCTTTAGGTGTTTTTTTTTTCCAGGGAAATTAATGGCTCCTTTACTGTGTATGTGAACTATCACACTATTTAATCACTGAGACCACAAAATACGAAACTCTTTCCCACATGGCACATACGAGAATTTGTCTTCCAAATAGATCTTTGGAAAAGGAAAAGAGAAGTTTTAAGTGAAACCAGCTGCCAGCAAGTGTCTGGTGCTGGTGGCTACTGTGGAACGAAGGGACAGTGTGAGGAGGTAAACATTAGTTCAGATTTTGGGTGGAGTTGATTTTTTTTTGTCTAGTTTTAGGTTTTTGCACTTCTATAATTTCAACTTCCTGCAGAGTGTTGTGCCCCAAATGAGCAGAACTCACATAGAACACAGGCTGTATTTCCCTCATAAAGAAATTATGCAAAATCTGCTATAATTGTGGTATTGTAGTGATGGTAGGTTAAAGGTTTCAAAAGTGCACAACTCCCTGACAGGAGGTTGTAGTGAGGTGGGGGTCAGTCTCTCCTCCCAGGTAACAAGTGACAGGATGAGAGGAAATGGCCTCAGATTGTGCCAGGAGAGGTTTAGATTAGACATTAGGAAAAATTTCTATGTGGAAAGGGTTGTCAAGCATTTGAACAGGCTGCCCAGGACAGTGGTGGAATCACCAGCCCTGGAAGTGTTCAAAAAAGTCTGGATGTGTCACTTGGGGACATGGTTTAGTGGTGACCATGGTGGTAATGCTGGTTCACGGCTGGACTTGATGCTCTTAGAGGTCTTCTCTGACCTTTATGATTCTATAATTCCACATTAGGTGAGGAATTTAGAAGTACAAACAAGAAATTCCCTCAGATGTCTACAACAAAATGTGATTGCTTTTCTTGGTTATTGGGGGTTTTTCTCTTTTTAATGCATTGCTTTTTGACAGGATTAACTGTTGACAGTATTTTTGCAGGGCTACAACACATGGTCAGTGATGGGAATGGATATATTTTGATATTTTCCTCAATGCCCAAGTATCCATTTTGTATAAATCATTAATGGCAATGGGAATCAGCACAGAGGTCCTGATTTTGTGGTGATGGATTGCTCTGTTCACTAGATTGCTCTGTTCACTTACTATAAAACCACTTTATTATGGTGATGTTCACAGAAAAGACAAACAATTGTTGTCCTCATCCAGGATGGATGTTGGTGCTTCAGTCCAGAAAAAGCTTTGGAGCATTGAATTTACAGCATTAGATCTGTCCTGCCATTGGAGTAAAGTCATTTTAGATTAGATCTAAGACGGTTTTTTAAAGGAGGTGGTGAGGCCCTGGTACAGGGTGCTCATAGAAGCTGTGGCTGCCCCTGGATCCCTGGAAATATCCAAGGCCACGTTGGATGGAGCCTGGAGCAGCCTGGGATGGTGGGAGGTGTCCCTGCAGGGTCAAATGAGATGATCTTTAAAACGTCCCTTCCAAACCATCCTAAAATTCTGTTCTCAGTGACTACATGAGACTCACAGCCCTGGGGCATCATTTCTTGTTATCCAGCTCTGTGATTCCCTGTTCTGTCTGCTATTTTCCCTCTTTTCAGCCCCTTTATGTTATCTAAGTGAGGGGAAGGTACTAAAGAGCCACAGAGCTGCATTTGTGCAGCACAGAACACTTGACCATACAATGAACTTTTAATTGGCCTGAACGGAATTTAACCCAGCACATGTGTAACGTCCTGAAAAGGACTTTTTAAAAATATCTACAACCATAAACAGCTTTTGCTTCAGAAATAGCATTATGGAAGGGTTTAAGTCTCCTTTTGGGGTGTTTTTTCTGTTTGAGGGAGAGGTGTTGAAAAGGGTTTCAAAAGAGAAGGCATGCTGGGGAGATAAACAGCTCTGGGAATAAGAGCAGCACAGGAAGCGAATCCATAGTGTTGCTTGTGGAAAGCTCTTAGAAGTAATTAGGGTAAGAGTGAGGCAGGAGGAAATCTGGTTGGCAGCTGTGGCACTTCCAGCAGCAGCTCTGACCTTGGCTTGTAGGTGCTTTGAGGCTGCTGGGGAAAGATTTCCTGCCAGAGCTCCTGAGTTTTACCCGAATTCCCTTGAAAAACCTGCTGTCAACCTGCAGAGTGTAAGTTCTCATCCCATGGCTAAAGGCCCTGCATCCCTCCTTCACTTCAGGCACTGCAAAAATATGTGATAAAAGTCAGTGATAGACCAGAGGACTCATGTTTGCACTTTTTAGAAGCCTAATCTAATCCTGGAGCACCAGGAGCAGTCTCCCAGTGGTCTGCCTGAGGATGGGAATTGCATCCTCCTTCCAACATTTTCTGCCCTGCCCTGGGACAACATGAGGGTTGGCAAAAGCCAGTGAGTCTCTGGCCAGGATCCAAGCCCAGGAGATTGGTTGGCAGGAAAGTACAGGGTGGGATTTAGTCTGACACAATTTGCTTGGCTGAAAGGGAGAAGTGATGGTGTGTGGTGCGTGTTTCACCTTGTTAAATATCTGCTGCCAGAGCATGAAATGATAACTTAATCCC
Organism: Taeniopygia guttata; assembly: GCF_048771995.1. Classification (NCBI taxonomy): domain Eukaryota; kingdom Metazoa; phylum Chordata; class Aves; order Passeriformes; family Estrildidae; genus Taeniopygia; species Taeniopygia guttata. Next base: position 2,664,553 of record NC_133027.1, on the reverse strand, counting down.
TGATTGCTCCTTACAGCCCTGCAGGCCATAGCCTCTGGAAGAGCGTTTGTCAGCCAAAAATGATGTGTAGCTTCACCAAGCCCAGTTCCATTGCCTTTTCCAGCTAACTCACTTCTGAATTAATTTGGGGCCTGATGGTTTTGCACTCTTGACGTTGTAGCTCCTGCACTTGGTCCCACCAGTCACATTCCTCTGCTAATGCTTGTTCTTGATTCCTATTTCCTCCAGCGTGAATAAATCAGCAGCAATAATGAACAAACCCTTCAGCAGCTGCCACATTGGTTTTTCAGGTGCTGGATGTTGGTACAAGTTCTCAGTGAAAGAATTTTTTGTACACAAGAATAACTGTTATTAGAACAAGAAGTAAGGAATAAAAGCATATTCAAAATTATCCTCGTCATTATATTCTTCAGGATTATCTGATTGTCCAAATAAGAGCTTAAAGCTGGAACACAATGGGCGTGAAAGAACTGCAGTGCTTTGAAATAGTTCTGTAGTGTGTTGTCTCGAGTCTAGTTCCCAAAATATTTCTTACACTTAAAAATTATCACAGCCATTTGCTGAGGTGGGAGGGAGAAGAATAGACAAAGCAGATGGGTAGGTTCATCATGCAACCAAAAGATGCATTTGGGAAATTTAGGGTGCAGAGGAATGCTGCAGTGAATCAGCAACACCTGTTTAGGAAGAAATAATTGGGCTTTCCCCACCAAATAATGAAGGGGTCTCTCTTTCCTTCTCACTCCAAAGATGTTATTTTTTGTCTTCAGAACAAGTTCTCGATGCAGATTTATTCACTTTAATGCAATTCTAGGTTTAAGCAAATATTTAATTCTGCCTAGAGCACTCTGACATTTTTTTCAGCAGTCTGGAGCCATTACCAAGGCAGATACAGGACATGGGAGCCGAGCTGTCATGGTGAAGGCTTGCCTGTAATTTTCATAATATGCTGTATTTTCCCTTTGCTTTTCAGAAAACAGGCCAATTATAGCTTATTTCTCATCTTCATGCTGGGAAGGAAAACCAGCTGATTGCAGTGGTACACTGAGGATAAGGATTGCTTTTCTAGGTCAGCCAGAAGAGAGCTTGGTTCAAAAATGTTACCTTGGAAAGCAGTTCTTTGTTGCTTTTTTGGGACAAAGTTTGTATTTATTTCCTCATGCCAGGTACTCCTGTAATAAAATTTCTGGAGTTAGATGGCATATTGGGAAGAAATTGGAATAACAGAATTTTAGAATTGTTTAGTTTGGAAAAAAAACCTTTAAAATCATGGAGTCTGACCATTAGCCCAGCACTTCCTAGCCCACCATTAAGCCATGTCCCTATGCACCACATCTCTGCATCTGTTAGATCTCTCCTGGGCTGGTGATAAGGATATTGATTGCTGCCTGCTTCCTTATCTCCACACTATCAGTCAGGTTCTCTTAAATGGGTTGAAGGAATATAGACAGCATTGAAAGCTTTGATCAGGGAGGGTGCCAAGTCTGTGCTCTTGGGAAGAGCAAAAGACAGCATGACATCATTCTTTTTTGAGACATATAAACATTAATTTTACTCTAGCTGAATGTTTGAGGCTTCTAATACATGTCAGGTTTTTGTTGAAGTGCTCTTTTTGAGATGCCAGTGCCTTGACAAGCTGCTATTCTCGTTCACAGCATGGCTCAGATGAGTTGTGCTGTTCTTTCACCTCCCAGGCTCCTTGGATGGTGATGAAGGGTTTGGGTTGAGGTCTTGTGCAGCAGCCTCTGGGTTATCACTGTGATCACAGAATGTGGATGTGCTGAAGTGAGGAAATTCAGGGTTACTGAACAGTGAAGCCAAGACAAATCACTTTTTAATGCTAATGACCAACCCTTCTTGCCTACAGCTCTGATCTTCTCCCTCCTCCCTATCCACCATTAGACCAACATCATTCGTGGTTTCTAGTGTGTTTGTATTTTAAATACCGCTTGAATCCCTCATTTGGAGCTGGATCCAAAACAGGCCATGAATAGATGTTACCACATGAAAATAACACTGTGCTTAGCAGGCATCTGGTTCTGGAGGCATCAAAAATTACTCTGAGATACAAATTTTGGCGCTGTGCATGCACTCTCTTCATCAGCTGGAGATCCAGTGGTGCTGAAATTCCATCCAGATCCAGAAAGTGACAGGCTGCTGTACCCAGTGAAATTCCCGACCTTGTAAATGCCCTGTGCATGAACAAACAACACCATTATGATTTCTTTCCAAAATGTGACCACAGCAATGTTCCCTTTTGAACTGCTGCCACTTCAAACATTTCCTGCTTGCTTAATGCCTGGTGGACGTGGTAAAGAAGTTGGAGAACCAAGTCCAAAGAGAGGAAGGTGAAAAGTCCTCCTCTCCACTGGAGGACAAGGCAGACCTGTGGAAATAAATAAGAAAGTGAAGGAAGCAATTTGGCTTCTTATTTAGGCCTCAGGGCTGGAAGGTGTTTCCCAAGTTGCATTGGTGATCATTTAACACAAATTGCCTGGACAGTGGTGAGATAAATAACTGAAAGTTCTTTGGGGATGTCAGAAAATGTCAGCTGTCAGGTGTTATGAGTACAGAGCTGCCTCATGGTGTTGGCAGTTCAGTAGGAGAGGAGATGGGGAATGAGCAAGTACTCAGAGACATCTCTTCTTCACAGCTATTGGAAGGAGTTAGTGCCTATTAAAAATACAAAGAAAACATTACCAACATTTCCAGAATGCTCTTGGTGAGGCATTTGTTTCCCTGAGTTGAAGAGTCCTTATGGTAATTTCCTGTGTGGAATGATTGATTAATGTGAGGGGGGAAGAGCTTGTGGGCTGCTCTGGAGCCTCCATGGCTGTGGACCCCTTTGTGCTCCTGCAAATGTCTCATTTTTTCTCTTTTTCTCTTCCTTGTTTGAAGCAGAGAGGGGCTGAAGGAGATTTTAGAGAGAAATTGTTCCCTGTGAGGGTGGGGGAGCACTGGCACAGGTTTCCCAGAGAAGCTGTGGCTGCCCCTGGATCCCTGGAAGTGTCCAAGGCCGGGCTGGATGGGGCTTGGATCAATTTGGGATAGCGGAAGGTGTCCCTGCCCATGGCAGGGGTGGGACTGGATGAGCTTTGAGGTCCCATCCAAACCAAATTGTTCTGGGATTCTTCTTTCTTCAAAGAATACTGGGTGCATACATTTGTATTTAGGTACCTGTGTAAATATCGCAGAGTTAATGGAAAAATCTACTCTCTTTCCAAGTGATTCTAATTGGTGTATTTGTGTTTTCAAGGAAGACAGAAACTCAGGCTGGTTTAAGGTAGAGGCTCTAATGAGTTTATGGATTGGGTGATGCAGCTGGGTGATCTACCAAAGGTGGAAAACCCAGTCTTGGTGGACCTAAGAGAGTGGTTGAAATACCCTTTCAAGGATTAAATTCCTTTTAGTTCCAATCTTTTCCTTTGCACAGTGCCCAGGAGATCATTCTGGCATTAATCCTGTGTGCCAGTGGCTTGGCTGAAGGTTATCCTGGATGTGAATGCTGAGTTTGTTGGTGCTATAGAACAAGATTACCATATATTGTGTATTTTCCTGCACACGCTGCTTCACCTGCCATCATTTTCCATTTGGGATCCCCTGGAGGAGTTAAAAAGCTGCCACATCCTAAGGAGGCTCTTTTCCTCCCTTGCATAGCTATAAAAAGGTAGCTACAGCCCACTTCATTAAAAAATACTGTAATTCACAATAGTAATTGAAAGTTTGGGGACTGGCTGTTCACCAAACATTCTCTAGAGCACAATAGTATCCTGACATCTGAGTATTTACAAACAAAAGGATAAAGTTGTAATCCCCTTGTCATAACACCAGCTTTATGGGATCCATGCACCACTTGAATGTGGTCAGGACTAAGCAGATTATTGTACCAACAATACAGAAAATTTAGCTCCAAGTACAAAATACCCCAAACCCACAAAGCTGCTGCTCAACCCGAGTTCTTTGAGTTTGGGTTTTTTGGGTTTGTTTTTTTTTTTTTTTTTGTTTTGTTTCGTTTTGTTTTGTTTTGTAATTGTTTTGAGTGAGCTGGCAAAAATTAGTTTTTTGTCAGTAGAAACTAAGTAACGGCCAACTACGCCTGGAATGCCTTGGAGCCCTGGAGGAATTTTCCAAGGAACAGTGATTACCTTTGTTCCTTTTAGCTACACAAGTTTAGGCTTTGAACTGTGTATGCTCTTTCACAGTTGTTTTGTTTTTTTTTTAATGTATTTGGGGATTTTATTTTAAAGAGGCTGTTTCTGATTGCAAAAAAACCTTTTGCTCAAATAGGGCAGTGTGGTTTTCTCCCAAAGAACTCAGTATTACCATGGAAGTAGAAATGAGACTAAGAAAAATATTAATTGCAGGGCATCATCAATAATTGGAGTTTGGTGGGCATTTTGATACCACTTGGCCTGCATGCAAAAATAGGGTAAAAATATTTATAAACTGTTAAACAATTGTGAAACCAAACAACCTTAAGCTTTACAATCTGAAATATTCTGTGAAAATGGATTTCTAAGTATCATAGGATTAGCTTGAAGTGATCAGATTTGAGTTAGTTGACTTTTTGTCTATTGTATATACCCGGCAGCAGCAAAATGGATTGCAAGTTGTATTCATCTGATATGCAGAAGGAGAGGAAACAGCTTCTCAAAGAATTTTAATTTTTGTTATCAGCTGTCATACTGCTGCCTTTCAGTTATGTCTGTGTCAGTAAAATCATTAAATCTATTCTGTATATTTTATTCCACCATTGGCTGGCGCTTTTTAATGCCATGAAAGAAATTCTGCAGCTGAAATTTAAACGATAAAACTCTGACCATTGCAGTGCTGGCTCTTCAACATACTTTGTTCTGAGTCCTTTATTCATACAGGAAAAAAAACCAAAGCCCACACAAGCTACCAATTAAAGGACATGCTTCAGAAAGATAACTGGGCTCCCAAACTTCAGACAAATACAAATCCAAGATCTTCTTGATTTTTTTTTTTTTTTTTTTTTTTGGTGCCTCCTTTGCATTTGCTGCAAGGCCTTGAGACTTGCTAGTGCTGGAGCTCTTCAGTAATTCCTGCACTGCTTATCAGCTTCTGTGCACACTCCTGGAGTTCTGGCAGCCTCGGGCTGTGACCATTCCCTGGGGAGCCTTCTCAGTGCCCAAACACCCTCACGATGCCAAAAGCCTTGTTTGAAGGATGAGTTTTCTGGAGAAACCCTTCAGTCCATGAAATCCATGATGTTCTAACCCACTGCTCTTCAAACAGAGCCTCGTTTGCTTAGCAAAGCTCTGTGCTGAGATGGTGGGAATGGGATATTTGATGGGATATTTGATGTTCCTGAGGTGTTCCTGGCTTTGCTGTGTTTGAGTAGGGAAAAGCTCATGGCAGGTGAGTGAGAAGGAACAAGGGAAAACACCTTTCTTTCCAGTGGAAGGTATCACTGCCAGGGGCACAGAATTGCAATCAGATGATCTTTAAAGGTCACTTCTAACCCAAACCATTCAGTGAGTCCATAAAACACTGTGCAGGAGTGCCTTAGGTTGGAAGGTGTGGCTGGGGATGTGTATTCTATCACCATCTGTTAGAGGTGGGGCAGTTATCTTCTCTTAATTGGGCAGTTTTCTTTATCTCTTCTACAACCAATCCTCCCTCTGAAAAATATCTTCTGTAATGGGCTAGTGAGTGTCACTGCACGGCTGATAAAATCACATCATCCCTTTGGGAGATGCTCCACCCAGGGGGAGGAGCCAAGCGTTCCTACCTGGATATAATCTCAGACTTGGAACACCACAGTCAACCTTTTCCACTAGATTCCCAAAAGAACAAGTTTCTTTTCCACTAAATTCCCAGAAAAAGACCAGGCTCATCTACACTACCACTAAACCTTCAGAGGAAAGCTACACCCTTCTACAGCATCACTGCTTCAACAGAGCCACATCTATCATTCCAAGAGGACTGCAGCCACAATTTAATCACTGCCAACACCCTGACCCACAGGGTGTCAGGTCACATTCTGAATCTGTCAGTGTTGTTTTGTATTACTACATTTCTATTTTATTTTTCCCCCCTAATAAAGAACTGTTATTCCTACTCCCATATCTTTACCTAAGAACCTCTTTATTTCAAAACCATAATAATTCAGAGGGAGGGGGTTTGCATTCTCCATTTCAAGGGAAACTCCTCCTTTCCTTAACGAACACCTGTCTTTTCAAATTGAGACAGGAAGCCACAAAAGAAATTGTGCTTCAGGGTTTTTCATACCAGTGCTATTTTGAGCCATATTTTACCAAGGAAAGAAAAGAAGGAAAGATTTGAGGGGATGACAAACTCTGCCCAATGTGACTTCAGTTCTTCGATTTCAGGCAGTATTGGTAAATGATGCTGTTGTGCCTGTCAGAACAAAGAATAGTTATTGTACAGCTTCTATCTGGAACAATTTATTGCTAAAATCCCAGAATTCCAGAATGACTGCATCCAAAGAGTAAATTACTTTTACACATAGTTTCAATTTTAATTTTAGTAAGATTTTTTTAAGCCTGCTGGGAACATAAAGATGTGGTCTTACAGAGTGATCTCTGGGAGACACTGACACCTTTTCACTTGTAAGCCTCAAGGAGTTTTTCCCCATCAGTTTCTTTTTCTAGCTACATTTTTAGCTGCTTTCTAGAGTTTATGCCGGACAGTTTCTGGTGAAGGGCATGAAATATCACTAATTACACTGGAATTTGATAGTTTTTGCAATGGCTATGGAAAATTGAAAGTGGAAAGCAATAAGAATTTCTGGAGAGATTTGCTGACGCTTTCCTGATTCATAATTGAAATTGTTGCCTCTCATTTTTTTTTTTCTAATCCTCAAATTTTACTAGTCCAGAAGCTTCTGAAAATGACAAAGTATTATGTTTCAATTCCATAAATCTGTAATTCCATAATTCAGAAATCCTTGTGCCACTTGGCAGCATCACTCAAATGTACAGTTTGGATGTTGTTGCAGTTGCTGTTGCCACAGGAAATGTTCTTTTTCAAAAAAATAGGGACAAAAAAACCCATGCCTGACGTGTCAGCTCCTGTCCTAGAGCTTCTGGAGCTCTTTCCCCTGCTTCCTGCCTTGCCACCTCCCACCTTTCTCCTCCCTTTGCCCCATCTGCAGTTTCTGATTTAGACAAGAAGGGAGATGTGCTGTGACTGATTTAGAGCATGTGCTGATTTGCCAGCTGGCTGCTATCTCGGAGCTGTGGGGTCAGCCAGACAGAAGAGATAAGGGCTGAGCTGTCCTCTTTCCAGCCAGGGTTCACCTCTGCTCCTTTGCTGGGGTGTTTTCCCCCCATCATTTGCACAATCTGAAATATCCTTAGGCTTACTAAACCTTCCTTCCCCCTTTTGAACATGGAAAAACTGGATGTTACTAAAATGCTACTGTTAACAATGGTTGAACAGTTTATTGTGTTTGAATATGTAATTTAATTATTATGTTAAAAAACTGAAGCAGTAGTGGTATTGCACATGCACTGATGGTCTCAGCTGGGACCTGCTCTGATTCTATTCATATTTTTACATTGTGCTTGAGATCTGGAAAAGGTTCCATGAACACCAGAATGCTCATAGAAAAGCAAGTCTGTCCTGATCAAGAAACTTGATCAGGTCACATTTACACTGTGTAAGAGGTAGTTTAAACAGAAATTATTACCTAAGCTCCATGTCTTCATTCACTCTCAAAGCAGCATATATAATCACAGAATCAACAAATTATTTGAGTTGAAAGAGACCTTAAAGATCATCTTGTTGCCATTTCTCGCAGCAAATAAAATACTGTTAAATGTAGGATGTTGTTTTGGAGTAGTCTTCATCCTTTTTTGATTTTAGAATTAAATTATATGCATTAGATTCCCTCTACTTCTGTTTGACATTGAACCAAGAGGAGATAAAAGAAGGGAGTTGGCAAATTCCTGTCAGACTGGATACAAGTGAAAACAAGTAGCTGGAAGCATCTCAGTGACATCCTTCAGTGGCTAAAAGATAAGTTTTCCCTCCCTGCCTCGGATGCTTCTGCTGTGTCTGAGATAGATGTGAATTTTTGGCTGTTCGCCAAGGAGCTGCCTGCACCTCGGAATGGCATCATCCTTGGGGATGGAGAGGGACTTGGGACAAGGGATGGAGGACAACACACAGGGAATGGCTTCCCACTGCCAGAGGGCAGGGATAGATGGGAATTTGGGAAGGAATTGTTCCCTGTGAGGATGGGGAGGCCATGGTTGCCCAGGCTGCTTCATCCTTGGAAGCTTCTCTGTGCCCCCCCACCCTCATAGGGAACAGTTCCTTCCATATATCTAACCTAAATTTCACCTCTTCCAGTTGGAACCCATCCTGCCTTGTCCTGTCATTCCAGTTCTGAACTGTTCTTCTCCAGCTTCCCTGTTACCCTTCAGGCACTCGAAGGTGCTGTGAGGTCTCCACACAACCTTTTCCAGGCTGAACGGCCCAAAATTCCCCAGCCTGTTTCCTTAGGGGCGGTGCTCCAGTCCTCTTATGAACCTCGTGGCCTCCTCTGAACTTGATCCACCAGTTCCATTCTGGGGACACCAGAACTGTGTGCAGCATTCCAGGTGGGGTTTGACAAGAGCACAGGGGGAAAAAGTCACCTCCCTGTTCTTGGCACATGTTCCTGTCATGTTTTGTTGTAGGAGATCCTTCCCTGCTGTGTGGGTGGTATTTACCCACGTTCTTGGTATTTACCTTTTCCTCACCTCTGGGATGGACAGGAACACTTGGATGTGAACACTTGGCACTCCCAGTGGGTCCTTGCAGCCAACCAGGCTGCTGTGGGTGCCCTATTTCTCCAATTATTCAGTTCCCAAGGGATTTTGAACCAGGCTAAAAATCTTTTCATGGGTTTCTGGGCCCAGCACGCAGCTGCAGCATTAATGGGCTCATATGTTCTCAGCATAGTGTATGTGATGCAGGCTGCACCCTTAATGCTTTCCTTGCGGAAACATTTGTCCCATTTATTTTCTTTGTGGTCAAAAGTACATCACACAAGCTGCAGCTCAGTGTAGATGTGCTGTATCCCAAATGCTGCATGCTGGGTTTTGTGGGGCTTCTGTTCCCTCACGTTTGGATTAAGCAAGACCTGGGTTTGACTGTTTGTGCAGCCCTTCAGAAAATGAGATACTTAGTTCAGACTAAAGGTCTTAAATTAAGCTTGATGATACATAGCCCTGTGTAATCCATAATCTTAAAATTGTATCTGTGATAGAACTTCTCAGATTATATCCTTATGGCTGCTTTAACCCAAATACTCAATAATATGCCCTATATTGAGGGCTGGGCAGATCAGCTGGGTTGTTGCAATATAATCCTGCCTTGGAATTGGGCTGGGACATGTGAGCAGGGCTGTGTCACATCTCTGAGTGCTAAACTCAGACTCTGAAGCCAGGCTTGCTGTTCCCTTTGCTTTACAAGGAGAATGTTTTTGTAGGAATAGTAATTAACCTGCCCTGTGAGCAGAGCTTCCCTAAAGGCAGTTCCCGGTGAATTCCTGCAGCAAAGTGCTCCATGAGCATTTCAGAGCACAGAAAGCCGTGAAAATGCTCCTGTGCCTCTCTGAGGGAGATCCAGAGGGGCTCTCTGGAGTCTCTTGTATCTGGATCAAAGCCTCAGTGAAGGAGATTCAGTCAATAAAATCCACCCAGGAGTAGCAGCCTGGAGTCTACACCAAGCTGCCAAGGAGTTTGGGAGAGCCTTTATTTCAGCTAAGCCAGATGGCAGAGGAAAAGGGGTCATGTTGTCATTGCTGACTTGCATGACCCCGTGACACAGGGTGACCTTGACTTAAATAATTATCCTGCTCTCCCAAGTGCCCATCATTCCTGTTCTGTCAAACAGATCCACACAGCAGATCCAGGCACAAGTGAAAAGGAGGTGATGGATTTGTGTAATAATAAATAATTGTTTTTGAGAGACGGTGCTCAGAAATTGCTATTTTTAAACTCACTTCTCAAGCCCTGTGAGCAGCAGGAGCTCTGAGGGTAATCCTGTGTGGCTCCCATGTCTTCCTCCTGCTCTGTTCAAAAGAAATCAGTGTTGCTTGTCACAAGACTTCATTCGTTGCTGATGTCAAGAGTTTCCTAATGTCATTTGGAAGGTCCAGGACAAGGGGAATATCAGTGGCTTGTTGTGTGTTTACTGCTTTTCTCCAGCCTCTGATGTGGGGAGGCTGCATAACCTGCAGTCATCGACTGAGGCTGTGCTGGTATTTTAAAGGTCACTCCAGTAATTTTGTGCTTGCTTAAAAACAAACAAACAAAACCCCCCAAACTTTTAAATTCTGCACATAACAGAGTAGAAGAATTGCTGTTCTCTGCTCATTCTTTTGGGGAAGCAAATGTTTACTCTGCTGTCCCAGCAACCAGAGAGAGCTAGGTTGGGCAAGCCCAGGGGCCGGACACTGAAATTTCCTCTTGAATAACACTCCTGAAGTTCCTGTTCAAGTGGTTTTGGAAATTTTTGTGTTGCTTGGGTACTTTGTTTTTAAGAGGCAGTGACACCCAGAGAGAGGGAGAATTGTCACAAGAAAAATAAACCTGTGAGAGAATGAGAAAGACATGAATCATGAGGAAAATCAGTGGCTTTGAATTTTAAATCATCTCTGAGCAGCATCTTAAATCTTGCCCCTAAAAGGGTTTATAAAATGACTTGGGATTTGTAAGCAAGTAGGGATCTGAGGAGACAAATGAACTTTTAATACAGCATTTCAGTGATTAATGGTAGCACAATTAAACTGAAATCACTACAACTAACAGTCCTTGTTTTTCTTTTGTCTTTCTTTTTCTTCCCCTGACCTTGTACCAAATCCTTCTACTCCCGATGCATTGGGGAACAGCAGAACTCACCCAAAGGTAAGGACTTTTATCAGTGTGTGAGAGTTGTCCTATCACTTGCTCACTCTTGGGTTATCCAAATATTAAAAGCATTTTGCAGAGCTCTGTCACTGATCAGCTGCTGAGTAAGAAACTCGAAGCATCTCCTTGCTGCAGAAATGCTCTGTACAGCCCGTGCCAAGAAATGAGTCAGAGGAACAAATGAGAACATCCACCCTCAGCACTGCAGACCCTGAATGGAGGATATTTGTTCTTTGTGGGCTTTTTAAAAGCATTTTCTGGTATTTGTGTTAAAGCAAACCAATTTTGTTTTTCTGGTCCCGTGACTTCGCGCTTGTTCTGAAGACTCTGCCCTGGCAGATCAGGGTTCAGCTCCATGGATGTGCTTATACAGCCAGTGGTGTTTTACTAAATGTTCTGAAGGCTTGGGATGCTTTAATAATATGTTTAGCTGTAAAATGAATTCAAAGTAAAAAAAAAAAAAAAGAGCACCTTAATTTTTAATATACAAGTTGTTGTTACCTCAGAGGATATAAAATAACCATTTTATCTCTTGATGCTGGTACATCAGTGTAGTATGGGGTGGGGGGAGAAACAATTTATTTTTGAAGATAAGTTATTTAAATTTCAAGGCTTTTGCTATGTTAAGCATTTTCATAAATGTTGGTAGTCAGCAGTGTAGCAATGCAGGACATCCACAGGGTAAAGTGCAGCTTCCATTAAGCTTAGAGGGGAAATCCACAGCCAGAGAGCCCCACATTGCACTTCCCTTTTCCTACATCCTACAGAATAAATTTTACCCGTGTGAATGTAGGTCAGACATTACCCTAATTAATATTTTTCCTTGCTGCATACCCAGGGGAGCTGTTTTTGCAAACATCTGTCCCAAAATACACATTGTATTATTTCAGGTCATCTTTCAGGACAGAAGGTGCCTGTGGACCTTTTGGTGGATTTATGGCCAAATTGAGAGTTTTCTATTAAAAATATTATAGTGCTGCTCTTTTTATGATAAAACTGATCTGCTTTCTATTATTCTTTGCAAATATTAGACTTTGATGTCTGATTTGGTTTGTCATGGAATGTAAATAAATACATACTCCTCTTGTATGGAAAGAGCTTCCTACCCTAAGGCTTGTTTTTAATTTATGCAGACAAGAGGCACGGGGAGATGGGAGGCAGAAAGAGCTAGAGGACATCTGTCAGTTTGCAAAAGAGAAACTCTGTTGAAAAATGAATTGCAAGGATGGGTTTGGAGGGAGAAATGGAGAGGTCCTTGACATCCACTGGGTTGGCACATGGGAGAGTAGGGTTGGCACAGAAAGGAACAAATAGAAACAAGGAGCAAATAAATCAAACTCCTGGAAAATAAGGAATTCAGTGGGAATGTGTGTTGAGTTCAGAATGTCAGAATGTGAGTAACATGTTAGATTTGGGAGCAGCTGTTCTAAGTTGTCCTGGTTGTTTCCCTGCAGGTGTTTGCATATGATCACTGCTTTTGGTCTATGGATGAATCTGTCAAAGAAAAATATGCAGGTAATAATATTTACTGTGGCTTGGTTGTCTCCAAGTGGGAATGATCTGATTAAAATACAGTCCTTGCTGCAGGGCACAGGCCATATGGCACAAAGTGTGGTCCCTTCTATGACTGGCTGCTGTCAAAAGGAAAAGGGAAATCTTCAACCATTCCAGTTTGACAATAGCAATGGGCACTGCCACCCCTTTGCAGTGCAGAGAGTGGAGAAACCCAGCACATTGGTGCTTTACTTCTATTTACAGCTTTATTTAAAATACTGCCCCAACTCCATCATTTCAAATGCATCAAACACATTTATTTATTTCAAGTAGCATTGTTATATGTTATTTCATGTTTTTCAGTGCTGATGGGAGTTTGGCATCATAGTAAAACCTAATAAAGGAATATTAATAAAATATCGATAAAAGCCTAATTTCATTTAAATGTATGTGAATTCAGATGCTTTAGTGAGAATGTGTAATGTATTCAATTAAACTTTTTCTATGTATTATTATAATGCTTTTTGGTATATAGCTATGGTAAAAGATGAACTATATTTGGACTTATTATTCCTATAATTTATGCCTTTCATTGTTGTTATCCTTTAAAATTTGGGATCAATTGAATTTATTTATTTCATAAAAATCATGAGAAAAATCAAAGACACATACACTTCTTAATTTTAATTTCTTTAACAAATAACTAATGAATAATAACCTGTTATGGCACTGAGAAAAATGTGACACTTTCAGCCATACAAATTACAAAGGAATGCTTTGTTTCTCAAACTGAAGGTGGTGCCTGTATAACTGATATTTTGGTCTGTTATACAGTGGAAGTGTTACCCCAGCTGAGCTTGGCACAGCTCTTGGTGCTTTTGATGGGGAATTGGGCATGGATTTGGCTGTAATAATCTAAAGGAATTCAATGAGAGAAAGGAAGAGCTTAAAGGAACATTATTTGAGAGGACTTTTCAGTCCATAAAGTTCTGTCACGCCTTGTTCAGACTTGAGTTTTTCTGGTTGTAAAATTAATTCTGAAAATAGATTTTGTTCAAGTAGTTACTACCCAGATATTTTAAGCCTTCCTTCCTCTGCTTGGAAAATTACCCAAAAAGCTCAAAGTTCAATTACAAAAGAAATGAAACACCTTACTTTTTACCAGTGCAAAATACCCTGTGAATATCCATATTTTCACATACTTGTGATTCGTTCTCTGCAAAAATCTCCTCGTGATATTATCCAATATCTTACACAGTAAAATTTTCCAGTGTTCTGCTGATTCCCTTGGATTAAAATCAATTTACTGTCATTAAAATGCACAGCTTGAGTATATTTTGAGGAGGTGCCACTCCCCAGCAGATTAAATTCTGCAGTTGGTCGTAGATTCTCTGCTGATGAAACTTCTGGGTATGAACCTTGATAGGATGTTGTTTTAAGCACATCCAGGTATATCCGTGATAATCCCAGCCCCTGATTTTTACAGCAGCATGAATCTGGAGCACATCTTCTGCTCCTTTCTAGGGAGTGAACAGTGGATGTGATTTAGGCAGCAATAGCAGGAAAACCCTCACAGCTTTTACCTAATTGTTGAAGAATCCAAATCAAGGGACAAAAAGCTCTTGCTGTGTTACAGTGTTGGCTTGTGTGTTCTGTTTTCTAGGTCAAGATGTTGTTTTCAAGTGCCTTGGAGAGAATATTCTTCAGAATGCCTTTGAAGGCTACAACGCTTGTATCTTTGCCTATGGGCAAACAGGTGAGTCCCAGAGTAAGGGAGAAAGGTGTTGTGTTCTGGCTGGAGGTTCTTTCCACGGCTCTTGTGACATTGTTTGAGGAGAAATACCTTCTAACGTGGATAAGAAATGTTTTCCTCTTTTGTAACATCAGATATGAGGTGGGCAGGATGAGAAGCAAGGTTTTGTTGCTGCTGGCTACCCTTATTTCTCACACTTCATATGATAATCTTTGGCATGACCATGCTTGTCCTTGAGCTCAGAGCATTGCTCAGATTTTTTGCCTCTGTGGTTAAAATAATCTTGGATTGTCATTTTAATGTAATATTTAAAGAGTAATATGAAGAGTTTTCCCATTAGTGCCTTGTCATCTACAGTAAGACTGTATCTACCTAAAAGTTCTCCAGCACTCTGAACCAAATTTCTAGTTTTCCTTTTAATTAAAATAGTCAGTGGTGTTCGGGTTACTTTAAAACAGAAAACTGAACATATACCTTTCACTGAAATGCAAAAAAAAAAAAAAAACAACCAACAAAACAACCTCTTTTATTTCCTATCAATATTCTGCACAGCAGGAAGCTTTATTGCATGTTCTCTAATCACAGCTTCCCTCACACAGGGTCTGGAAAATCCTACACCATGATGGGTACTGCTGATCAGCCTGGATTAATCCCTAGACTTTGCAGTGGACTCTTTGAAAGAGCACAGAAAGAAGAAAATGAAGAGCAGAGTTTCAAAGTGGAAGTATCCTACATGGAGATTTACAATGAGAAAGTCAGAGATCTCCTTGACCCCAAAGGGTACGGAATTTGTGTGTGAATGGCACTGTAGTATTTGTCCTACACTCCTCCTTTACAAAACCAGTTTGCCTTAATGGATCCCATCTAAAACATTTGCCTAGGATGGCTTTTGCTGCTTCCTGATCTCAGCATCTCCTCATTATAAATCAGAATAAAGTAGCAAGACTAAAAGCTTGGAGCAAATGTACCTTTTGTGAGGTGACAGCACTGTCTGTGTCAGCTTTTTATGTGTTAGAAAGCTTTTTTGTGTTTGCATTCTGGCCCTTGCTCTGTGCTTCAGTGGGTATTTGTGAGGCCATCCTGTTTGAGATGTGTCAGTGAAAAATGGATTTTGTGTAAATGTTGTCTTAAGTCAGTCATGTGCTTATAAATCCCTTTTTTTTCCCCCCAACCAGAAGCCGTCAGTCATTAAAGGTTAGAGAACACAGTGTTTATGGCCCTTACGTAGATGGCCTATCCAAACTAGCTGTTGCTAGCTACAAGGTAAGGATCAACTTTATGAAAGGCTTATCTTGACATCCTAAACACCAGGTGCTGTCCCTTAAGATGGACAGAATTACTAAAATGCTCCTTATCAGTAATCTTAGAGCAAGAGAGCTGCAGATTGTTGTGTTGTGATCCCTGTGGAGAGCAGGGCTGAGAGCAGAAACTCCCTTCATCTCCTGCTGCTCAGTAATTCTGGAAGTAATTCAGCTGTTGAATGGAACAGATTTCCTCTCAGCATTAAGATGAGTGCAAACTGTCATGAGAAAGTGTTCTGTGATTAATTACAGGCCCAGGATTAAGCAGAGACAAGCTTTCAGTGCCCCACTGTGTCACTTTTTGCCTGTCATGTTCTACTCAGTAATTTCCCTTCCCAGTAGCACACATTGGAATTATGAACTAATGGTTGTTTACCAAGCAAGCACTTGAGAGCATCACATGAAACTGGCTTGCAGGACAGTAAATGTTTATAAGTGCATTCACAAAATGCCCTGTTTTTTAAGGAGCATTAACTTACTGTGGGGAAAATGGATAAATATGGGATGGAATCTGTCAGCTTAACCAAAACATGAAGACAGTGCAGTTGCAGTTTCTCCAGGTGTTCATCCAGCTCTCCTTGGTGGTTTCTGCTAAGACAGGACACGTTTCATGCTTTGCATTTCCATGTTGCCCAGCAGCTTTTTGTAATCCAGAATTTGGAGTCAGTGGTCTGTGGTGGTTCTTTGTTTGTTTATTTGAGTTGTTTTAGCATCACCCAGCTAGAGATGCAGAAGCAGAAATTTAGCCCAAGACCCTGAGGTTTTAACTATTTTACAAAATTGCTGTGAAACCCCAAAGCAGGGGAGCTGCACCTTTCTCAAGCATCACAACAGATCAAACCACTTAATAAGCTCTTAAAATTCGGAGGAATATAATGACTCTTCAGTATGGTTCTGTTTTATAAACCTCTGAACCTTCTGTCAGTATTCCAGATTCTCGAGACCATGACAACTTGAGGCTAAAATGTGACAGGGTCCAAACACAAATTGCTGTTTCCTCACTTCTTTCTCTGCTTTTGAGTGTTGCTGTGTGCAGCCAGCTGCATTATTTTTGTTGATAATTTAATATCTAGGTTGAAGAGTGGGTGAAGTCATGACACTGTGGAGTTTCTAGGCTTTAAAGGGAGGGATCATTTTGATTTTTTTTCCCTCACGTTTTTCTGAATAAACAAATGGGAGGCTTAGCAAGAAAACACTGTATTTGACCAAGATGAGATGATTTTTGGAGTTAATTGGAAAGTATGTCAATGCAGATATGCTCATGGCTGTGAAAATTTTATTTAGGACATCGAGTCCTTGATGTCTGAGGGCAACAAGTCTCGGACAGTGGCTGCCACCAACATGAATGAGGAGAGCAGTCGGTCCCACGCAGTCTTCAAGATCATCCTCACCCACACCCTCTATGATGTGCAATCAGGGGTAAGAAAATCCAGCTGCAAGGTCCAAATGTCAGCCTGGGATGTGTCTTTTACATTAATGTATTTCACAGGAAAAGAAACACTCGGAAGCAGCAGTTTGTAGTACAGGCTAAAGATAAAACAGGTGAAAAATAGAAATACAGCTTAGTGTACCTCTGGTAATAACCCTTCCCTTGGTTATTTAATGCAAATTTGTATAAATTACCAGCTTTCTAAATTAATACAAATGTATATAAATTATCAACTTTCTAAATTGAAAAAAAAACGCTACTTTAAAATATTTTGCATTGTATGCCATTAATGATTTTATGTGCATATATTAAATATTGAAAAAGCATTTAAAGCTGCAAATATTTTAATTTAAGTTTCCTTGGAGGGGTGTGTGAAATACATTATGTCAATATTATTTAGTCCCTCACAGAAAATGGTGATAAATTGGAATTGAAATAAGAATCTTCAAACTTCATTGATAGATTCGGTGCTTGGACAATTCTTTAAGATTTTCAAAGCCTTGGAGAAATTTTGAGTGTCCACAGATCAAATCTGAGCCTAAATATTGAATATATTGGAAAGCATAATGAGAATTTGGGCTTTTTTCCCTCCTAATTTCTCAGTTTCCACCAATCTCCTTATCCACACAATTTTCCTCATTCTTTATTTGGATTTTTTTTTCCCTTTTGCACTTCAAACCAGCATCATACTGTGCTGAATTTTTTTTTTTTTTAATTTTTCCATAATTTGTCATTCCACTTTTGCTGTGGCTCTTGTGCATACTTTTCATACCTGCTTTTTGTGTGGTCCTGCTCAGCCTGGATGCAGAGTGGTTGTGACTATCCACGTTCTCTGCACCTTCCAGTGACCCCTGTGTGAACTTCTGCAACAGATTTCCCTGTCCTCCCATCTGCTGGTCCCTTCAGTCCTAGAAGTGACACGTTCCATGATCACATCATGTTTTGATAGGTTTAGGGTGACGTTTTTGAGAGTTTATTGATTTTAATTATCCCATTCATTTATGGGAACGCAGCGCTTTGCATTGGGATCCTGGGGTGCTGAAGGTGCAGGTGCTACAGAAGAATGTGATGTGAGGAAGCTGTTCTCAAATACAGTTGGCTCTTCAATTTCAAATTGAATTAGGGAGTTCATGGGGTGTTTCAGAATGCCATTTTGGGTCAAATGAGATGAAAGGATTTGTAACAAAATCTGTGTTACAGGTTTAAATACTCACATAGCTGGGGTCATGTTCCACGAGGCTGATAAGGATAAAGGAGACTTCGCAATTGTGATGATTTATGTAAATAATAACATGCTTTTCGTCAGGTGCATTCCTGGTCACTGAAAAACAGAAGAAACTCTGGTATAAAATCTGAGGATTTCAGGAGATGGTTTTTAAGATGGGATTGTGAACCTCATGTCTTTGCTTGTGAATCCTTTGGCATAATTCTGAGTTTTTCATGGTTCAGCAGTTCATTAGTGTGCACTGTGTACATCTCCTCTGGAGATTTCTGAGACATCTGAAGATACCAGAGTACCTAATTTCACATCATCCATGCCTTCCCTGTTGTTTCTGAAGCAGCAGGTAGTGGCTTAGCACAGGACACTGCTCAAATCCAGCCGTTTTCAAAGGGGTTGGAGCAAGAATTTACACCAAAATGAAGTTTGATTCCTGTTGTAAAATACATCAAACAGTGTGGCTTGATTGAAGTGACCTAACAGGGGCTGTTCTCTGGTTCCTTCCCCAGACATCAGGTGAGAAGGTGGGCAAGCTCAGCCTGGTGGACTTGGCAGGTAGTGAAAGGGCAACTAAAACTGGTGCTGCAGGAGACAGGCTGAAAGAAGGAAGCAACATTAACAAGTAAGACTTTGAGATTATTTGTTTTCATTTTTTCATCACCATTTCCTGCTAAATACAGCCTACTTGTAAAACAGTATGAAGCTCCTGTAGGCAATTTTCTCCTTTTCTTCTCTCTACAAAGCTCCTGTAGTCAGTCTTTCCCCTTTACTTCTCTCTGTTTCTCCTTCTGATATGCAGTATTCTTAGATACAGGAATAGATCTCCATATTTTTAAAATATATTTGTGTTCCTGCAGCTGCCATGAATTTCATTGTGAAGACCTGATTATTAAGACTGAAAATATACTGAAAAAAAATAGGAGTGGAGCTTTTGTGAAGAAAGAATGATCAAGATTAAACTAGGAATTTTTTCCTCAGAGCATATTTTCAGAGGGAAAATCACTGTCTAAATATGCATTTGACTTATGAATATTTACCCTTGTTAATAACTGCTTGTGTTCTCTGGGCAGATCCCTCACAACTCTGGGGCTGGTTATTTCTGCCCTGGCAGATCAGGCTGCTGGCAAGAACAAGAACAAATTTGTTCCATATCGTGATTCTGTGCTCACTTGGTTACTTAAAGTAAGTAAGTTGTTTTTTTGTTTTTTGTTTTTTTTAATCTTCTTTTTTAAAAGTGAAATAAAAGAGAGGGAAAAGGGAGAAGAGTCTCATTGAATGAAATCAAAATTCTGTGCTTTTTGCCTCATTTTCTGGGTTTAATGTTAACTGTAATTGTCTTTGGAAAATGAACTGGATGTAAGCCATTGCATAGTTTCTCTCTGCAGACTAAATATGTGTCTTCTGCTGACCTGCAATGGCCTAAGGATTAAAGAACTTTAAAAATAAAATTAAAAGCAGTGTATATTTTATGGGTCAGAGTAAGTACAGCTTCACACACAACCTTGGGGCTAATTTAATTTGGGTTATTTCTGCATACAGCTGATTTTACATACTGGTATGCTTAGCTCTGGAGATGTTAAGACAATTACCTTTTCCTAATTGTCTAATTTAATTGTTAAGATATTTTACTTTTGTCAGCAGAGTATAATTGCAGAGCATTATCCCGGTTGCAGTCTGAGGAACAGGTCAGGAGACTTCAGAGATGCTGTGTGAAATGAGCAGTTAAATCATTTTCTGAACTGTGCAGGACTTCTATATGATCTTCTTGTTGTTGTTGTTGTTGGGGAAAAAGACAAATTTCTTGGTTTTTTTTCCCTTGTGCTCTGTTTAGTTGTTATCCAGGACCAATTGAGATACTTACTGGTAGAAGGAAATAATATGAAAAGAAACTGACTTGTGGCATCACCAGCCTTTCTTTGTCCTCTTACTTTTTGTAGGTGCTCTGGCTAGTCCTTGTTGTCTTGGGTTCCCTACCCTTTCTTACCAATGTTTTCAGGTGTTGTTTAAATTTCACATCCTTGGGTTTAACTGCACATGTGGAAAGAAAAAGACAAAGTGACTTGCAGGTTGTACAGAAGTGTGGAGAGAAAAAAAAATAGCAAGTTTTTCCTTGCAGAGATTGGAAAACAAAGTTGTATTCAGTGCTTAAGTAAAACAAAATCCCTGCTCCTGTAACCTCTTGACACACAAGCCTTCATTTTTCTCAGTGCTTTTAATGAACCTTTTAGCATGGCTTGTACAATTACTTATCTTTAACAGATCTGGACATCAAATCGCCACGTAAAAATCTAAATGGCACAACACAAACAGTGTCTAAGTAAAACAAGTTATCAGAGTACAGTGCTCTTGCACTGAGGCTTTTTTAGTGTTTAAATACAATTTTCTCTCTCTGTATTTACACTGAGTTTTTTCTCTCATTGAGAAGAAACAAATCGTTTTTTTGGCTCTCTGCAATTTGACAACAAAACCCCTCCGCAGCTTCGCTTCGCCCTGGTGCGCTCGGGGTTCCCGATGTGGCTGCAGCAGGGTGGGAACCTCCCTGATGAATTTCCAGCCTTGTTGGAATTAGTTCTGCTGCTCCATTTCTAAACAAATCCAGGGAGCAGACTGCAGTTCCTGTTCAGCACCTGTCTGAGGCATTGTGGCTGCGGTCGGACGCGGCGCAGGAGCGGGAGCTCACTTTTGTTCTGCCTCCTTTCAGGGAAACATCTTTGTGTCCAACATCAGCCACATTACTGCCAACAAAAGGGTTGGGGGCTTTTGGGGTTTTTTAACAAACAAGCTCTCATTGAAGCTGTGTTTTGAGAGGGGGGAAATTTAAACTCTTTTTTTTTCTTTTTTTTTTTTTTTAATTAGAGATCAAAGAAAGGATTTATTAGTTTAAAGAGGCCTGTTTGGAGAAGCCATGAGATGGTGGGCTGAGCTTTCTCCCTGGCTTTCAACTTGTAATTATGATACCAAAGCAGACTAAATGTGTTCTAACTGCAGAAATACCTGTCATACACTGTCTCTCCACAAATCTGAGAAATCAGTTCAGGAGACCTCAAGATCTGAGACTTTTTACTTAATTTTGTTGAGGATTTTAGGCAAAAGTGCCAGGTGAAAAATACCATTGCTTGAGCAGTGGCATCAGGTTATGTGCAAGGAGCACAATAGCTTTGTCAGTTCTGTAACTTCTGGTTTTAATCAAATCATATTGGCACAAACATCTTGTTTTCCTGTGTTAATCAGAAGCCTGATGGCTGCTATGAAAAATACAATTTCTGATCTCTACATTTTGAGTTGTTTTCACATTAATCTTGCTGCTAGAGGAGAAAAAGCTAGTTAATTCTTAAAAATAACTTCTTTATTTCCATTCTTTCTCTTTTAACACATGCAAGCCCAGCCATACCAGGCTGGTTTACAGACTCTTTTCACTAATGAGTGGCTGATTTGCTATTTTTTCACCTTTCTTGCTTATCATTAAAGAAACCAGTGAAATCAGCTCAAGGGTTTTATACATAAAACTTTATCAGACAGTCTGGCACTGGGCTTGAATTGCTACAAGAGGGACTTTGCCCAGTCTATAATGGGTGTATTGTGGGTTCTGGTGTATCACTGTTACAGCGTTCTCAGCTGCCTCTACAGCAGAGCTGTAATTCAAATAATGAATTCATCCTATTTTGGAGCTAATCAGTGCAGTGAAGGACATTCCCAAAGTGCAAAAAGTTAAGGTTGGATTTAGAAGGAGAAGTACCTGGCCAGCTCCCTGCCAAACTCCAGCTTTTTATGCAGAACAGGGATTGCAGGTTCAGGGTGTCACCCCTAATTTTTGGCCAGGAAATCCCACTGACTGATTCATTACTGCTCCTGTTAGTATTAAACTTTTCAGTTAAAAAAAGCATTTCTGTGGTACAGAGGGAACCTTCCCAAGCTGTGGATTAATTTGGAGTAAACATTGGCTAATCCTTGGATGAGAAAAGTCACGGTGAGATCAGTCAGAAAGCTGCTCTTTGTTGCTGATTTCTGTATAAATACACCTACCTGCCTGGGCTGACTGTGTTGAACACTATAAATATGTAAAGATTTATGTTTCATATGAGTTCCATGCCCTTTTGCATGACCAGAGACAGCCAAGTGCTGCCAACAGCCTGGCTGCTGTCAAACTGGTTTAGGCATCACGCAGCCAAAAGGAGATTCTTAGGGAAATACTTAAAGGGGCATTTTAATGATTGCTGGGGAAAGCTCCACGCGTGCTTTGGCACTGAAATGGTTTGACAAGCAGCTAATGCAGTCAGATTGTTCTAATGGCAATGCCTGACCTACATTTCATGGGTTATTGAAGATGAAAATTAAGAGTGTGGTTTGTCTCAGAAAGGGATATTGGGTAAAAAACAAACAAACAAAAAAAAAAACCCACTCCAAAATTCCAAACAAACCAAAGAAACCAAACTACCACACAGAAAAAAAAAATATGCTGCACAATTTAAACAAGAATATTTTTTCTTCATTTATCTATATTTGGCCAAAATTGTAAACCGTAATCTTATGGTCAGTAAAAAGATTGAATCCTTCCTTCCTTCCTTATTTCCTTCCTTCCTTCCTTGTTTCCTTCCTTGTTTCATGCTCTTCTTCTCTCTCAATCAGATTCCAGGGGGGTAATTTCTTATGTAACTCAGTTTAGATTTGTGAGCTGTGCCAGTGGGAGGAAATGAAGGGCCCCATTCTGAATGTTTATAGGAATAAAATCAGCTGTATTGTTTATGGAGAGATATTTCAGTAATTTATTTCTTGAAGACATCTGTCTTCTTGTCTTTGAAATGAGATAATTCATCATGGTTTTCCCTGAACTCCTTCAGTAGTGTCTGAGAAGTTCAGTGCTGAAGTGTTTACATTTCTGGTTTGTAAACCTAAGCAGAAAACATAGAAAGAAAATTTTGAAGCCGTTACCAGGCCTTGTAAAGCCCAAAACAGGGCCTTTTTTCCATTCCCGTTGAAAAAAGCCAAGAATGTCAAAATCCAAGAATGACATTTCCTAAACGAGCTTTCAGAAACGAACATTGAAAATCACGACCTTTTCTTAACTTGCACAGCTTAAACTCTTAACCCCAGCAAACCAAAATAAAAATGTTGATTCTAAGACACCCCTCAACCTTCCAGGACAGCCTCGGGGGCAACAGCAAGACGGCCATGGTGGCCACGGTGAGCCCGGCAGCCGACAACTACGACGAGACGCTGTCGACGCTGCGCTACGCGGACAGGGCCAAGAACATCGTCAACCACGCCGTGGTCAACGAGGACCCCAACGCCCGCATCATCCGCGAGCTCCGCGAGGAGGTGGAGAAGCTGCGGGAGCAGCTCACCAAGGCCGAGGTACAAACTGAGAGCCTTGCAAATCCAGCAGACCACCCCCGCCACCAGGCTCAGCCAGCTCTCCAGAAGGAATTCGTTTTGGTTTGAAAAGACAGGTGTTTGCTAAGGAAGGCAGGAGCTTCCATTGAAATGGAAAATGTGAACGCCCTCCCTCCGAATTATTATGATTTTGAAATTAAGGGGCTATCAGGCAAAGATATGGGAGTAGGAATAACAGTTCTTGACTAGGAAAATTAAAAAGAAATACAAATGCAATGGTACAAAATAGACAGAGTCAGAATACAACCTGACAGCGCACTGGTCAACGTATTGGTAGTAGTCCAATTAGATGGTGGCTGCAGTTCTCCTGGAGTGACGGATGTGGTTCTCCTGTAGAAGGGTGTAGTTTCTCTGTGAAGGTCCAGTGGTGTTGGAGATGGGCCTGGTCTTCCTCTGGGAATCTGGTGAAGAACGCTGCTCTTCTGGGAATCCAATGGGAAAATGTTGCCTGTGGTGTTCCAAGAGTCAAATTATATCCAGGTAGGAATGCTTGGCTCCTCCCCCTGGGTGGAGCATCTCACAGTGGGATGATGGAATTTTATCAGTCATGGAGTGGCATTCAGTGGCCCATTAAAAAAGATATCTCCTGGAGGGAGGATTGGTTGTGGAAAAGAGAAAGAAAAACTGCCCATTTAACATAACTGCCCCACCTCTAACAGATGGCAATAGAGTACATACCCCCAGCCACATCTTGTAACCTGAGACAGAATTCCATGAGGGAACGTTGCAGGGTGTCCAGGTGATGCTTCTCTCTCCCTTTATATAATTACTTTACATTTTTCTGTGTGTCCATCTTGAAACACAGGCATTCATTGAGATACTGAGCATTTTGTTGAGCATTCTTGATTTTACTCTGTGATGCAGAGGATGTGGAGGCATGGATAGTGCCAGCTAAGACTGGCTGATTTTTAGGCAGAGCTCTGCTGATATATTTTAAGAATTCAGCATGGCCACATCCTGTGAGATGTAAATTCAGTTAAATGAAGAATTTTCTTGCCTGTTTCCAGCTGTTGAGTCTCTTACAGGCACTAGGCAATATCTCTCTACAACTCCCTGAAGGGAAGTTGTAGCCAGGGTGGGGGTTGGTCTCTTTTCCCAGACAAGCAGTGGCAGGATGAGAGGACACAGCCTTAAGCTGCACCAGGGGAGATTTAGGCTGGACATTAGGAAAAAATTCTTCAGAGAAAGAGTGATTGAGCATTGGAATGGGCTGCCTAGGGAAGTGGTGGGGTCACCATCCCTGGAGTGTTTAAAAAAAAGCTGGATGTGACACTCAGTGCCGTGGATTATTTAGTAATGTGGTGTTAGGTCATAGGTTGGACTCAGTGATCTCCAAGGTCTTTTCCAGCCTATTCTGTGATTGCTTCTGCAGTGAAATTTCAAGAGAAACGTGGTCTAAATGTTAGTTAAAGGCCAAGAATTTTGGTAATTCTGAGTTCTGTTCCCAAAGCGACAAAGCAATGGTGATGTAATCCCTCTGGTTTGCAGTTCAGAAAAATTACGATTACAGCATTTGCATCATGAGGTATGCAGGGAATGCTGGCTGTGATACTGCGAATGACTTGTGGAGTTTGGGCTCTTCTCATTTGAGCTGCCGAATGTGCTAAGCATCCACTGTGTGTGTATCAGTTTCTTTAAGGTGTCTCAAGTTAAATACCATAATATTAAATATCTAAAAATTCTTCTAAAATATCAGCCACAGACTTTACAGTACTCTGAGAGTTGCAAGTAATCCCCATTTGTTTCATTTTTTAGTATTACTCCCAAAATAATGGCAGCTGTCCAAAGTAATGAAGTAGTGTTTCCTAAGGATGAAATAATAAATATTTCATTTCCCAAGTATTAAAATCCCACCCTAGTTGTCATCTCAGTGGTGTTGACAAAGAGCAGGGAAAAACTAGAGCAATTTGCTGTTAAGAGGCTGCACAGTAAAGGTCAAACCCCACATTCATAGCCTTGTGCTCCTTTCAGTTCATTACATTTGTTGCCTATCTAATTGTTCTTCCAGAAATGTGCATAAATAACTTCCTGAAGTGAACAAAAACACTGACTCATTATGACAGGTTGCATTTTCAAAGCTCATTTCCAGATATAGAAGTTGCCAAGTTGTGGAGATTGGGGTTTTTTTTTACCTTTTGGTGTCAGTGTCCTTTTCTCTCCTGAACAGCCCAAACAGAACTTGACAGTTGACTTTCCCCTCACAGAGTATGGAATTAGCCTCTTTTCCCATTTTCTTTCATAATCCATACATTTTGATCTTTTTTTTTTTGTTGTTGTCATTAACATTGTGTTTTAATTTGTCTGTGCCAAGGCCACCAGCTTGTCCTTCCTGTGCTGAGAATTCACCTGCTTCCAGCAGAGAAGCAGCCTGTGAATTTGGGATCAGGCTGGGCCCATTCCCTTGGGGTTCATTTGGGCATTGTAGGGAATGAGGAGAGTTATCCAGATCATTGCAGCTGAAATGTGTGAAAATGTTCATTAATTGTCCAAAAAAAAATTGACAAGTTAGATCTTGAAACTATCTGGGCTTCATCATTCTGCCCTGGTAGTGTCCACCCCTTCGCCCTGACCATGTATTTTCTGGTATTATGAATTTTTGTTTGGGAAATTGCCTTGGTTTCAGTTCCCTTCCTATTTGGAATTCGCAGAATCGTGGAGTGGTTTTGGGTTGGAAGGGACCTTAAATCTCACCCAGTCCCAGCCCCTGCCATGGGCAGGGAAACCTTCTTCTATCCCAGGTTGCTCCAAGCCCCATCCAGCCTGGCCTTGGACACTTCCAGGGATCCAGGGACAGCCACAGCTTCACTCTGTGCCAGGGCCTCCCCGACCTCACAGGGAAGGAAGGATTCCTTCCCAATATTGCATCCAATCCTGCCCTCTGTCCACGGGAAGCCTTTTCCCCTTGTCCCTCCAGACCCTTATCTAAAGTCCTTCTCCCTTTTACACCATATTTAGGTATTTAAAGCAGAAACAGCCCACACAGGACACATCAGCTGACAGTTCCTAGACTGTTGTGTCTTGAGGCAGAAGAAACTCCTGTCTTAAAACAGGATTTTCCAATCCTGGCACTTGCTCCTTTTCTTGAAGGAACTGCAGTGTAATGAGGCCACTCTTTGATCTGGATTCCTGTGAGGAGTTTTGGGTTTGTGGTAAGGGAATGCCTGATGCTGGAGAACCATGTTCCCATTATTTAATTGCCATTGCATAAATGCCAACCAGCCAAACCCATGTTCCTCGTTAGCACTAATGAAATAATGACATAAGGAAGCCCACAGGCTTTTTGAGCAAGGTTTGTAGAGGCGGAAATGCCTTTACAAATGGAGATGGAACTTTAAAAATCACAGAATATTTTGAGTAAGAAAGGACCTTTTAAAGCTCTTCTAGACCAGCCCCCTGCCATGGGACACCTTCCACTATCCCAGTGTGCTGCAAGCCCCATCCAGCCTGGCTTTGGACACTTCCAGGCATGGGGGATGCTGATACCCTTTCAGTTTTTGAGGTGTCTGATGGATGGCTGTGGGAGTGTCTTCTTATTCTTAAGGTAGTCCGTGTTTGGAACATGTCCCTTTGAATATTTCACCAGACAAAGAGCTGTGGCAAATTAGAAAGAAAATGGAATTTCGGTGTCCAGAAGCACATTGTAAAGCTTCCTTTGATATTCAGTCTCTAAACTGCATATAAAGATGCAGAGGTGCATCACCAGAAGACCTGCATCTGCATTTTTCCTATAGAAAAAAATATTGCACACATCAATCCTTTTAAAAATGAGCAATAAAAATATTTTGGTGGCAATACAATGTACTGAGGTATGAGGTGTCATTTTGAAGGTTTGACAGCTGAGGGGACATAGCCAGAGCAGCAGGATATTTAAAAACAAAACTGGTTTTGGTATGAGTCACTTGGAATGTAGAAATAAGATTAGTTTGTGTGTGAGTATCTTTGTGCAAATCTGCCAGTATCACGTAATTAGTTTGTGTTGAAGTATATAAACTCCACGTTAACATCTGTACTTGAAACTAATTAAAAGAACTTTTTGGTGGATTCTGCCTTTACATGAAATGTGTATTTTTAAGACCTCTTTACTTACTGTTAAGTGTGCCTAGAAAAATGAGTCATGTTGCCTTTATTCTCCCATCTGTGTGGCTGCAGAGAGAAAACACACAAAGCACAACAAGCTTTTCTTGTTTCATTTGCTTTTATTCCTGCAGGCTATGAAATCACCAGAATTAAAAGAACGATTGGAGGAGTCGGAAAAGTTGATTCAGGAGATGACCGTGACCTGGGAAGAAAAATTACGAAAAACTGAGGAGATAGCTCAGGTTTGCTGCTTTCTTTCCTTCTTCCCTGCCCCCATGTTTTATGAAAAATAGGTTTGTTTTCTTTGTCTGTCAGTTCATAGAGGTTGTCTGAGTCTCTCCCCACATTTATGGGTAAGTAGGTCAAGCTTGCTGCCCTTTTGAAAAGCTTCACTTAATTCCTGTGATAGATGGGTGCCTCCCAGATTACCACTCCAGTGACACTAATAAATTGTCACTGTATGCAAATGGAGAAGTTATTTAAAAAAATAAAATAATCCATGGATGAGAGGATTACAGGGGGTTTTATATTCTTCAGGCAGTCAGATTGTTTGTGATAAGGGAGCATTGATAGCATTCAGTGCAAGGTTATGGACTGAGTGCCTCAATGCACCAGGCAAAGGGCATTCAGAACGATGAAAAATAGAGCTGTTGAGGATCTCTGTGTGTTTTAATAGCTCCTGAAGTGATATTTAGGGCCTCAGACCATAACTGGAGATGATTATGTTGGAAAAATGATACAGGTCACCATGGTTATTGCATGACACTCCTGGTTCTTCCCACACAAATACTGATGTATATATTTGCAGAGGGGAGCTTTGGAGGGGGAGGAGTGCTGGGAGGTGATGAATAGTGTGTAATAAATAAGGGGAGAATGGAGCCTCTGGTACAAAGCCCTCTTGTAGATGCCACAATCAGAATAGACTCTGTTGACTTTGATTTTAAAGATCCATTGTAAGAAGTGCTGCCTGTGACTATGAGGGCTTCCTGCCTTTCAGTGCAATTCCTCCCTGTGTATAAGGGTGGAAAAAAAAATAAAATGAAAAATAATAATAGTAAAAAAATCCTGCTCTTATCCTACACAATAGTTTCTAGGCATTGAATGTGTGGGGAGGTTGAAAAACTGAAGTAATGGACTCAGCCCTCCAGAGTTAATGTGCCTTGATGTTTGCATGGTGCTGCTTTAGCTCTCTGCCTTTCTGTCTCTAAATTCCCAGCCTGGTAGGATGTTTCAGAGCTGGGAGTTTCATGTGCCTTGAAAAAGGGTTATTTTTTCCAGAGGTGGAATAAGGACAAGTGTTTGTGCAGCGTGGGCTGTTTCAGGACTGTCTGGAAGTCAGTGGAAGCCACTCTGTCACTCGCCTCCTCACCTGGACAGGGGAGAGAGGTGTAACAGAAAGTTCCTGGGTCCAGAGAAGGACAGGGAGAGATCAGTCATCCATTACTCTCACAAGCAAAACTGATTTGACTGGGGAAAATGAGTTTAATTTGTTACCAATCAGATCAGAGTAATGAGAAGTAAAAACTAAATCTTAAAACAGCTTCTCCCCTCTTCGCCTTTTTTCCAAGGCTCAACTTCACTCCTGATTTTCTACTTCCCCCAAGTGGGACAGGGATATAGGGAAAGGGGGCTGTGCTCTGTTCTCCAGCTGTCTTTGCTGCTTTTTCATCTGTCTGTCAAATTGTGTCAGGGTAGACAAGTAGGAAGGAGGGATATTTGTAAATCTCCGAGTAAAGGATGATTCCTAATAGGGAGCAAGGACCATCAAAGAGGCATCAATAAGAGTTCAAAGCCTTAAACACCAGCCACGTGAACAGGCAATTTTTCACATTTTCAGTGAGCTTTTGACATACTTCTATGTTTTTTTTTTTTCAGTGTTTAAGTTAATTAACATCAGGTCTTGAGAAAAAATTAACAGGAACTGGCTCTTTTTCTCTCTCTGTTAATCCTATGAGATTCACACTGTGGGCCAAGTTTTCCTTAGGGCAACATGTGCTTTATCTCTGCAGATAATGAGGATTTTTGTGAACTCCAGAGCCTGGCACTGGTGATCGGAAGAGAGATCTTTGACATCACACTGCAGTTTCTCCTCTGTTCTTTGTTTTCTCTCTCTCACACACACACATGACTTTTCCTTACAAGGACATCATGTTGGGTTTGTAAGTGTGTGGGGAGACAGGGAACAGAAAATCAAGGGCGAGTTGTGCCATTTCTTTGCAGTTTTAATCTTGATTAGCCCTGATACAACTGAGCAGAGAATGATCCTGAATATTGTGACATACTCAGTTGTTAAGTATAAGCACACTGATAGGTAAAGATAAACATTCCAGGATTATTCCTACATTATCTAATTTGATTTTTTAAAGTCTCAGCAGCACTGGGGAATCACTGTAGGTCTCTTGTATGTTTTTTTTTTGCTTATTAATTTCATCCTCTCCTGTTTCTGCTTCCCCTAGTAGTTCTGTGAGGACCCTCCCATATTTATTTCTAATTTTTTTTGTTATTGTTGTTGCAGACAGTGAGTCTCACTTCAATTTCTTTCTGATCCTGGGAACAATTCTCAACTTTTCTATCTCACCCCCACAGTGGATTTTTTTATGTAGAAGAATCTCTTTCTGTTTCTAAGTCAGAAATGTTTAATGTTCCTCTTTCACTGCTCTGGTCTCATCCAAACCCTTCCTTTTGAGAGATGTACATTTTTGCACAGTAATGCTTTGTTGGGCATTTCTATGAAGTCTTTTGACAAGAACAAAACACCATCCAAAATGCTGCTATTCTTGTTCAGCAGGAAGTGTTCTTTGCATTGCTTAAATAGCAGGTTGCCAGTTTTTTGTCATTTTGATTGCTCTGGAACAAAGGATAAACATGGAGCTTGGCTTGGCAGGGATTTAACTTAACTTCTTGCTTTTTAGCTGGAAAGGGAGAATAAAGGGCTCTAGAGATGGCTTTGTGGTAGCATTTTGCTGTTCCAGTGAGGTCATGGAGAAGCTCTGCAGTGCTGCAGGAGGCTGCTCCCAGCTGCTTTCATTTCCCACTGGGAATGTGGGAATGTGTGGGACCAAAGCACGGAGCCAGAGGGGCGAGGACAGGAGGAATCACAGATACCCCTGAGCAGAGCTTGGCAGAACTGAAGCTTCTGAGCCTCACCTGTTGCAGAAGAAAAAATTTCCTGTTCTAGAAGTATCAATCCATCATTTTTGCCTGGTGGATCCGGCAGATGGGAATGGATTTCCAAAGGGATGGGCATCAATCAGCTCAATTTTGATGGCTGCTCTCTTACAGGAGCGTCAGAAACAGCTGGAAAGCCTTGGCATATCCCTGCAGTCCTCTGGAATAAAAGTTGGGGATAATAAGTGCTTCCTGGTTAATTTGAATGCAGATCCAGCTCTCAATGAACTCCTGGTGTACTATTTAAAGGTAAAAATATATCTTTGTGTATAAAAATTTTGTAATGTCAGGCCTCTAATTCATTTGGCACAGGTGTACTCGCAGAGTTCTATAAAACTGTGTATCTAAAAATATTAACACTTTATGAGTATAACCTTTTTATTTCAAATTTAATTCTTTGTAGCACAAGAAATTTTGGGGATTTGATGTTTTTGTTTGTTTTGGTTTTCTTTGGCGTTTTTTAATACGAAATTTAGATGTGTTCTTTTTGAGAAACTGTCTCCTGTTCTGAGATGAGTTTTTTTTTGTTGGTTGGGATTTTTTTACTGAAAACTTTCACAAGCTTTTACCCGTTAAATTGTTTTATATGAATGCTGAGCAGATCAGTAGTCAGTTTCTCCATGTGTAGTCTAAATTCTGGCTGCTGTCTTCAGTTTATGAAATGCATTTTTAATCCTCTTTGTGCAACTTGCCAGAAGTGAAAAACAAGTTCTGTTCTGCCTCAGCACTTCTGATGTGCAATCCTTGTTTCTGATATTAACCATCAAACACATGATGTGACTTTTGGACCCTGTGCTGAAATACTTGGGCAGTTTATTGTGGCTTTTACAAATTGTAGATGGAGGAGTCAGGAGGAGAAGCAAGGTACAACCATTTTGAAGTCACATCTTGGAGTGCAAATTCTAAAAATTTCGCTGTTAATGTCAGCAATTTGAGTATCACATTAAATCATTCTCTGCCCTTTGAAGTGGGGTAGTAACTCTCAAAACAGCCACAAAATCAGCAATTAAGCTGAAAGATGGTTTTAGTTTATTCAGTCTTAGGAAATATGTGATCCTCTTTTATACCAGCCATCGTGGCTCTGCAGTATCTCAGTAGAAACAAGGGAAAACACTTTTTCCATCTTGTATCTGCTAAAAAAAAACACATTAAAAAGGAGAAAAGAGCTGAGGCTTTGGGAGAGGTTGACTCTTTCCCAGATGAGTTGCACGTGAAAGTCCAGAGTGTGACCCAGATGCTAAATCACTGACAGATACTGGGACAGATCCCACTTTGTCCCCGTGGTCACTGGGAACAAGGACAAGAGCAAGGGAAAGCCTTTGGCCCATCAGTGCCAGCAGGAAAAATCTCAGGGGATTCTGTGCTCTTTTCTAGGGAAAAACTCCTTGAGGTAGATTTTGTCTCCTTCAATTAGTCTTTATTATTTTTTTAATAACTTGGATTTGTCTTTCTCCTGGGGAATTTTGGTGTAAAAATCCCTGTGCTTTGAAATTATTATTATGAGATTACTTGGAGCTGTTTTTCCTAAAATCCTGAGATTTAACTCTCCTGTTTCTCAGAATATTCACACACTTTCTTTCTGAGCTGTGTGTGTGTCCTTCAAGTACTGAAGAACAACTTGAACTGACCTGTCTAAACTGTTAAATCTGTTCCTCAAAAATTGCTTGGAGATGCCTAAAAAAGATATTTCTGTCCCAAAAGGGAGATTCAGCCCTGGCAGTGGTGGAGTCCCCATCTCTGGAGGGATTTAAAAGCCATGTGGATGTGGCACTTGGGGACATGGGGCAGTGTTGGGGGATGGTTGGATGGTCTTGCAGTGTTTTTTCCAACCTCAGCAATTTTATGTGTGGAGTGATCCTTCATCTTCCAAATCCCCCATACCTTGAGTATCCAGGAATTTCTTGAGCTGTTGCTGATCCAGGTGGAACCTCCATAATTGCTATGGATCTGCCACTGACAGCCTCTCTAAATTCCTACTTGAAATCCTTTATTCCTTTGGCTTCTACAACATTCTGAGGCACTGAATTCCTCCATTAAATCGTAAAATTCTCTTCATTTTCATGTTTAACTGTTTCCTGTAAACTTCCCTGAGCGCTCCCTGCTTGTTATTGTAAGACAAAGTGTTGATTTGCTTCTCTTTTTCCCTCGAAGGGAAGTATTGAACAGCTGTGAAATTTTGGGACCAGATGACACAACACATCCAGAAGGAGAATGAGTGAATTAGACCCAGTGAACCTCTGCAATCCATTGTTAACATCTGAATTAATTTTCCCTCAGGAGCACACGTTAATTGGCTCAGACAACTCTCAAGATATCCAGCTGTGTGGAATGGGAATTCTTCCTGAGCACTGCATCATAGACATCACCCCAGAAGGCCAGGTTATGCTGACCCCTCAAAAAAATACCAGGTGAAGGAATAAAATGCAGCTACAGCTGTTTGATAGTTGTCATTTTATCCAGTATTTTATGATTAATGCTGCACAAAGATACTTGAAAAACAAACATCTCTATCTCCTTTGTAGTAAGAAAAATTCTGCTTTTACATTTTAATTGTCACCTGTTTCTCTGTCAACTCATGTTCAATTCCAGTGGGATTTCTCTCAGGGAGGGTGTTTGTAGCCCAGATTTTCAAAGTGGAGATGAGTAAATTGCATGTGCTTTCAGCAAGTAGATACTCACTGATTTGCAGCTGTGTAGATGTAACTCATATCCAAATTGGAATTCATTTTCTAGGAGATCTGTTGATATGCAAAGAGCTGCTGAAGCATTTGTTGCTTTATTCAATTAAGTAGCTCTATTTGAGAAGCAGCTGGCATATTCAGATTGATCACAAAATGACATGCAGAGTCAGCATCTCCAATAACTTATTGTTAATACACAAAATTCAAACTTTGCACATTTACCCTGATTTGTGGCTGATCCTGCTTGGAGCAGATTGGACTGGGTGACAACCTGAGATTTCCTTCAAATTTGAGTTATCCCACAATCCAATTTTCAAACTTAGTCTGACTCTGAAATAAAAGTAGTTTCTGATTATTTTAATTAGTGTCTTTAAGCTGTTCATGTAGCAAAGGTGTCAGTTGTCTTATTCAAATATTTCTATTTTGTGTCTGTATTTCAGAGCAGCGTGCAAGTGGTTTTTTTTTCTAGTGACTTTGTTTTTTCAGGCTGCTCATTTTTAAGCTCTAATTTTACTCCCCAGACACAGCTGTAGTAATATCTATCTGAACATACTGAACTTCATGAGATTAGGAGGTCAAAAGAAGCTGAATTTGAGGCATGTGTGAAACAGCACTGGGTAGATCAGTGAATTTTCTGGGAATATTTTGCTCGTTTGCAATCCATAAATCTCTTTTCCTACCTTTACTTGTTGCAGTAATGAAAGTGATCCTGGGAGGGGAAAAAATTAAGCTTCATATAAATATATTTACTTCAGATTTTTGCCTTTTCCCAGGACATTTGTAAACGGCTCTGCTGTCGTGTGTCCCATCCAGCTCCACCATGGAGACAGAATCCTGTGGGGAAACAACCACTTCTTCAGGTAACAAAAGTTACTACAGGGATTGTAAATTGGCACCCACTTTGTTTTGGCTTAAGGTACGAGGAAAGATGGGGTTATAAAAACAATACTGATGTTGGGCTGGTTTTTTATGCTAAATGTTATTACAGGGTTAGTGTGCTCTGTGTCCCCTGTAGTCCCAGCCATATCTGACTTTCCTGTATCAGACAGGATCACTGGTAGATGGTTTCAGTTCATGACTGTGCTTCAAAACCCTCTGAAATACCTCAAAAATCAGTGGGAGATATCACTTTATTATTGCTTCTAAATTGTTTGGATGTGGAATGACTAAAAAATGTCATGATTGTCTAACCTGTGTTATTGGTAGTATGAGGTACTTAATTATGGGAATGTAGAATAGATTAATTAGTTTACCTTCTGCTCCTGTTTTTGCCCTGAAGAAAATTACACCCAGAGGAGATCAATAAAATTTGAAAGGGAAAATAAATCTTCTGATTTGGAGGCTCTACTGAATTTTAACAATATTTGAAAGCAACCCTCTCTTCCAGAGCTGAGCAATTAATAGTTCTCTAAAAAAGTTCTTCTTATTTAAAGGCTGAATTTGCCAAAGAAGAAGAAGAAGGCAGATCATGAGGATGAGGAGCGGGACAACTCCATGAAGTGCAGTAACAGTGTGGAGCAGCTGGATATAGATGGAGACAATTCCAGTGAGGTGTCCAGTGAGATTAATTTCAGCTATGAATATGCCCAGATGGAAGTCACCATGAAGGCTCTTGGTAGTAATGGTAAGGAGCCACAAAAAATTACCGGGAATGTATACAAAATACAAGGAAAACCACAGACTTTTTCCCTTATAACTTCCTCTTGGAGAATTTTTTCTTGTGAATGACTCATCAGAGTCATTTTTGTGCTTGAGGAGGGAAAAATAACCATGGCAGACTGTTTGGTTTGGCAGTTCTTGCGGAGGGGAAAGCTAAAAGTGGAATGCTGGTGGAACTGCAGTCTCAAATCAAAGTGTTTTCACTTGGCTGTTTATTTTCCTTGTGTTATGTCTCACTCAGGCATTAACTGCAGTGATTTCTGTCTCTGAAACCATGTTTTTGAGTTTTTGTGGTTTTATATAGCTGTCCCAGAATGACATTATTTTGGGAAATGGGAGGACTACTATTTTTTTGTTTTTTTCAGCTTGGGCTTTCCATTTGCTTAATTCTCTTAAATCATCTGCCTTGTAAACATTTGTTTTGCTTCAGAATTCAGCAGCACTTTTTAAATACACACTGCAACAAAAACTAGAGCCTCTCTTTTTACCTGATACCTGCACTCACACCAGCACTCCGGACATTCCTCAGCATGGATTTCACTGCAGCACTTCCTTTATTTTCAAACCTAGACCCAATGCAGTCAATCCTGCAAAGCCTGGAGCAGCAGCACGAGGAGGAGAAGAGGTCAGCTCTGGAGAGGCAGAGGCTGATGTACGAGCACGAGCTGGAGCAGCTGCGGCGGCGGCTCTCGCCCGAGAAGCAGCATTTCCGCAGCATGGACAGGTTCTCCTTCCACTCCCCCAGCGCCCAGCAGCGCCTCAGGCAGTGGGCAGAGGAGAGGTGGGTACACCCCTGTGACCATCAGGGGCGTTCAGTCAAATTTCTGCAGCGAATTCGGCAAGATTTTAGTTGTGCTGCAATTTTGGTGGATTTCTGTGAGGGTTCGTGGCGCAGCTTGGGGAGGATGCAGCCAAAATATTTATCTAAAAATCACAGAATGATAGAACAGATTGGGTTAGAAGGGATATCAAAGACCCTCCACTTCCACCCCTGCCATGAGGAGGACACTTTCCACTATCCCAGTTTGCTCCAAGCCCCATCCAACCTGGCCTTGAACACCTCCAGAATAACCAGACCTACCGTGGTAGAAAATATGAGAAATAATGAGTTCCTGCTTTGTTATTAAGGAGAAACTCTATCCTGATCAGCAGCAAATTTAACTAAAGATGAGGTGGTTGGATGAAATCTTGAGGCTCCTATGTGAGTTTGTTCTTTCATGGGTCGTGAATGACTCAGCTGCTGGAAGGTTGTTTTTCCTCTTGACTCAGATCCAGCTGTCTGACCTGGGCAGGTTCTGGCAAGCAGAGTGCAAATTAAAAAAAAAGGAAGTAAGAGGATGATGCAAAGAATTTTAACCCAGATCATTGTAAAAACCATTTAATAATACAGAGGGGTCACTGTCCACTCTGCCCCTTCCTGGGTGATGGCCCTGGGTGATGGGTGAGGTTATTTACTTCAGCCCCTAAATAATCTTTTCCACTATTGCTGTCAAAAAGAGCAGCTGCAGGAGGAAGAGGAAACCCTAAATAAACGAGTGTGGTAAAGACATTGTCATGAAAACTACACATATAATATATATGGATAGAAAAGCAGCTTTGGAATTAAAAAATATTTCAGAGAGTCTGACAAGGTGCTAGCTGTGTTCCTGGGATGTTTTGTAGCACCAGATTCCTGGGCTGCACAATTGCCACTTTCTCTCATACTTACCAGGAAGGCCGGTGAGCACGTGGGTCATATCTGAATAAACCTTTCTCTGTGATGTGGAACATCCACATCTGTGGTGGGAAAACTCTGGAACGAACTACACAAAAGCTGCCTGTTCAGCAGATGCATGGAGAACTCTCCAAAGCTACTTAAAAACCTACAGCAGCATCCTAGTTTTCATATTGCTAAATTCATACAGATAGGAGGGGGTTTTCCCAGATGAAATCATACACTGGATTTTTGTGTTAAAAATGATAAAATTATTTTGGTATGAAGGGACCTGAAAGCCCTTCCAGTTCCACCCCCTGCCATGGGCAGGGACACCTTCCACTGTCCCATGTTGCTCCAAGCCCTGTCCAGCCTGGCCTTGGACACCTCCAGGGATCCAGGGGCAGCCACAGCTTCTCTGGGCACCCTGTGCCAGGGCCTCACCACCCTCACAGCCAGAAATTCCTTCCCCATATTCCATCTATCCCTGCCCTATGGCAGTGGGAAGCCATTCCCTGTGTCCTGTCTCTCCATCCTTTGTCCCAAGTTCCTCTCCAGCTCTCCTGGAGCCCCTTTAGGCCCTGGAAGGGGCTCTGAGCTCTCCCTGGATCCTTCTCTTCTCTGTGTGAACACCCCCAGCTCTCCCAGCCTGGCTCCAGAGCAGAGAGGCTCCAGCCCTGGAGCAGCTCCGTGGCCTCCTCTGGTCTCTCTCCATGTCCTCTTTATGTTTGGAGCCCCAGAGCTGGACCCAAGGATATTGTGTAGGGCACAACAAACCTTTTCACAAGTTCAGGTGAAGTCCAGGTCTTGTGAACATGACGTTGCTTCTGGGTTTTCTGGAGGGGCTCATCTGTCCACTATTTGTAGCAAAACCACTATGATGTCACCTGTCCCTTCCCTCTTTATTCCTCACCCACAAGCTCTCAGTTGCCTTCTCATCCATTTATTTTTCTTTTCATAAACCTCATGATTTTTCCTGTCTCCCCTTCCCAATCCCATTCTTCCAGAGAAGAAATGCTGACCCACAGCCTGAGGAAGCTGCGAGAGCAGATTGTTAAAGCCAATTTGTACGTGAGAGAAGCCAATTTTATCGGAGAGGAACTGGACAAGAGGACAGAGTACAAAGTGACCCTCCAGATCCCAGCTTCAAGCCTTAATGCCAACAGCAAGGTACAGTCACCCTGACTGAATTAAATGGTTGTTTAGTGGGTTTGTCCCTCAGTGTTCAGATTTCTTTTACTCTTACTCTAATTGTTGAGTTAGTTCTCCACTAATGTGCATTAAATACATCTCTGCTACATCCTTATCTTACTTTATACCATGAAAATCCTAAAATGTGCCTTAAAAGATAAATGTTTTGGTGCAAGACCTTTCCCCTGGTGTTGAAGTTCCCACTTGCTGCTGTTGCAGAGTGACAAAGTCTCTGCAGGTTGGGTAACATCTGCTGCAAGTGTTTACCATCCCTTTGTGGACATTTGACTTTGCATCACCCCAGTGAGCTGTGAAAATTCTGCCATTCGCATTGTGGAGGGAGGATCTGGAGCAGAGAGGATTTGGATTATTTGTTCCCAGGCATTTTGGAAATTTTGGAAGGAGTCTGAACCCAGACTTCTGTGTCTCAGGCTGGCTGCCAAAGCTGGTGTTGTTTCTTGAAGCCAAATCAGCATTTTGGTGATACTCAGACTGTCTTTAGTACAGTAGACGGATTTTATTCCAGGATTACAATTTTTGTCAATTGTTTTAGAAGTTTTTCTCACAGTCTTCTGGGGAAGACACATCCAGAGGCAGGATGATAAAGGGGGATAAGTGTCTGCCCTAGTTGAAAGTTGCAGGCAGTAGTAATTTTAGCTGGAACTCCAGGCCTGCTGTAACTTGAGGGTATTTGTGAAATGCTTAAATATTCCCATTTCTAACACTTATGCAAGGTGAAAATCCATGGAAACCAGTGCCTGTAGCTGTGATTAGACTTCCCAGTTAAAATGAACACCAATACCCTGTGACAGCTGAACTCAGAGCCCGTCACGCTTGGATTTGGCTGCTCAAGCCAGCATTAAAAAAATAACAGAATTTTCCCAAAGATATTCTCAAGTTTGTGTTAATTTAAAACTTTTTTCACTGTTGTGACACGAATTCCTTCTTGGCATCCATGTAATTGTTTGGCAGAGAGGTGCAATTCTCAGCGAGCCTGCAATCCAGGTGAGGAGGAAAGGGAAAGGCAAACAGATCTGGTCACTGGAAAAGCTGGAGAATCGACTGGTGGATATGAGAGACCTTTACCAGGAGTGGAAAGACTGTGAGGAAGACAATCCAGTAAGTAAAAAGTACTCCTGTAATTACATTACTGTTACATTTTCAGGAGGATTGTTGGGTGGAGGTGGGGAGGGAATATGCAAAGAGCTGTGTTTCCCTGAGGTTTTGCTTTTCCTAGTACTGATTTGTTCCTCAGCATTTAATTAACCCTTATCTTGTCACCCTCATTCCTGCTTGCATGTGTGGTTTGGTGAGGGAATGGAGCACACAATGGGAAGCAGCAGTAACACAACAGCAGTTAATGTTCAGGAATCTGGCAAAGTTAAGGAGAACTTGCTCAGGACAAGTAAAATTCATTTCCATTCTTCTTGTGATCTAAGCAGGCCTCTTGCTTGAGTTCCTTTTTCTTTCACTGGGCTGGTTGTGCAACACTTTGAAAAGCGTTTCCTGGGAGGTTTGGTTTCCTGACAGGCTCTGGATTTGCTTGCAGGTGATGAGAGCTTATTTCAGGAGAGCTGATCCCTTCTACGACGAGCAGGAAAACCACAGCCTTATTGGAGTAGCCAATGTTTTCCTTGAGTGCCTGTTCTATGATGTGAAGCTTCAATATGCTGTTCCAATCATCAATCAGAAGGGAGAGGTTTGTAATTTTTTATAATTTATCCTTACTCAGCTGTTTAATTGCAACCTGTGGGTCGAGTAGATAATTTCCAGTTTCATGTGTTCAAGTTCTTAGCTAAAAGTGTGGAGTTGTGTAAATCCCATAATATTTTACTGGAGTTTTTAGACATCTCTGAATCCCAGCAAGGTGATTGTGAAGGAAGAAGACTTCCTGAGCACCTTTGTGAGGGAAATAGTCCAAAACAAGTCCTTAGGATGAGCTATAGCTCCACTGGTTTCACTGCCTGCCATCAGGAAAATAGGTTTTTAAATACGTTCTGTAAGAACAACTTCAAAGGCAGCAGAGCACACCAGGCAACATTCTCCATGCTCTGCATCAAGTGTGCACTTTGCAGACCCTCCAGAGACTGGTTTGAAGTTGAGATTGTTCCCCAAGTCACCCCACTGTCTGATTTTTTTATGGTTTTTGCAGCAAAAGCTTTTTGATTCTTGCTCCAAAGCATTCTTCACGTGGTACAACAAATCCAGAGTGCAAGAGCAGTGCAAAAGGAATAAAGTGTTGGCTGCTTACAGGGAGGGGGTGAACCTGTCACTGATTTTTGGCACACAAATAATTCTGATTCCTGTCCAGGTTTCGGGTCGCCTCCACGTGGAAGTTGTTCGAGTGAGCGGGGAAATCGATGACAGGCTGGTGGGAGGTGAGGACAGTCCTGACTACTCAAATGAAAATGACGTCCAGGAGAGAAAACTTGTCTGCAGGGTGAGTTCCAGGTGTATCTCAACCTCTGAGCAACCTTTTCCCATCCCAAATCAGAAAGAAATCCTTGACTTCTGGACATTGGATGTCTCCTTGTAACCTCATTTTGTTTCTGGAATGGCTGAAGTAACACAAGATAATTGGTTGGGGTCTGTTCCTTTCATTAATTCCATTAATATGCCAAAGACCCAGCCCAGGAATTTTCTTGGAATCTAGGGAAGGTCTTTGTATTAGGATTGGCACTGCAATATCCAATTCAAGAAGAGTCACAGAATCCGATAAACTCCCATCATATAATTATCTCTTAATATTTATTTTTCTCTCAATATTTCTTTCTCTGAACACTAAATATTCTGTAAAATATGTACAGTGTGTTTATTACAGTTAATAATAAAAAGAAAATTAGTAGGAAATATTTACCAGCAGTTCTGTGACAGTAAAACTACAAGCTACAGGTAAGAACAGAAAGGCAAAAAACATTAGAGGGAGTGGTCCCCAGCCTTGCTGATCTCTGGACAATGTGAACAGAAATTGTGCTTTCCCCCCGCACTCCCCCTTTTAATCCTGTCCCATAGAGCTCCAGTTCTTACAAGCAGGATGGAGCATTTTGGCAAAAAATATTCCTGCCTGATGATGAGGATCATACTGCAGAAGTCCAACTCATTTGGTCTTAATTTGACAAATGGAGAATAAAAGTTTATTAAATATATGGTGACTATAATGACTTTGTTGAGCTCAGAATGGAATTCACAACATTTTATTTCTATTTGGCCTTGATTTGCTGAGGGGACAGGCTTAATTTTGCATTCTTTGGGGTTGATGTTGTGTTATTTCCAGCATCACAGAGTAAGAACAAGTAGTATCTTAAACCAAGGATTTTTGGAGCATAAAGGAGCCGCTGGAATAATGAGATTTTTATTGTATTCCTCTTCAATTGCAATGGGCTTGGTGCATTTCACCATTAAAAATGAGCAGAATGTCCCTTACAGAAATATGAGCCTGGTGACATCTAGTGACTGTCCTCAGCTGCTGCACTCCAGATATTGTCTCCAATGAGTATCAGTGCAGAAATTTTATTTTCTAAATTGTTTTTTGTTTTCTGTTCTTATTTTTTTAATCCTCTGCAGTGGAACATTGTTCTGCCAGGTCATGTTTTTAATTCTGTGCCTGATGAATAAATGCTTTTCATTCCTTTCTCACCTCCTTTCCAGATTAAAATACTTCAAGCTACAGGTTTGCCACAGCATCTGTCCAACTTTGTGTTCTGCAAATACACATTCTGGGATCAAGTGGAGCCAGTTATTGTTGTACCTGAGGTGGATCCTTCCCAGTCTTCCACCAGCAAGGAGCCACGGTGCATGGTTGTCTTCGACCACTGCAATGTAATTTCTTTTTCTGTTTTATTAATTAAACTGTAAGGCGGGAAAAAAAAAAACAAAAACCAAAACATAAGGCAGGTTAAGTTGGTGATGCAGTTTTATCTGCCTCTTTGCTCACATTATGTTGGTATGTTGGCACACTAATATTTTTTTAAAATAAGAACTCAAATGTCTTCGAAGTCCATTTAAATTTGGTTTTTCTGCACTGTTAATTTATACAAAAATTCCTGAAGGTGACATGGGTTAATAAAGGAAAACATCAGTTAATCAGAGAAACTTATATTGGAATTTATCC